>NC_053026.1:622052477-622246719 GCF_003073215.2 Triticum urartu
AAGCTTTAGATAACATTTGGTACAATAGAAATATTCCAAGAGTAATCACACACAAGGAAATTCATATATAAAGGCAATTGCACATATCACACTTTGTCATTAGAAATTAAATACATATGAATGAATCACCGAACTGTAATTTTACAGAATAATACTAGTTAGCGTGCTAGTAATAGGTTTCATCTATTTTAAACAGTGGTAAATTACAATACATATTAGTGTGAATGTGAAGAAGAAGTTTCTTTTCTTGGAACATGATACAATGGTAATTTTCCCCATGGTCCATACAAGTTTTCTTCCTTTGTCTTTGGCATAATATTTTAGTCTGAATAGAAGTGAGTGAACTGCTTTTTCACCGATAGCTTTAGTTCTTCATCAAGATCTTCAGGATGATTCTAAGTAACCAATACAAAACACATTTTAAGTCTTCAGCAAGCTCTTAATGCGGGATATCCAGACAGGTAGGAGCTACCTCCGCCAATGGTGTGCTTTGCATGTCGTGGTCTGATGAAAGGGGCATTGGCGCTAACACAACCACATATGTTTTCATAATTGATAGATCTAATCACTAGTAGAAAAAGGGTCATTTGTCCCGGTTCATAAGGCCCATCTGTTCCGGTTGCAAACCGGGACTAAAGGGTCGTTACTAATGCCCTTGGCCTTTAGTCCCGGTTCTTATACGAATCGGGACAGATGGGCCTCCACGTGGTCGCTGTGGCGAGCCTAGACAGGAGGGCCTTTAGTCCCGGTTGGTGGCACCAACAGGGACCGATAGGCATCCACGCGTCAGCTGTTCAGGGGCTAGGGTTTTTGTTTCTTTTTCTAAAAAAGAGGTGGATTTGGGGGTTTTGTATGGTTAATTAAGGTGTTTCATATATTGTGTTAGGTAGCTAATTAATTAATAGAGAGAAGTGTCCTCTCTTATCTCCGTGCTTGGTCGATGCTACGTACTATACGTATAGAGAGGCCCTCGACACGCTAGCTAGTAAGAAAATGAAGGAAACCATTAAGTACAGAAGTTCGTCAATCATACCGAGAGAAGTGATCGACCTCTCCTTCTCCGAGAGATTGGTCGAACAACAAGTTTTCGTATTATCTATCCGACGCTACTGGCTACATACATATACAGTATGTAAGATCTGTTACAATCCCCTAGCATCTGAAATCAAGTTCTACATGGTATTCTACGGCTTTATTGATGACGTGGTCAAGAAAGAATCCCGCTAATTCCTCTTGAATTGCTTTCATGCAATCTTCTGGTAGGAGTTCATTCCGCATCTCCCACGTCTAATTTGAAGAAGGAGTTAATACATATATATGAATGAAACTCAACAGAAATGATGGTGTAATAAAATGAAATTGTGAATATTATTGCTTACGCATATAAAATTGTCTTTTAGAGTAGCCCCGCTTATCTTTGCA
Source organism: Triticum urartu (assembly GCF_003073215.2). Classification (NCBI taxonomy): domain Eukaryota; kingdom Viridiplantae; phylum Streptophyta; class Magnoliopsida; order Poales; family Poaceae; genus Triticum; species Triticum urartu. The sequence goes on from NC_053026.1 coordinate 622,053,900, forward strand.
AGTCGCGTTGTAGATGAACTCGCACACGTAGTATCCACAGAAATCATTCCCTTGTTCCTGTCACAAGTACTTTACGAGAAATAGAGGCCAATCAAACTGATAATGAAGCATTATAAATGGCATTGATGAAAGTAGCTAGAATCAACAGGATCGAGATGCGCGGAACTAGCTAGCTAGTACTACTTACTTTCGGGTATGTCCATCGCAGCTCCCCCGGCAGTCCCGGAGCTTGTGCATTATGTAAGATCTGTTACAATCCCCTAGCATCTGAAATCAAGTTCTACATGGTATTCTACGGCTTTATTGATGACGTGGTCAAGAAAGAATCCCGCTAATTCCTCTTGAATTGCTTTCATGCAATCTTCTGGTAGGAGTTCATTCCGCATCTCCCACGTCTAATTTGAAGAAGGAGTTAATACATATATATGAATGAAACTCAACAGAAATGATGGTGTAATAGAATGAAATTGTGAATATTATTGCTTATGCATATAAAATTGTATTTTAGAGTAGCCCCGCTTATCTTTGCAAGTCGCGTTGTAGATGAACTCGCACACGTAGTATCCACAGAAATCATTCCCTTGTTCCTGTCACAAGTACTTTACGAGAAATAGAGGCCAATCAAACTGATAATGAAGCATTATAAATGGCATTGATGAAAGTAGCTAGAATCAACAGGATCGAGATGCGCGGAACTAGCTAGCTAGTACTACTTACTTTCGGGTATGTCCATCGCAGCTCCCCCGGCAGTCCCGGAGCTTGTGCGGTGAACACTTTCCAAACCCTGCGAGACAAAGAAAACAATTACTTGATATCAGGAAATGAACAAAAAGTTGCCGATATGGTGCGATAATGATCGATTGAACTTACTTCTCGAGCATTTTAGTCATGTCCGCATATGTCTCGGGAGATTTTCATCTCGAGTTTAAGACGGTTACTAGTCCCTGCTCAAGCTTAATCTCCAGGAGAATATAGTGGAAGCTGCGCACACATGCATAACTCATCAATTACATTACTATAACCTCGCTCGAGTAATAAGGGAAACAAAATATGCACAAGACAGTAACACTCACTCGAAGTTGTAAGGAAAGAGTATTTTATCTTTGTTTTGATTTACTATCAATGATTTGAGCAAGTTGGCCTCGGCATCATCGGTGAGGGAGTCCTGGATTAGGGGGTGTCCGGATGGCCGGACTATACCTTCAGCCGGACTCCTGGACTATGAAGATACAAGATTGAAGACTTCGTCCCGTGTCTGGAAGGGACTTTCCTTGGCGTGGAAGGCAAGCTTGGCGATACGGATATGTAGATCTCCTACCATTGTAACCGACTTTGTGTAACCCTAACCCTCTCCAGTGTCTATATAAACCAGAGGGTTTTAGTCCATAGGACAACATACACAACAACAATCATACCATAGGCTAGCTTCTAGGGTTTAGCCTCTCCGATCTCGTGGTAGATCTACTCTTGTACTACCCATATCATCAATATTAATCAAGCAGGACGTAGGGTTTTACCTCCATCGAGAGGGCCCAAACCTGGGTAAAACTTCGTGTCCCTCGCCTCCTGTTACCATCCGGCCTAGACGCACAGTTCGGGACCCCCTACCCGAGATCCGCCGGTTTTGACACCGACATTGGTGCTTTCATTGAGAGTTCCTCTCTGTCGTCGCCGTCAGGCTTGATGACTCCTACGATCATCAATGGCGAGCTAGTCCAGGGTGAGACCTTCCTCCCTGGACAGATCTTCGTCTTCGGCGGCTTCGCACTGCGGGCCAATTCACTTGGCCATTTGGAGCAGATCGAAAGCTATGCCCCTGGCCGTCAGGTCAGATTTGGAAGTTTAAACTACACGGCCGACATCCGCGGGGACTTGATCTTCGACGGATTCGAGCCACTGCCAAGCGCGCCGCACTGTCATGACGAGCATGATCTAGCTCTGCCGCCGAACAGTGCCCTGGAGGCCGCACCCGCATCGGCTTCGACCCTTAATTCGGAGCCAACTGCGCCGATCGAGGATAGGTGGTTGGATGCCGCCTCGGGGGCTGCGATCCCAACGGCGATTGAGCCGAACACCAGCCCCGCACTCTGCCAGACTCATGACTCCAAGGAGCCGGACTCCGAACCCTCCGCGCCCCTGCCGATCGAATCCGATTGGGCGCCGATTATGGAGTTTACTGCCGTGGACATCTTTCAGCACTCGCCTTTTGGCGATATTCTGAAGACACTGAAGTCTCTCACTTTATCAGGAGAGCCCTGGCCGGACTACGGTCAGCAAGGTTGGGATTCGGACGATGAAGAAATCCAAAGCCCACCCATCACCCACTTTGTAGCCACTGTTGACGACTTAACCGACATGCTCGACTTCGACTCCGAAGACATCGACGGTATGGACACCGATGAAGGAGACGATGAAGAACCAGCGCCTATCAGGCCCTGGAAAGCCACCTCGTCATATGACATATACATGGTGGACACCCCAAAAGAAGGAGATGGCGATGGAACAGCGGAGGATGACCCCTCCAAGAAACAGCCTAAGCGCCGGCGTCAGCGGCGCCACTCAAAATCCCGCCAAAACAAATACGGTGATTCCAGCACGGAAGATAATAATACTCCGGAAAGTGCCGAAGAAAACCCCCTCCAGCAAGATTTAGCACAGGAGGATGGAGAAACCAGCCCTCATGAGAGAGCGGCAGACAGAGAGGTCGAGGACGATAATTATATGCCTCCCTCCGAAGACGAGGCAAGCCTCGACGACGACGAATTCGTCGTGCCAGAGGATCCCGTCGAGCAAGAGCGTTTTCAACGCAGGCTTATGGCCACGGCAAGAAGCCTCAAGAAAAAACAGCAACAACTAAGAGCTGATCAAGATTTGCTAGACGACAGATGGACTGAAGTCCTTGCGGCCGAAGAGCATAAACTCGAACGCCCCTCCAAGAGCTACCCAAAGCGCAAGTTGCTACCCCGATTAGAGGAGGAAGCACTTGATGCGGCCGACCGGCCACCTCGTGGCCGCGGCAGAGAGGCCTCTCGGCCCTCCACTCAAGCCGCACCCCGTACCAAGGCACGGGAATATGCGCTGGACTTACAAGATATGTTGGAGGACAAGGCAAGGCAGACAAGATCGATCTACGGATCGCGTAGGCGCCCCACGGCTCGAGACGGTAACCGTCACGCCGGCCACAAATTCGGCAGGGCCGAACACAGTAGACAAAGCTCATTGGAGCTACGTCGTGATATAGCCCAGTATAGAGGCGCCGCACACCCACTATGCTTCACAGACGAAATAATGGATCATCAAATCCCCGAGGGTTTCAAACCCGTAAATATCGAATCATATGATGGCACAACAGATCCCACGGTATGGATCGAGGATTGTCTCCTTCATATCCACATGGCCCGCGGCGACGATTTCCACGCCATCAAATACCTCCCACTCAAGCTTAAAGGACCAGCTCGGCATTGGCTTAACAGCTTGCCAATAGGATCAATCAGTTGTTGGGAGGACCTGGAAGCCGCATTCCTCGACAATTTCCAGGGCACTTATGTGCGACCCCCAGACGCCGATGACCTAAGTCACGTAATTCAGCAGCCAGAGGAATCGGCCAGGCAATTCTAGACACGGTTCCTAACAAAGAAAAATCAAATAGTCGACTGTCCGGACGCTAAGGCCCTAGCAGCCTTCAAGCACAATATCCGTAACGAGTGGCTTGCCCGGCACCTTGGACAGGAAAAGCCAAAGTCTATAGCAGCACTCACGACACTCATGACCCACTTTTGCGCGGGAGAAGACAGCTGGCTTGCTCGTAGCAACAATATGACCAAGAACCCTGGTAATTCGGATACCAGGGACAATAGTGGCAGGTCGCGTCGCAACAAGCAGAAGCGCCGCATTAACGGCGACAATGCGGAGGATGCGGCAGTTAATGCCGGATTCAGAGGCTCTAAATCCGGTCAGCGGAAAAAGCCATTCAAAAGGAATCCTAGGGGCCCGTCCAGTTTGGACTGAATACTCGACCGCTTGTGCCAGATACATGGCACCCCCGAAAAGCCGGCCAATCACACCAACAGGGACTGTTGGATGTTCAAGCAGGCAGGCAAGTTAAACGCTGAAAATGAAGACAAGGGGCTGCATAGCGATGACGACGAGGAGCCCCGGCCGCCGAACAACAGTGGACAGAAGGGTTTTCCCCCACAAGTGCGGACGGTGAACATGATATACGCAACCCACGTCCCCAAAAGGGAGCGGAAGCGCGCGTTAAGGGACGTATACGTGGTAGAGCCAGTCGCCCCAAAGTTCAACCCATGGTCCTCCTGCCCGATCACCTTTGATCGAAGGGACCATCCCACTAGCATCCGTCATGGAGGATTCGCCGCATTGGTTCTAGACCCAATAATTGACGGATTTCACCTCACTAGAGTCCTTATGGACAGCGGCAGTAGCCTGAACCTGCTTTACCAGGATACAGTGCGGAAAATGGGCATAGATCCCTCGAGGATTAAGCCCACCAAAACGACCTTTAAAGGCGTAATACCAGGTGTAGAGGCCAACTGTACAGGCGCAGTCACACTTGAAGTGGTCTTCGGATCTCCGGATAATTTCCGAAGCGAGGAGTTAATCTTCGACATAGTCCCATTCCGCAGTGGCTATCACGCACTGCTCGGACGAACCGCATTCGCCAAGTTCAATGCGGTACCGCACTACGCATACCTTAAGCTCAAGATGCCAGGCCCTCGAGGAGTAATTACGATCAATGGAAACACCGAACACTCCCTCCGAATGGAGGAGCACACGGCGGCCCTTGCAGCGGAAGTACAAAGCAGCCTCTCCAGGCAGTTCTCCAGTCCAGCCATTAAATGACCAGACACCGTCAAGCGCGCCCGGAGTAACCTACAACAAGACCGCCTGGCACGATTCGAGCAGGCGTAGCAATGCGGCCCCAACCCCAGCCCTCGCAAAAATGCGACACCAGTACTTCTCGTACATAACTACGCTCTAGAAATGCCATGGGTACAGGGGAAGGGGCACCATCACGGCACGCCCGAAACACAGCTTAAACCGCACCAGGGGCTGCCGATTTTTTAATTTTCTCTTACTTTCAGGACTCCACACTTCGGAAGGCCTGTTCGGCAGTTCAATTGCCGCACAAACGATGCAAGAACCAGGGAAGCTGACAAGCCACGCCGCATTACGGAACTCCCAGGTGGTCTCTATCACGAGCAGTATACCTGTTTCACATACTATTCCGCAGCTTGCCCCTGGAACGGACATGTTACATAGTCCAACCTTTTGCTTATCACATTATTTGTATCGTTCTGCTTTGATCGCAGCCCTCTTTAATAAACAGTGCAGAGCTTTTGTCTATTTTTGCATTACTCTTTATATATATATATATATGTGTGTGTGTGTGTGTGTGTGTGTGTGTGTTCCTTAATGACATATTGCACCCGTACACTTTGGTACGGCCTAAATACGCCAGGGGCTTTAGTGCCCCTCAATATGGTGTGAGAAGTCTGAACACTTTAACAAGTGTGGCACCCCGAACTTATAGCATTATATGCATCGGCTCCGAATCATGTCTTGGGTCAATAGTTGGGTTTGCCCGGCTCCTATGTTTTGGTGCCTTACGTTCCGCTATATCGGCTAAGGTAGCACTAGGAGAACCACTGCGATTGTGCCCCAGTTGAGCTGGGTCGAGCACCTTAGTGGAGAAAGCTAAAACTAACTGTCATGATGAAGCGAGAGCTGGTCACTGTTCGAGAGGTTTTTCGAGTCCCTAACGACTTATGCCGCTTAGAGCGAGGAGCCGGCTCTGTCCGGCCAAGGCATGGATAGTGCCCCGAACTCGGTCTTCCGAATACCAGGGGCTTCGCTGAAATTTAAAATTATAGAATTATATGGCTAAGTGAGAGTGTTCACGCATTATAGTCTGATTGCCTTGTTCATTGGGCTGAGCGCCTCCCTCGAAGGACCCAAACATGGGAACAAGAGCGTTCAGGTTTATCCCCAAACACCCCAGCACTAGCGGTACGGGGGCAGAAGCCGACGACTTGCCATCTCTCAGAATTGATAAACAGCCGCACAGAAGGTAATATTTTAAATTCCAAACAGCATTGCTTAGCGCATATGAACAAGTTTTCAGCGTACAGGACAAAACGAGCAAGTTTCACTCAAAAATTACATCCCTAGAGCATTCATCCGCCACAAGGCAGGCACCCTTCAGAACATCCTTATAATAATTCTCGGGCTTGCGATGTTCTTTCCCCGGCGGTGGCCCGTCCTTCACAAGCTTCTCAGCATCCAGCTTGCCCCAGTGCACCTTAGCACGGGCAAGGGCCCTACGGGCACCTTCAATGCAGACGGAGCACTTGATGACTTCGAGCCTTGGATAGGCCTCCACCAGCCGCCGCACCAGCCCGAAATAGCTCCCAGGCAGAGCCCCTCCAGGCCACAGCCGAACTATGAGGCCCTTCATGGCGTGTTCGGCCGCCTTGTGGAACTCGACCAGTTGCTTCAGCTGGTCGCTCAGGGGCACGGGGTGTCCGGCCTCAGCATACTGAGACCAGAACACCTTCTCAGTCGAGCTGCCCTCCTCGGCTCGATAGAATGCGGCGGCATCGGACACACTCCGGGGAAGATCTGTGAACGCTCCTGGAGAGCTCCGGATTCGGGTAAGTAACAAGTAACTTATGTTTATGTGTTTGCTTTGCATAAAGAATGCCTTACCCGCCGCTATCTTCTTCACCTCATCCAACTCCTGGAGGGTCTTCTGGGATTCGGCCTTGGCAGACTTGGCATTTTCAATAGCCACCGCGAGCTCGGACGCTCGCGTATTTGAGTCAAGCTCCAAACTCTCATGTTTTTCCATGAGAGCCTGGAGCTCTTGCCGTACCTTGCCAACCTCGGCCTCATACTTCTCCCGCTCGGTGCGCTCCATGGCCGCCCTCTTCTCGGCCTCGACCAGTGCTTGCTTAAGGGTCGCCACCTCAGACGTGGCCCCTACAATAGCCACGATAATCCTGTCATTTTTTGCAATTGCACCTTTTTATATATATTTAAACAAGGTATTTCTTACCTTCATTGTCCTCAAGCTACTTCTTGGCACGCCCGAGCTTTTGCTCGAACCGCTCGAGGTTCGGCTTTAGCGTGTCCACTTCCGCAGTCAGTGCGGCGGACGCAAGCAGAGAAGCCTGCATACGCATATTGACTCCTTTTTGTTAGACTCCTGTAAATTTTATTTGATCCTCTATTCGGCTTTTCTTCCCGAACGCCAAACAGAGCATCAGGGGCTACTGTCTATGCGGTAATATTATTTACACATTCTTTACTTAACTCAAAGCCTGTTAGAAGGCTAGTACAAGCTTCAGTCAGTCCGCTCTTGGCGGACTGAACCTTCTAGACCACCGCACTCATAATGGTGCGGTGCTCCTCGTCGATGGAGGCGCCTTGGAGCGCCTCCAACAGGTTGTCTGGTGCCTCTGGTTGCACGGGGATCACCGGCACGGTGGGCTTGCTCCTCTTGGAAGGAGGTCCCCCGCCGGACTTGGGAACCTTTGAAGGTTCTGGAGCGGTGTCCGGCCTAGAGCCGGACTTGGAGCCCTGGGGGGTTTCATCCCCTTTACTCCTGGAGTCCGGGAGGCCGCCTTGCGGCGCCTCCAGGACCACCTCCTCCCGGCTTGGAACCTGTTGGGACAACACTTCAGTGTCGTCCATAGGGCGGGGGGAGGAAGCCGTCCGAAGCGAGTTCACATCCGACGAGTCCAGTGAGCTGCTCAACGACGCGTCGAGCCGGTCTTTGGGTGGGCTGCATAAACATATTTGACATAAGGGAAAGATGTGCAATAAACGAATACTATGAATTACTCTGGTATCCGGATACTTACGATTTTGCCAGGGGCTTGGCCCTGGGCAGCCACTCCTCTCCGCCGTCGTCGGCATCGGTGGAGTAGTCCGGAGGAAGGGTTTTCCCCTTCTTGGACCCTCCGACCTCCCCAGAGAGATCGGCCTTCCTTTTCTTCTCTCCTCCCGCTGGAGGGGGAGAGGCCTCTTCTTCTTCCTCCTCGTCTTCACGGGAGGAATGCGCCTCAGAACCATCGGATGATGGATCTGACACCTCCTGGCACCGGGCACTCTTTTGAGTCCCCGTGGCCTTTTTCGCGGCCTTCTTCTCCGGCACCACATAGGGTGCCGGAACCAGCAGCTTCGCCAAGCGAGCGTCCGCTGGGCCTTCGGGCAAAGGAGCCGGACAGTTGATCTGTCCGGATGTCACCTCCCAATCTTGTCAAAGGTAAGGGAGCTTAGATCCCGCATGGAGCCAAACTATGAAAAACCGATACCCTATAAAAGGAAAAAAAACAGCTTACCGCATGAGCGTGACGCTGTGTACTGAATCTGCGATCCTCAGTAGCAGATGCGGGGGCCTCGGCGCCCTTGAAAAGCACCTTCCAGGCATCTTCGTACGACGTGTCGAAGAGCCTGCTCAGAGTTTGGTGCCGCGCCAGGTCGAACTCCCACAAGTTGAAAGCCCGTTGTTGACACGGGAGGATCAGGCGGATGAGCATAACCTGGATAATGTTGACAAGTTTGAGCTTCTTGTCCACCAGGGTTTGGATGCATGTTTGGAGTCCGGTCAGCTCTCCTTTTTTACCCCACGACAGGCCCATCTCCTTCCAGGAGGTGAGCCGCGTAGGGGGTCCGGACCGAAACAAGGGAGCTGCGACCCATTCGGGGTCGCGCGGGTCGGTGATGTAAAACCACCCCGATTGCCACCCCTTCAGGGTCTCCACAAAGGAGCCCTCGAGCCATAAGACGTTGGCCATCTTGCCCACCATGGCGCCTCCGCACTCCGCCTGGTTGCCGCGCACCACCTTCGGCTTGACATTGAAAGTCTTGAGCCATAGGCCGAAATGGGGGCGGATGCGGAGGAAAGCCTCACACACGACGATAAACGACGAGATGTTGAGGACAAAGTTCGGGGCCAGATCGTGGAAATCTAGGCCATAGTAGAACATGAGCCCCCGGACAAATGGGTGAAGAGGGAAGCCCAGTCCGCGGAGGAAATGGGGGAGGAACACCACCCTCTCATGGGGCCTAGGGGTGGGGATGAGCTGCCCCTTTTCGGGAAGCCGGTACGCAATGTCGTTAGACAAGTATCCGGCCTTCCTCAGTTTTTTGATGTGTCCCTCCGTGACGGAGGAGACCATCCACTTGCCTCCCGCTCCGGACATGGCTGGAGAAGGTTGAGGTGGGGAGTGCGGACTTGGGCGCTGGAGCTCGAGTGCGCGAGAATGGATAAGCAAGGGAGGAAGAAGCCGTAGGTGAAAAGGTGGATCCTTATCCCCTTATATGGGTGGACACAACTACGTGTCCCCACCAGCCTGGTAAAACTCGCTTATCTCCAAGCGCCGTAATCAATAGCGCGGTTGGGTTACCCACGCCCGTATTGATGAGAATCCCGGAATAAGGGGACACGATCTCTGCTTTAACAAGACATGCCGAGGAAACCGCCTCGCATGACGCGCTGAGGTGGGATAATGAAATGACTTGGATAAAGGCTTGGCTGTGGTGTGTCACACTACGGAATGCGTCAGCATATTAGATTTGTGTAAATGTTATTCTCTCTATGGCAATATGTGGAAACTTATTTTGTAGAGCGGGACACTATCTTTGTGTTCAAAATCTTCTATGAAGTACTTGGAGGAGGAACCCGCCTTGCAATGCCGAAGACAATCTGCGTGCCGGACTCGTCGTCATTGAAGCCTAGTTCAGGGGCTACTGAGGGAGTCCTGGATTAGGGGGTGTCCGGATGGCCGGACTATACCTTCAGCCGGACTCCTGGACTATGAAGATACAAGATTGAAGACTTCGTCCCGTGTCCGGAAGGGACTTTCCTTGGCGTGGAAGGCAAGCTTGGCGATACGGATATGCAGATCTCCTACCATTGTAACCGACTTTGTGTAACCCTAACCCTCTCCGGTGTCTATATAAACCGGAGGGTTTTAGTCCATAGGACAACATACACAACAACAATCATACCATAGGCTAGCTTCTAGGGTTTAGCCTCTCCGATCTCGTGGTAGATCTACTCTTGTACTACCCATATCACCAATATTAATCAAGCAGGACGTAGGGTTTTACCTCCATCGAGAGGGCCCGAACCTGTGTAAAACTTCGTGTCCCTCGCCTCCTGTTAACATCCGGCCTAGACGCACAGTTCGGGACCCCCTACCCGAGATCCGCCAGTTTTGACACCGACAATCGGCATTCTTTTCAACCTCAAATTTATCTATGAGATTTGTGTTAATGAACCCAATATCATATATTTCTGCTTTTTTGCACTCGACGATCTTCAATCTGCATAATATAGTGAGGATAATCATATATACATGCAATGAAAGAGATGAGCTATATATAGAGACTTAATGACAGAAGTAGTACTTACAGACAGTAGCAAGTGACCATTAATTTATCGAGGGCCTTTTGATTGAACCACTGGAAGAACTCCTCAAATGGAACAGTCAACAAATCAATTCCAACGAGGTCTTGCTCCTCTTTAACTCTCAGATATAAAGTATTCGTCCCCCAGACTCTCTGCAGATTTTCATGTACCAATCATGGAATCTTCGCATCATCGTTGTTAGAGATTTTTCATCTTTGACAAGAGGCTTCCCGTAATGGTATTGTTGTTCTTCCACCTCCAAGAAATCATAATTTACATCGTCGGGCAAGTAATCTTCAAGATTGCTATAACCGGGCACCATCCCCGGATCATTAGCGACGATATCGCTAGACACCTTGAGCGGGGGGCACGATTGGTCCGCTTGTTCGCCGAGCTGGGCAATTTTTTTCCCAACTCGTCGTGCTGCTAACCTTCAATCACTGATAGTATTTCCCGACCGCTCCGCTTCGATATATACCTTTGCAGTAATGTGCTCATAGTTGTTTTTCAGCGGAGACTTTGGTGGTTTCCTTAGGGCATCGATAGTGCGCTTTGCTTTCACCCGGTCTACCTTCTCCTCCGGAGGTGGATGTCTCTTTTCTTTCACCCCTTCAAAGAAGTCATTCACTTCTTTTTCTACGATCTTTGCGTTTTCTTCCATGGTCCTCTCGTATGGTAACTTCTCTACAGGCTTGAGAGGTGGACCGAATCTGTATTGCCTCCCGCCTCTGGTTGTACTGCTAGACGCCGGAGCAGACGGAGCGGCTGCGGCTGTCTTCTTTCGTGCTTGCTTACAAGGCGGAGGAGAAGGACTACGACACGCCAGAGCAGCCGAGGCGGCAGCGGGTCTCTTCCACCCTTGCTGGCGAGGCGGAGAAGGAGGAGGCTGGTGGCTGCTCGGGCGCGCCGGCGCAGGTGGAGAAGGAGGCAGAGTGCCGCCACGCGCCGGAGAAGGAGTAGGCTAGTGGCTGCTCGGGTGCGCCGGCACTGGCGGAGAAGGAGGCGGAGTGCCGCCACATGCCGGAGAAGGAGGCTGAGTGCCCTGATCACTCGCCGGAGGAGGAGGCGGTGGAGGAGGCGGAGTGCCCTGACTCGCCGGAGGAGGAGGAGGAGGAGGAGGCGGAGGCGTCCAATTCGGAAGGTTGATGAGCTCCTTCTGACATAGGCATGGAGTCTTCAGACAAGAACCTAGCCGAGTCTTCCCGTCACCCGTAGGGTGGTCAAGCTGGAGGTCCTCAAATCCTTCTGTGATTTCATCTACCATCACCCTAGCATATCCTTCTGGAATCAGCCGGCAGTGAAAAGTTGCGCTAGGTTCAAGAGGTGCAACAGAGCCAACAGCCGCCTTGACTTTCAAATCCATCCACGTACTGCATCATAAGGTGGCAATTCTGAGACTCCATGATAGCATCCACGGGGTAGCTAGCAGGAGCCGTGAAGATAGGCTCCTGAAGCAGCTCCGTGGAAGCCACGCTGCTTCTCCACTGAGATGGCGGGGTAGCTTCGGGTGTAGCAGCTTCGGCAGGTCGCGCGCTGCGGGCCTCGTCTCGTTCCTCTAGCGCTTGTACCCTTACATGCAGGGCCTGTAGTTGGGTCAGCTCCTTTTTCTTCTTCCTCTCCCGACGTTTGTAACCGCCTGTGTCGGGAAATCCAGCCTTCCACGAAAGGGAGCCTGGCGTGCCTCGTGTCCGTCCGGGGTGCTCAGGATTCCCGAGGGCCTCTGTGAGCTCGTCGTTCTCTCTGTTCGGAACAAACGTCCCTTGCTGCGCCTTTTTGATATACTCCTGAAGCTTCTCGATGGGTGTGTTCAGCTGCTCGTTGGTCCAAACGCACATCCCTGTTACAGGGTCCAATTTTCCCCCAACCCCGAAGACCAAGTCCTGCAACGGTCTGGCCAGCGTCGCGTCTCTGGTTCGATCCCTTTAGCAGTGAGGTCATTCTCAGCCTTGTCCCACAACGGCCGGGCTTTCAGGTAGCCACCTGACCCCGTGCGATGGTGATGCTTCTTCTTTGCAGCATTTTTCTTGTTTGTCGCTGACATCTTCGCTGCTCTCTCAGATTTCTTTTTGGTGACAAATGCGGGCCACTGATCTTTGATCTTCTCAAATCGGCCGATGAATTCTGGAGTCTTGTCTTGGTCGACAAACGATGATTTCAGCTCATTCTTCCACCTCCTGAATAGCTCAGCTATCTTCTTAAGAGCATAAGCCTTGATCATTGGCTTTTTAACTGGATTCTCCGGATCCTCCTCTGGCGGGAAGGTGAAATTTTCCTGCAACGCGGTCCAAAGATTAGCTTTCTGCCTATCGCTGACATAAGACACCTGAGAGTCTTTATCCTTGGGCTTCAACCATTGCTCGATGCTGATCGGGATCATGTCCCTAACTAGAACCCCGCACTGAGCACTAAATTTTTGCTTGGTCCGGAGGGGTTCAATCGGTTGGCCAGCGCGATCAATTTCGATGATCTTGTGCCTTTCATCCATGCGCAACTTTCTCTTCAAGCCTCGTCTCGTTACCGAAGTGTTGCTCGATCCGGAGGGCTAGAAAAGAAGAAAAAGAAGAGAGTTAATATGTGTACATACCAAAAACAATTAATGCATCAATTAGCTATAGTTCGCACATGTTTAATTAATTAATATATATATATATACCTGGCCGGACTCCGTTCGGTCACCGGAGCCGTCATCACGGTGTCCTTCCCCCTCCGTTCGGTCATCAGTGCCGTCATCACGGTGTCCTTCCCCCTCCATTCGGTCACCGGAGCCGTCATCACGGTGTCCTTCCTCCTCCATTGTTTGATCATCGTCATAGCCTGCTTCTTCATCCTGTCTTTCCAGACCATCGGTGCATGTGACGTTGAGAAACAACAAGACGGCATCACTTCCGTGTGCGATTATCTTCCCCAACACCGCTTCTGTTGCTTCGTCTCGGGGTGCGGATCCATAGTTTCTACAAATATTTACAACATGGCAATTATTATTCAAACATGATAGATGGATATATTAGTGGCAAACATATAACTAGCTAGCTAAGCACAATAAGGAATCATATTAGTGACCTGGCCTCGACGCTTCTCTAGGGTTTGGGGTGGCCTCGGCAACACTTCAAGGGTTTGGGGTGGCCTCGGCAACACTTCAAGGGTTTGGGGTGGCCTCAACAATGCTTCGAGGGTACGGTGTGGCCTCGACGACAACGCTCTTTTAACTTGGTAAATTTGGGTGGCCTCAAGAGATTTTGTCGATCGGGTAGGGGCGCGGCGGGAGGGGGTAGGAGACCGACATTGTTTTTTTCTAGGGTTTGGGTGTCCTCGAGAGTTTTGGTCGAGCGAGAGGGCCGGGGTGCTCCCATGGTATAAGTTATCACGGTCGAGAGGGGGTATATATATCGACCGCCCCTCATGTCGAAGTTATCTGGGAGGGAGTTATATATATCGACAACGACGACATACATACATGGGAAAATAATGTTATCAGGGAGGGGGTATATCGACAACGACATACCCGATAAAAAAATAAGAAGACGAAGAAGAAATAAAAAGAGGATAAGAAGAAAGGAATAGAGGAGAAGATCGAAGAAAGAAAGAAGAAAGAAAAGAGGGGAAGAAGAAAGGAATAGAGGAGAAGAAGAAAAAATAGAAAACTTCTTTTTCCACTCCTTTTTTTTCTAAATATGAACATATACATAAATTGACAAAAACTATGCACAAAAACATATACATATATTTTCCTAGACATGCACAGTTGTTTTACAAATATGCACATATATATGAACATATACATAAATTGACAAAAAATACATTTATGAAAAAAATGCTATGAACATGTACACACATATATACACATACACACACATATACAAAAAATACATTTATGAAAAAAATGCTATGAAATAAAAATGCAGGGCAGGGGCGGCGCGCGATGGCAGCGAAGGGCAGGGGCGGCAGCGCGGTGGCAGCGCGCGGCGGCGACGGCGGCCAGTACAGGCGGTGGGGCAAGGGAACGGGGCGGTGCTCACAACGAGGTGGCGTCGGCGACGAGGAAGGCTCGGGGACGGCGGACGGCGAAGGCGCGCTTGGGGGCGAGGGCGGGGGCGCGCAGGCTCGGGGACGACGTCGGCGACGGCGACGGCGCGGTCGGGGCGACGGCAGGGCGGCGGACGGCGTCGGGGCAGCCTGGCGGCGTCGATGAGCTCGGCGTCGTCAGGAGGCAATTGGTGCTACGTCGGTTTTCCCCGAAGAGGAAGGGATATGCAGTAGAGTAGCGTAAGTATTTCCCTCAGTTTTTGAGAACCAAGGTATCAATCCAGTAGGAGGCCATGCTCAAGTCCCTCGTACCTGCACAAAATGATAGCTACTCGCAACGAACGCGATTAGGGGTTGTCAAGCCCTTCACGGTCACTTACGAGAGTGAGATCTGATAGATATAATATTTTTGGTATTTTTGGTATAAAGATGCAAAGTAAAAAGTAAAAGCAAAGTAAAAAAGCTAAGCAAGATTAAAGAGATGGAGATTGATATGATGAGAATAGACCCGGGGGCCATAGGTTTCACTAGTGGCTTCTCTCAAGAGCATAAGTATTCTACGGTGGGTGAACAAATTACTGTTGAGCAATTGACAGAATTGAGCATAGTTATGAGAATATCTAGGCATGATCATGTATATAGGCATCACATCCGTGACAAGTAGATCGAAATGATTCTGCATCTACTACTATTACTCCACTCATCGACCGCTATCCAGCATGCATCTAGAGTATTAAGTTAAAAACAGAGTAACGCCTTAAGCAAGATGACATGATGTAGAGAGATAAATTCATGCAATATGAAATAAACCCCATATTGTTATCCTCGATGGCAACGATGCAATACGTGCCTTGCTGCCCCTTCTGTCACTGGGAAAGGACACCGCAAGATCGAACCCAAAGATAAGCACTTCTCCCATGGCAAGAACTACCAATCTAGTTGGCCAAACCAAACGGATAATTCGAAGAGACTTGCAAAGATAACCAATCATACATAAAAGAATTCAGAGAAGATTCAAATATTACTCATAGATAGACTTGATCATAAACCCACAATTCATCGGTCTCAACAAACACACCACAAAAAGAAGATTACATCGAATAGATCTCCACAAGAGAGGGGGAGAACTTTGTATTGAGATCCAAAAAGAGACAAGAACCCATCTAGCTACTAACTATGGACCCGAAGGTCTGAGGTAAACTACTCACACTTCATCGGAGGGGCTAGGATGATGTAGAAGCCCTCCGTGATGACGGCCCTCTTCCGGCGGAGCTCCGGAACAGGCCCCAAGATGGGATCTCGTGGATACAGAAAGTTGCGGCGGTGGAATTAGGTTTTTGGCTCCTGTTCTGATCATTTGGGGATACGTGTGTATATATAGGAGGAAGGAGTACATCGGTGGAGCACCGAGGGGCCCACGAGGCAGGGGGCGCGCCCTAGGCCCCCCCCCCCTCGTGACCTCCTCTTTGACTCCTTGGAGTAGGGTCCAGGTCTCCTGGATCACGTTCGGTGAGAAAATCACGTTCCCAAAGATTTTATTCCGTTTGGACTCCGTTTGATATTCTGTTTCTCCGAAACACTGAAATAGGCAAAAAACAGCAATTCTGGGCTAGGCCTCTGGTTAATAGGTTAGTCCCAAAAATAATATAAAAGTGTAAAATAAAGCCCAATATAGTGCAAAACAGTAGATAATATAGCATGGAGCAATCAAAAATTATAGATACATTGGAGACGTATCAATTGGCGATGAAACTGCCAAATTTTCTAAGTGTGGGCTTATATACTAGGACATTTGGTCCCGGTTGGTGGCATCAACCGGGACGAATACCCCCCTTTGGTCCCGGTTCGTGCCACCAACCGAGACCAAAGGTCTCTTTTCAACAGCCCAAAGGGCGGGAGGCGGTGGCCTTTGGTCCCAGTTGGTGGCACCAACCGGGACTAAAGGGGGGGCATTGGTTCCGGTTGGTGCCACGAACCGGAACCAATGCACCCCTTTAGTCCCGGTTGGTGGCACCAACCGGGACCAAAGGCCTTGCACAGCGGGGTGGTGGTGGGAGTTTAGCCCCACCTCGCTAGTCGAGAGGGGCGCACAGTGGTTTATAAGCCCCACTGCCGCACCGCTCTCGAGCTCCTCTCCATTGCAGGCTTACGGGCCTAATTGTGACTGCTATGCCTGATGGGCCTACTGGGCCTTCCGCGGGCCTGAATCCTGGCCCATGGATGGGTTTCTAGTCGTATTCAGGCCGTGGTGGCCCAGTAGGTGGCAAATTCTTTTCCCAGTTTTTTGTTTTCTTTTTTGCTTTATTTTTTTGTTTTGTTTCTACTTACAACAAAATACTTATTTATTTTGTTTCTAATTACTTATTTGTTTTATTTTATGATAATTCTTTTTGCGATTAAAGTTTCTAACAAAAAAGTTCTTTATGAAAATTCTTTTTGCTTTTAATGATTTTGAACAGAAAATACTTTGATAATTTTAATTGCATCAATTTTAAATAATTTTAGTTTCATTAATTTTAGAGGTTGCTTATAATGTTTTGAACAGAAAATACTTTGATAATTTTAGTTTCATAAATTTTATTTATGTTATTAAATTTTATTTTATTTTATTTTATTTTGTTTCTACTTATATATTTTATTAAAGTTTATATTATTTTGTTTCAAATTACTTATTTATTTTATTTTATGATAATTCTTTTTGCTGAAAGACCCTGAAATTCGTAGTATCATCATCATTTTATTTTATGATAATACTTTGATATTTTTCATGCATTTACTGATTTTTTTGAGCTGAATGACCCTGAAATTGAAAAGCACTACAAATGAACTCTGAAAAGGTTGAAAGTTGGCATGGTATCATCATTTCACCCACATAGCATGTGCAAGAAAGTAGACAGGGTTACGGCAAAAACTAGATGTACTTCATGTACAAAACAGACAATCTCTTTTGAAGTATCAGAGTTTCATAATGAAACTCGTCTGTTACAAAGGGATTTCATTTTTTGAACTTATTTCAACTCCAGACTTTTTGTATGTTCAAAATGCACCATTCAAAGCCACATCATCAATTTTCAACCCTCTGACTTCATTTGTTATTTTTCATGCATTTACTGATTTTTTTGAGCTATAAGACCCTGAAATTCAAAAGCATTCCAAATGAACTATGAAAATGTTGAAAGTTGGCATGGTATCATCATTTCACACACATAGCATGTGCATAAAAGTTGAGAGGGTTACGGCAAAAACTAGATGCACTTCGTGTACAAAACAGACAATCTTTTTCGAAGTATAAGGGTTTTATACGGAAACTCGTCTGTTACAAAGGGATTTCATTTTTTGAACTTATTTGAACTCCATACTTTTTCTGTGTTCTAAATGCACCATTCAAAGCCACATCATCAATTTTCAACCCTTTCTGACTTCATTTGTTATTTTTCATGCATTTACTGATTTTTTTTGAGCTGAATGACCTTGAAATTGAAAATCACTACAAATGAACTCTGAAAAGGTTGAAAGTTGGCATGGTATCATCATTTCACCCACATAGCATGTGCAAGAAAGTAGAGAGGGTTACGGCAAAAACTAGATGCACTTCATGTACAAAACAGACAATCTCTTTCGAAGTTTCAGGGTTTCATACGAAAACTCATCTGTTACAAAGGGATTTCATTTTTTTGAACTTATTTAAACTCCAGACTTTTTGTGTGTTCAAAATGCACCATTCAAAGCCACATCATCAATTTTCAATTCTTTCTGACTTCATTTGTTATTTTTCATGCATTTACTGATTTTTTTGAGCTATAAGATCCTGTAATTCAAAAGCATTCCAAATGAACTCTGAAAATGTTGAAAGTTGGCATGGTATCATCATTTCACCCACATAGCATGTGCATAAAGGTTGAGAGGGTTACGACAAAACCTAGATGCACTTCATGTACAAAACAGACTATCTCTTCCGAAGTATAAGGGTTTCATACGGAAACTCATCTGCTACAAAGGGATTTCATTTTTTTGAACTTATTTGAACTCCATACTTTTTCTGTGTTCAAAACGCACCATTAAATTCCACATCATCAATTTTCAACCCTTTTTGACTCCATTTGTTATTTTTCATGCATTTACTAATTTTTTGAGCTATAAGACCCTGAAATTCAAAAGCATTCCAAATGAACTCTGAAAATGTTGAAAGTTGGCATGGTATCATCATTTCACCCACATAGCATGTGCATAAAAGTTGAGAGGGTTACGGCAAAAACTAGATGCACTTGGTGTACAAAACAGACAATCTCTTTCGAAGTATAAGTGTTTCATACGGAAACTCGTCTGTTATAAAGGGATTTCATTTTTTTTGAACTTATTTGAACTCCATACTTTTTGTGTGTTCAAAATGCACCATTCAAAGCCACATCATTAATTTTCAACCCTTTCTGGCTTCATTTGTTATTTTTCATGCATTTACTGATTTTTTTAAGCTGAATGACCCTGAAATTGAAAAGCACTACAAATCAACTCTAAAAAGGTTGAAAGTTGGCATGGTATCATCATTTCACCCACATAGCATGTACTAAAAATTTGAGAGGGTTACGACAAAAACTGGAAGCATTTCGTGTACAAAATGGACAATCTCTTTCGAGGTATCAGGGTTTCGGACGAAAACTCATCTGTTACAAAGGGATTTCATTTATTTGAACTTATTTCAACTCCAGACTTTGTGTGTGTTCGAAATGCACCATTCAAAGCCACATGGATAGATAAGTGATGTCTACTACACAACCTTCTTCTTGTAGATGTTGTTGGGCCTCCAAGTGCAGAGGTTTGTAGGACAGTAGCAAATTTCCCTCAAGTGGATGACCTAAGGTTTATCAATCCGTAGGAGGCATAGGATGAAGATGGTCTCTCTCAAGCAACCCTACAACCAAATAACAAAGAGTCTCTTGTGTCCCCAACACACCCAATACAATGGTAAATTGTATACGTGCACTAGTTCCGCGAAGAGATGGTGATACAAGTGGTATATGGATGGTAGATAAAGGTTTTTGTAATCTGAAATTATAAAAACAGCAAGGTAACTAATGATAAAAGTGAGCGCAAACGGTATTGCAATGCGTTGAAACAAGGCCTAGGGTTCATACTTTAACTAGTGCAAGTTCTCTCAACAATAATAACATAATTGGATCACATAACTATCCCTCAACATGCAACAAAGAGTCACTCCAATGTCACTAACAGCGGAGAACAAACGAAGAGATTATGGTAGGGTACGAAACCAGCTCAAAGTTATTCTTTCCAATCAATCCGTTGGGCTATTCCTATAAGTGTCACAAACAGCCTTAGAGTTCGTACTAGAATAACACCTTAAGACACAAATCAACCAAAACCCTAATGTCACCTAGATACTCCAATGTCACCTCAAGTATCCGTGGGTATGATTATACGATATGCATCACACAATCTCAGATTCATCTATTCAAACCAACACAAAGTACTTCAAAGAGTGCCCCAAAGATTCTACCGGAGAGTCAAGACGAAAACGTGTGCCAACCCCTATGCATAGGTTCATGAGCGGAACCCGCAAGTTGATCACCAAAACATACATCAAGTGAATCACTTGATATCCCATTGTCACCACAGATACGCACGGCAAGACATACATCAAGTGTTCTCAAATCTTTAAAGATCAATCCGATAAGATAACTTCAAAGGGGAAACTCAATCCATTACAAGAGAGTAGAGGGGGAGAAACATCATAAGATCCAACTATAATAGCAAAGCTCGCGATACATCAAGATCGTAACACCTCAAGAACACGACAGAGATCAAACACATAGCTACTGGTACATAACCTCAGCCCCGAGGGAGAACTACTCCCTCCTCATCATCGAGAGCACCGAGATGATGAAGATGGCCTCCGGAGAGGGATGCCCCCTCCGGCAGGGTGCCAGAACGGGTCTAGATTGGCTTTCGGTGGCTATGGAGGCTTCTGGCGGCGGAAGTCCCGATCTATTGTGCTCCCCGATCGTTTTAGGGTATATGGGTATATATAGGAGGAAGAAGTACGTCAGGGGAGCCACGAGGGCCCAGGAGGGTGGAGGGCACGCCCTAGGGGGGTGGGCGCGCCCCCTACCTCGTGGGTCCCTCGTTTCTTTCCTGGCGTGCACTCCAAGTCTATCAGGTTGCTTTCCTTCCAAAAATAACTTCTCCAGAAGGTTTCATTCCATTTCGAATCTGTTTGATATTCCTTTTCTTCGAAACACCGAAACAAGGGGAAAAACATGAACTGGCACTGGGCTCTGGGTTAATAGGTTAGTCCCAAAATAATATAAAAGTGGATAATGAAGCCCAGTAATGTCCAAAACAGAAGATAATATAGCATGGAGCAATCAAAAATTATAGATATGTTGGAGACGTATCAGCATCCCCAAGCTTAATTCCTGCTCGTCCTCGAGTAGGTAAATGATAAAAACAGAATTTTTGATGCGGAGTGCTACTTGGCATAATTTCAATGTAATTCTTAATTGTGGTATGAATATTCAGATCCGAAAGATTCAAGATAAAAGTTCATATTGACATAAAAATAATAATACCTCAAGCATACTAACTAAGCAATTATGTCCTCTCAAAATAACATGGCCAAAGAAAGTTCATCCCTACAAAATCATATAGTTTAGTCATGCTCCATTTTCGTCACACAAGAATGCGCTCGTCATGCACAACCCCGATGACAAGCCAAGCAATTGTTTCATACTTTAGTAGTCTCAAACCTATAAACTTTCACGCAATATATGAGCGCGAGCCATGGACATAGCACTATGGGTGGAATAGAATATGATGATGGGGGTTATGTGGAGAAGACAAAAAAAGAGAAAATATCACATCAACGAGGCTAATCAATGGGCTATGGAGATGCCCATCGATTGATGTTAATGCAAGGAGTTGGGATTGCCACGCAACGGATGCACTAGAGCTATAAATGTATGAAAGCTCAACAAAAGAAACTAAGTGGGTGTGCATCCAACTTGCTTGCTCAGGAAGACCTAGGGCACTTGAGGAGGCCCATTGTTGGAATATACAAGCCAGGTTCTATAATGAAAAATTCCCACTAGTATATGAAAGTGACAAAACAATAGACTCTCTATCATGAGGATTGTGGTGCTACTTTGAAGCACAAGTGTGGCAAAGGATAGTAGCATTGTCCCTTTTTATTTCTTATTTTTTATTTGGCCTTTCCCTTTTTTATTTGGCCTCTCTTTTTTTGGGGACAATGCTCTATAAAATGATGATCATCACACTTCTATTTATTTACAACTCAATGATTACAACTCGATAGAACAAAAGATGACTCTATATGAATGCCTCCGGCGATGTACCGGGATATGCAATGAATCAAGAGTGGCATGTATGAAAGAATTATGAACGGTGGCTTTGCCACAAATACTATGTCAACTACATGATCATGCTAAGCAATACGACAATGATGAATGTGTCATGACAAAAGGAATGGTGGAAAGTTGCATGGCTATATATCTCGGAATGGCTATGGAAATGCCATAATAGGTAGGTATGGTGGCTGTTTTGAGGAAGATATAAGGAGGTTTATGTGTGATAGAGCGTATCATATCACGGGGTTTGGATGCACCGGCGAAGTTTGCACCAACTCTCAAGGTGAGAAAGGGCAATGCACGGTACCGAAGAGGCTAGCAATGATGGAAGGGTGAGAGTGCGTATAATCCATGGACTCAACATTAGTCATAAAGAACTCACATACTTATTGCAAAAATCTACAAGTTATGAAAAACCAAGCACTGCGCACATGCTCCTGGGGGATAGATTGGTAGGAAAAGACCATCGCTCGTCCCCGGCCGCCACTCATAAGGAAGACAATCAAAGAACACCTCATGTTTAAAATTTGTTACATAACGTTTACCATACGTGCATGCTATGGGACTTGCAAACTTCAACACAAGCACTTCTCAAATTCACAACTACTCAACTAGCACAACTTTGATATTATTACCTCCATATCTCAAAACAATCATCAAGCATCAAACTTCTCTTAGTATTTAAAACACTCATAAGAATTTTTTTACTAATCTTGAATACCTAGCATATTAGGATTATTTAAGAAAATTACCATGCTATTTAAGACTCTCAAAATAATATAAGTGAAGCACGAGAATTCATATATTTCGACAAAATAAAACCACCACCGTGCTCTAAAAGGATATAAGTGAAGCACTAGAGCAAATGACAAACTACTCCAAAAGATATAAGTGAAGATCAATGAGTAGTCGAATAATCATGCAACTATGTGAAGACTCTCTAACATTTAATAATTTCAGATCTTGGTATTTTATTCAAACATCAAGCAAAACAAAATAAAATAAAATGACGCTCCAAGCAAAACACATATCATGTGGCGAATAAAAATATAGCTCCAAGTAAAGTTACCGATGAACGAAGACGAAAGAGGGGATGCCTTCCGAGGCATCCCCAAGCTTAGTATCTTGGTTGTCCTTGAATATTTCCTTGGGGTGCCTTGGGAATCCCCAAGATTAGGCTCTTTCCACTCCTTATTCCATAGTCCATCGAATCTTCACCCGAAACTTGAAAACTTTACAACACAAAACTTAACAGAAAACTCGTAAGCTCCGTTAGTATAAGAAAGCAAATCGCCATCATAAGGTACTGTAATGAACTCATTCTAAATTCATATTGGTGTAATATCTACTGTATTCCAACTTATCTATGGTTCATACCCTCCGATACTACTCATAGATTCATCAAAATAAGCAAACAACATGATGAAAACAGAATCTGTCAAAAACAGAACAGTCTGTAGTAATCTGGATCAAACGTATACTTATGGAACCCCAAAAATTCTAAAATAAATTGCTGGACCGGATTAATTTATCTATTAAAAATCTTCAAAAAGAATTAACTAAATATCACTCTCCAAATAAAAATGGCAGCAATTCTCGTGAGTGCTAAAGTTTCTGTTTTTTACAGCATGATCATAAAGACTTCACCCAAGTCTTCCCAAAGGTTCTACTTGGCACAAACACTAATTAAAACATAAAACCACATCCAAACAGAGGCTAGATGAATTATTTATTACTAAACAGTAGCAAAAAGCGAGGAACAAAAATAAAATTGGGTTGCCTCCCAACAAGCGCTATCGTATAACGCCCCTAGCTAGGCATGATGATTTCAATGATGCTCGCATAAAAGATAAGAATTGAAACATAAAGAGAGCATCATGAAGAATATGACTAGCACATTTAAGTCTAACCCTCTTCCTATGCATAGGGGTTTTGTGAGCAAACAACTTATGGGAACAATAATCAACTAGCATAGGAAGGCAAAACAAGCATAACTTCAAAACTTTAAGCACATAGAGAGGAAACTTGATATTATTGCAATTCCTACAAGCATATGTTCCTCTCTCATAATAATTTTCAGTAGCATCATGAATGAATTCAACAATATAACCAGCACCTAAAGCATTCTTTTCATGATCTACAAGCATAGAAATTTTATTACTCTCCACATAAGCAAAAAATTTCTCATTTGGAATAGTGGGAGTATCATAAGAAACTCGAATACTATAAATTGTTTCCACATTAAAAGAGTAATGTTCAGAAAAGGGGTAACCATAATCATGACAAGTTTTATAAATATAATCACTACTTTTTATAGCATAAGTCTCATCACAATAATCATCATAAGTAGGAGTCATGCTATCATCATTATAAATTTGCATATCAAAACTTGGGAGACTAAAAATATCATCTTCATTAAACGTAGCATCCCCAAGCTTGGGACAAACATTAATTGCAGCAAATATATTCTCAAAAACATCATGTTCATCAAACATAGCATCCCCAAGCTTGGGCCTTTTCATATCATAAGCATAATCACTTTCATCATTAATAGTATGGATAGCACCAATAGTATAGCAATTATCATATTCTTCCAAGCAAGTGCCAAAAAGATTTTCAATATCATAAGAAGTATCATTATCTTCCACAATTATATTTTCATGAGGCACAATAGTAATAGGAGCAGCATTATTTGGGGGAGATATCTTTTTACCTCTCTTCCTTTTTCTTTTCTTCTTCTTCACCACATCATGTGTGGGTTCAATCCTCTTTTTGGAGCTCCTTATTAATGAGATTGGTTGAATAGCAGGCTCCTCCTCGTTACCTTCAAGCGCTAGCCTCCCCGGTAACGGCGCTAGAAAAGAGCTTGATGTCTACTACACAACCTTCTTCTTGTAGACGTTGTTGGGCCTCCAAGTGCAGAGGTTTGTAGGACAGTAGCAAATTTCCCTCAAGTGGATGACCTAAGGTTTATCAATCCGTAGGAGGCGTAGGATGAAGATGGTCTCTCTCAAGCAACCCTGCAACCAAATAACAAAGAGTCTCTTGTGTCCCCAACACACCCAATACAATGGTAAATTGTATAGGTGCACTAGTTCGGCGAAGACATGGTGATACAAGTGCTATATGGATGGTAGATAAAGGTTTTTGTAATCTGAAATTATAAAAACAGCAAGGTAACCAATGATAAAAGTGAGCGCAAACGGTATTGCAACGCATTGAAACAAGGCCTAGGGTTCATACTTTCACTAGTGCAAGTTCTCTCAACAATAATAACATAATTGGATCACATAACTATCCCTCAACATGCAACTAAGAGTCACTCCAAAGTCACTAATAGCAGAGAACAAACGAAGAGATTATGGTAGGGTACGAAACCACCTCAAAGTTATTCTTTCCAATCAATCCGTTGGGCTATTCCTATAAGTGTCACAAACAGCCCTAGTGTTCGTACTAGAATAACACCTTAAGACACAAATCAACCAAAACCCTAATGTCACCTAGATACTCCAATGTCACCTCAAGTATCCGTGGGTATGATTATACTATATGCATCACACAATCTCAGATTCATCTATTCAAACCAACACAAAGTACTTCAAAGAGTGCCCCAAAGATTCTACCAGAGAGTCAAGACGAAAACGTGTGCCAACCCCTATGCATAGGTTCATGAGCGGAACCCGCAAGTTGATCACCAAAACATACATCAAGTGAATCACGTGATATCCCATTGTCACCACAGATACGCACGGCAAGACATACATCAAGTGTTCTCAAATCTCAAAAGATCAATCCGATAAGATAACTTCAAAGGGGAAACTCAATCCATTACAAGAGAGTAGAGGGGGAGAAACATCATAAGATCCAACTATAATAGCAAAGCTCACGATACATCACGATCGTAACACCTCAAGAACACGAGAGAGAGAGAGAGATCAAACACATAGCTACTGGTACATACCCTCAGCCCCGAGGGAGAACTACTCCCTCCTCGTCATGGAGAGCACCGAGATGATGAAGATGGCCTCCGGAGACGGATGCCCCCTCTGGCAGGGTGCCAGAACGGGTCTAGATTGGCTTTCGGTGGCTACGGAGGCTTCTGGCGGCAGAACTACCGATCTATTGTGCTCCCCGATTGTTTTAGGGTATATGGGTATATAGGACGAAGAAGTACGTCAGGGGAGCCACGAGGGGCCCATGAGGGTGGAGGGCGCGACCTAGGGGGGTGGGCACGCCCCCCTACCTCGTGGCTCCCTCGTTTCTTTCCTGACGTGCACTCCAAGTCTATCAGGTTGCTTTCCTTCCAAAAATAACTTCTCCAGAAGGCTTCATTCCGTTTCGACTCCGTTTGATATTCCTTTTCTTCGAAACACTTAAACAAGGGAAAAAACAGGAACTAGCACTATGCTTTGGGTCAATAGGTTAGTCCCAAAAATAATATAAAAGTGGATAATAAAGCCCAATAATGTCCAAAACAGAAGATAATATAGCATGGAGAAATCAAAAATTATAGATACATTGGAGACGTATCAGCATCCCCAAGCTTAATTCCTGCTCGTCCTCGAGTAGGTAAATAACAAAAACAGAATTTTTGATGCGGAGTGCTACTTGGCATAATTTCAATGTAATTCTTCTTAACTGTGGTATGAATATTCAGATCCAAAAGATTCAAGATAAAAGTTCATATTGACATAAAAATAATAATACTTCAAGCATACCAACTAAGCAATTATGTCCTCTCAAAATAACATGGCCAAAGAAAGTTCATCCCTACAAAATCATATAGTTTAGTCATGCTCCATTTTCGTCACACAAGAATGCTCTCATCATGCACAACCTCGATGACAAGCCAAACAATTGTTTCATACTTTAGTAATCTCAAACCTATAAACTTTCACGCAATATATGAGCGCGAGCCATGGACATAGCACTATGGGTGGAATAGAATATGATGATGGGGGTTATGTTGAGAAGACAAAAAAAAGAGAAAATCTCACATCTACGAGGCTAATCAATGGGCTATGGAGATGCCCATCGATTGATGTTAATGCAAGGAGTTGGGATTGCCATGCAACAGATGCACTAGAGCTATAAATGTATGAAAGCTCAACAAAAGAAACTAAGTGGGTGTGCATCCAACTTGCTTGCTCAGGAAGACCTAGGGCACTTGAGGAGGCCCATTGTTGGAATATACAAGCCAAGTTCTATAATGAAAAATTCCCACTAGTATATGAAAGTGACAAAACAAGAGACTCTCTATGATGAGGATTATGGTGCTAGTTTGAAGCACAAGTGTGGCAAAGGATAGTAGCATTGTCCCTTTTTATTTTTTATTTTTTATTTGGCCTTTCCCTTTTTTAGTTGGCCTCTTTTTTTGGGACAATGCTCTATAAAATGATGATCATCACACTTCTGTTTATTTACAACTCAATGATTACAACTCGATACTAGAACAAAAGATGACTCTATATGAATGCCTCCGGCGGTGTACCGGGAGATGCAATGAATCAAGATTGACATGTATGAAAGAATTATGAACGGTGGCTTTGCCGCAAATACTATGTCAACTACATGATCATGCTAAGCAATACGACAATGATGAATGTGTCATGACAAAAGGAATGGTGGAAAGTTGCATGGCAATATATCTCGTAATGGCTATGGAAATGCCATAATAGGTAGGTATGGTGGCTGTTTTGAGGAAGATATAAGGAGGTTTATGTGTGAAAGAGCATATCATATCACGGGGTTTGGATGCACCGGCGAAGTTTGCACCAACTCTCAAGGTGAGAAAGGGCAATGCACGGTACCGAAGAGGCTAGCAATGATGGAAGGGTGAGAGTGTGTATAATCTATGGACTCAACATTAGTCATAAAGAACTCACATACTTATTGCAAAAATCTACAAGCCATGAAAAAACAAGCACTACGCGCATGCTCCTAGGGGATAGATTGGTAGGAAAAGACCATCGCTCGTCCCCGACCGCCACTCATAAGGAAGACAATCAAAGAACACCTCATGTTTCAAGTTTATTACATAATGTTTACCATACATGCATGCTACGGGACTTGCAAACTTCAACACAAGCACTTCTCAAATTCACAACTACTCAACTAGCACGACTTTGATATTATTACCTCCATATCTCAAAATAATCATCAAGCATCAAACTTCTCTTAGTATTTAAAACACAAATAAGAATTTTTTTACTAATCTTGAATACCTAGCATATTAGGATTATTTAAGAAAATTACCATGCTATTTAAGACTCTCAAAATAATATAAGTGAAGCACGAGAATTCATCTATTTCTACAAAATGAAACCACCACCGTGCTCTAAAAGGATATAAGTGAAGCACTAGAGCAAATGACAAACTACTCCAAAAGATATAAGTGAAGATCAATGAGTAGTCGAATAATCATGCAACTATGTGAAGAATCTGTAACATTTAATAATTTCAGATCTTGGTATTTTATTCAAACATCAAGCAAAACAAAATAAAATAAAATGACGCTCCAAGCAAAACACATATCATGTGGCGAATAAAAATATAGCTCCAAGTAAAGTTACCGATGAACGAAGACGAAAGAGGGGATGCCTTCCGAGGCATCCCCAAGCTTAGGCTCTTGGTTGTCCTTGAATATTTCCTTGGGGTGCCTTGGGCATCCCCAAGCTTAGGCTCTTGCCACTCCTTATTCCATAGTCCATCGAATCTTTACCCAAAACTTGAAAACTTCACAACACAAAACTTAATAGAAAACTCGTAAGCTCCGTTAGTATAAGAAAGCAAATCACCATCATAAGGTACTGTAATGAACTCATTCTAAAT
Source organism: Triticum urartu (assembly GCF_003073215.2). Classification (NCBI taxonomy): domain Eukaryota; kingdom Viridiplantae; phylum Streptophyta; class Magnoliopsida; order Poales; family Poaceae; genus Triticum; species Triticum urartu. Next base: position 622,082,571 of record NC_053026.1, read on the forward strand.
TCATATTGGTGTAATATCTACTGTATTCCAACTTATCTATGGTTCACACCCTCCGATGCTACTCATAGATTCATCAAAATAAGCAAACAACATGATGAAAACAGAATCTGTCAAAAACAGAACAGTCTGTAGTAATCTGGATCAAACGTATACTTCTGGAACCCCAAAAATTCTAAAATAATCGTGTGTTGTTTGCTTATTTTGATGAATCTATGGCTAGTAAAATAGTTTATAAACCATAGAGAAGTTGGAATACAGTAGGTTTAACACCAATATAAATAAAGAATGAGTTCATTACAGTACCTTGAAGTGGTCTTTTGTTTTCTTTCGCTAACGGAGCTCACGAGATTTTCTACTTTAAGTTTTGTGTTGTGAAGTTTTCAAGTTTTAGGTAAATATTTGATGGATTATGGAACAAGGAGTGGCAACAGCCTAAGCTTGGGGATGCCCATGCCACCCCCAAGATAATCTAAGGACACCTAAAAGCCAAAGCTTGGGGATGCCCCGGAAGGCATCCTCTCTTTCGTCTACTTCTATCGGTAACTTTACTTGGAGCTATATTTTTATTGACCACATGATATGTGTTTTGCTTGGAGCGGCTTGTATGATTTGAGTCTTTGCTTTTTAGTTTACCACAATCATCCTTGTTGTACACACCTTTTGAGAGAGCCATACATGATTTGGAATTTGTTAGAATACTCTATGTGCTTCACTTATATCTTTTGAGTTATATAGTTTTGCTCTAGTACTTCACTTATATTTTTTAGAGCACGGTGGTCGAATTGTTTTATAGAAACTATTGATCTCTCATGCTTCACTTAGATTATTTTGAGAGTCTTAAATAGCATGGTAATTTGCTTAAATAATCCTAATATGCTTGGTATTCAAGAATAGTAAAAACTTTCTTATGAATGTGTTGAATGCTATGAGAAGTTTGATGCTTGATAATTGTTTTGAGACATGAAGATGGTGGTATTAAAGTTGTGCTAGTTGAGTAGTTATGAATTTGAGAAATACTTGTGTTAAAGTTTGTGATTCTCGTAGCATGCATGTATGGTGAACCGTTATGTGATGAAGTCGGAGCATGATTTATTTTTTGATTGTCTTCCTTATGAGTGGCGATCGGGGACGAGCGATGGTCTTTTCCTACCAATCTATCTCCCTAGGAGCATGCGCGTAATACTTTTCTTTGATAACTTGTAGATTTTTGCAATAAGTATATGAATTCTTTATGACTAATGTTGAGTCCATGGATTATACGCACTTTTCTTCCTTCCACCATTGCTAGCCTCTCTAATATCGCGCACCTTTCACCGGTATCATACACCCACCATATACCTTCCTCAAAACAGTCACCATACCTACCTATTATGGCATTTCCATAGTCATTCCGAGATATATTGCCATGCAACTTTCCACCATTCCGTTTATTATGACACACTCCATCATTGTCATATTGCTTAGCATGATCATGTAGTTGAGATCGTATTTGTGGCAAAGCCACCATTCATAATTCTTTCATACATGTCACTCTTGATTCATTGCATATCCCGGTACACCGCCGGAGGCATTCATATAGAGTCATATTTTGTTCTAAGTATCGAGTTGTAATTGTAGAGTTGTAAGAAAATAAAAGTGTGATGATCATCATTATTAGAGCATTGTCCCAGTGAGGAAAGGATGATGGAGACTATGATTCCCCCACAAGTCGGGATGAGACTCCGGACGAAAAAAATAAAAAAAGAAAGAAAGAAAGGAGGCCATAAAAAGGAGAAAAGGCCCAAATAAAAAAATGAGAGAAAAAGAGAGAAGGGACAATGTTACTATCCTTTACCACACTTTTTCTTCAAAGTAGCACCATGATATTCATGATAGAGAGTCTCTCATTTCGTCACTTTCATATACTAGTGGGAATTTTTCATTATAGAACTTGACTTGTATATTCCAATGATGGGCTTCCTCAAAATGCCCTATGTCTTCATGAGCAAGCAAGTTGGATGCACACCCACTTAGTTTATTTTGTTGAGCTTTCATATACTTATAGCTCTAGTGCATCCGTTGCATGGCAATCCCTACTCACTCACATTGATATCTACTGATGGGCATCTCCATAGCCCATTGATACGCCTAGTTGATGTGAGACTATCTTCTCCCTTTTTGTCTTCTCCACAACCACCATTCTATTCCACATATAGTGCTATATCCATGGCTCACGCTCATGTATTGCGTGAAGATTGAAAAAGTTTGAGAATGTCAAAAGTATGAAACAATTGCTTGGCTTGTCATCGGGGTTGTGCATGATTTAAATACTTTATGTGGTGAAGATAGAGCATAGCCAGACTATATGATTTTGTAGGGATAACTTTCTTTGGCCATGTTATTTTGAGAAGACATGATTGCTTTGTTAGTATGCTTGAAGTATTATTATTTTTATGTCAATATTAAACTTTTATCTTGAATCTTTCGGATCTGAATATTCATACCACAATTAAGAAGAAATACATTGAAATTATGCCAAGTAGCATTCCACATCAAAAATTCTGTTTTTTTTTTCATTTACCTACTCGAGGACGAGCAGGAATTAAGCTTGGGGATGCTTGATATGTCTCCAACGTATCTATAATTTTTTATTGCTCCATGCTATATTATCTACTGTTTTGGACATTATTGGGCTTTATTATCCACTTTTATATTATTTTTGGGACTAACCTATTAACCGGAGGCCCAGCCCAGAATTGATGTTTTTGCCTATTTTAGGGTTTCGAAGAAAAGGAATATCAAACGGAGTCCAAACGGAATGAAACCTTCGGGAACGTGATTTTCTCACCGAACAAGACCCATGAGACTTGGACCCTACGTCAAGCAACCAACAGGGAGGCCACGAGGTAGGGGGGCGCGCCCACCCCCTGGGCGCGCCCTCCACCCTCGTGGGCCCCCTGTTGCTCCACCGACGTACTCCTTCCTCCTATATATACCTATGTATCCCCAAACGATCAGATACGGAGCCAAAAACCTAATTCCACCGCCGCAACCTTCTGTATCCACGAGATCCCATCTTGGGGCCTGTTCCGGAGCTCCGCCGGAGGGGGCATCCAGCACGGAGGGCTTCTACATCAACACCATAGCCTCTCCGATGAAGTGTGAGTAGTTTACCTCAGACCTTCGGGTCCAAAGTTATTAGCTAGATGGCTTCTTCTCTCTTTTTGGATCTCAATACAATGTTCTCCCCCTCTCTTGTGGAGATCTATTCGATGTAATCTTCTTTTTGCGGTGTGTTTGTTGAGACCGATGAATTGTGGGTTTATGATCAAGATTATCTGTGAACAATATTTGAATCTTCTCTGAGTTCTTTTATGTATGATTAGTTATCTTTGCAAGTCTCTTCGAATTATCAGTTTGGTTTGGCCTACTAGATTGATCTTTCTTGCAATGGGAGAAGTGCTTAGCTTTGGGTTCAATCTTGCGGTGTCCTTTCCCAGTGACAGTAGGGGCAGCAAGGCACGTATTGTATTGTTGCCATCGAGGATAACAAGATGGTTTTTTTTATCATATTGCATGAATTTATCCCTCTACATCATGTCATCTTGCTTAAGGCGTTACTCTGTTTTCATGAACTTAATACTCTAGATGCATGCTGGATAGCGGTCGATGAGTGGAGTAATAGTAGTAGATGCAGGCAGGAGCCAGTCTACTTGTCTCAGACGTGATTCCTATATACATGATCATACCTAGATATTCTCATAACTATGCTCAATTCTGTCAATTGCTCAACAGTAATTCGTTCACCCACCGTAAAATACTTATGCTCTTGAGAGAAGCCACTAGTGAAACCTATGGCCCCCGGGTCTATCTTCATCATATTAATCTTCCAATACTTAGTTATTTCCTTTGCTTTTTTTACTTTGCTTTTATTTTACTTTGCATCTTTATCATAAAAATACCAAAAATATTATCTTATCATATCTATCAGATCTCACTCTTGTAAGTGACCGTGAAGGGATTGACAACCCCTTATCGCATTGGTTGCGAGGAGTTATTTGTTTTGTGCAGGTACGAGGGACTCGCGTGCAGCCTCCTACTGGATTGATACCTTGGTTCTCAAAAACTGAGGGAAATACTTATGCTACTTTGCTGCATCATCCTTTCCTCTTCAAGAAAATCCAACGTAGTGCTCAAGAGGTAGCAAGCATCTAGTTAAACCATACAGTGAAACTATGTGAAACCTTTCAATGCAACAATAAATGCGATCATAATCACAACCAAGGTAAAAATTGATCCAACAGCATAATGATACCAAGCCTTGGTATGAATGGCATATTTTCTAATCTTTCTCATCTTCAACCGCATTGGATCCATCTTGATCTTGTGATCATTGACGACATCTGCAACATGCAACTCCAATATCATCTTCTCCTCAATTTTTTTATTTTTTCCTTCAAGTGATTGTTTTCTTCTTCAACTAAATTTAACCTCTCGACAATAGGGTCGGTTGGAATTTCCGGTTCAACTACCTCCTACATAAATAAAATCTATGTCAACTTGATGGGCATAATTGTCATAAACAATAAATGAACCAAATAGTTATAAAAGATAATATATATACCACATCCGAATCATAGCCAGGACGAGGGCCGACGGGGCGGATACCAAAACCATCGCACTATATAATAACAAGCAATAATAAAAGTAAGAAAATTAGACAAGTATCTATCTAAAGTAAGAATTTTTTTCTTTCAGAAGAAGATAAGAGGCTCACCACTGTGGCGCAGGCGACGAGATCGGCGCGGGCGATCGACGGTGGTGAAGACGGGGACGGGACACGACGGACCGCTAAACCTAGACAAATCTCGGGAAAAATGGAGCTTGGAGGTCGAGCTTCGAGAGGAGAAAGCTTAACTAGCGTGGCTCGGGCATTTCATCGAACACCTCATGTGCATAGGAGGTGAGCTAGAGCACCCAAATGCCCTCTCCTCGCCGGCCAGAAAAAATAGAGCACTGTGGAGTGCTCTGTTGAGGCGACGGGGTATATATAGGCAAACCATTTGTCCCAATTCATTGCTGGAACCGGGACTAAAGCCCAGCCTTCTATCCCAGTTCGAGCCAAGAACCGAGACCAATGTTTGTGGTTCATTTAGATAGATACTTCTAGCGAGGCCCATTGGACCCGGTTCATGCCTGGAACTGGGACAAATGGGTCCATACGAACCGGGACCAATGCCCACGAGGCCTCGGCCGGCCCCCTGGGCTCACGAACCGGGACGAATGCATCCATTGGTCCCGGTTCGTGGAAGAACCGGGACTAATGGGCTGGCCAGGCCCGAACGAAAGCCCCCTTTTTCTACTAGTGAATCACAAGAAACATCAAGCATCTTGTAATAGCATGGGTTTGTCACGGACTGTTCCACCTTGTGTTTTTTATCACATCACCTAAGTCAATAAAGTTCAAGAAATTGGATCCAGAAAAACCTTTGGTGGTTTTAGCATCTTATTGGACCTTTTCTTTGCTTGTTGTTTGAGTACTTATAATCCTATATACCTAAGGGAGTCATTCCCACTAGCTTATTTATCTCAACATGCAAGCATGTCACCTCACCATAAAATTATGAATGGGATAATGGCCACCTCAACATGCAATCATGCATGGAAAAATACCAACCACAACATTCGACCATGCATGGGAAAATGTGTTACATTTAATTATTCTACATATATTCACCAAATATTGTTACAGTTATACATAATCAAATATGACAAGTCATGTGTATTTATAATTTTTGTTATCATGTTATCAACCCAATTTTTCATCAACCAATTCACGCAGCAATGCACGATGTATTCTCTAGTTTAAATAAATCCCTATAGTCATTCTATTACAATCATATGCGTCCTCCCAATGATCATACCATGTGGGTAAACCCTAAAAATATGTTTATTGCTTTTTTTTGGCCAAAACAAATTACATCCATTTTCTTTCCCAAAACTTCAAAATAGAGCTTTGAACTAAAAGTACTTATGTTTCCAAAATAAAAAGTTATTAAAAATCATTTTTGATGTCTATTATACATATATAGAACCACTATTCCCTAATCTTAGTTTGAAAGGTATTTAAATATTTATTTAATTTTTTATAAAAAGGTGGAAAATGGCTTCTAAATAGAAAACACTTATGTTGTTTCAACATTTCCAATAAACTACAGAAGCATCCTATGACCATTTTTGGTCCCCACATGAACTTCTCACCACATGTTACTATGGATCATCTTACTCAAACATGCATCAAACACCTAGTGATTCAAACTAGCTAGGGTCTAAAAAATTTCTACATTCAAACTCCTACTAAAATCTCCATAAAATTACCAGATCATGACCTTCATTCCCTCTTCACCCCAAATCAAATTTCATTGAGAAGAGCTTCGTAGAGATAAGGTGAATTCCATCAAACACCTTAGGCATATTTCTAGTGTTTGTGCTTAGCCCTATTTAAAAATCTCCAAAGTTCACCAAATTTTACTAGAGCCCCTCCTTTCGCCCCACTTCCCTCCAGTAACTCGCTGAGATCAATCATTCGAGTGAAAACCTGCCATTTCTACTTCTGCCATAAGCTTGGCATCCCCCTCTCTCTTGCCATATCTTGTTCTGCCTAGCCCCATAGTACCCATCATTCCCTTAGACCTTTATTTAACATCAAGAATCAAGTGACAAGCTTCCTTGCATTTTCTATGGCCATGACGGCCATTTCGTGCTCTAAAGGGAGCCACAGTGCACCAATGCACTATAGCAGCCCCCACTCCGAGCACCCATAGCTCCTGGAGCCACCTTCACTTGTTACTAACCTCTCCTCGACATCCACGGCACTCCACCGTGGCAGCCCCCTCCTTCCTCCCTTTCTCTTTCTCAGTCTCAAGCGCGCTCTTCCACCGATGGCAAAAGCCATCACATGTGCCTTCGTGATCTGCCTAGCCTCATTCCTCCCACTCGCCGACACAACGTAGATTTGGCAATGCTTCCCATGCAAGATCGTGTGCACTCTCTCTAGCAGCGGAGTTCCTCCAATGGTCGATGACGGTGCATTGGCCCGCCATCCTTGCCTCGCGCGCCTTGTGCTTCACAAGCCCGTAGACGCCCAATTCCTTATCCAAGGTTTTCAGAGCAATATAAAGATGGCGGAAGAAAGAGGCGATTGAGAGGCTTCCTGGGGGCCCATGCGATCACCCCTGGCCATGCCACCTGGCCGTGTAGGGCCCACACCACCCTGGCAGGGCCAGATGCCTCCAGAAGCTTCCCGACTCAAAACTTTTTATAGGATTTTTTTGGTCTTCATAAAATTGATTTTCCAAAAAAATTCACCAAGCAACAGAAAACAACATCTCGCATTGGGCACTAAATTAATAGGTTAGTCTAAAACATATCAAAAATTGGTGCCAAAACTCTGGCAAAGTAATATAATTGTAGCATAAAAAAATTATAGATACATTCAGAACGTATCAGTATGTAGGCATCAACAAACTTTCTCCATCGCAACGAGGCCTTCGCTCGGGCGTGTGGATGTCATTGTGGTCCTGCTCTGCTTGGCGGTTGTTGCAATAGGCCGCGGGGTCGTGCACTTTCATATATGGTGGCAACGACAAGTATGTTTTGTCAACCGATTCTACCACCATAGCCGCGGATGATGAAGCATGAGGACGGTGCAGGACTGTCGGAGTGTCCCCAATTGGGATTTTGGCGATGCCGGTGGCCTTCCTCCCTCACCAATTTTGGGCCCACGTGCGGCGGTGACCTTTGTTGTTCCGATCCTTTGGTGGCAACTGACACTTGTTGCAGCTTCACTTTGTGCTTATGCTGGCATGATCTTCACTTTTGTGGTATCTCACGTCAAGATCATGCCACACATCTAGCTGTTGGGATAGCGGAAAGTGGTGGCGACTACACATGATGACTTCGATTTTGGTGGCGCTTCTTGAGTACCTGGTATCGAGCTCCGGCCGGGAACCCATAGGTCTGACCCTAATTGATTACACCTAACAATTTCGTTGTTTTTCCATCATTTTCTTTTTGAAGGCATTGTTCGAATTTGCTTGGTCCTTGTCTTTAGGATGAAACCCAGGATTTGACCGACAATGGTTGGATCCGGCAACGACAACGCTTCATCAGTGTTTCCTTACACGTGTGTTGCTACTGGAGAACCTTTCTCATTGTTTTGTGATGTCAAAATATGGTTGGTGCAAATGGTCACTGCTGTTTGTATCACTTTAGAATTTTTTCCTCGCGTTCGCAGAGCTTGGGATTTGTACGTCTTTGCTCCTTGCCGATGTAACTCTCTCTCTCTCTGTGTGTGTGTGTGTGAATGTTGTTTGTGTGCCTATTTGTCATGCAGTGGCCGGGTGTGTGCTTATTGTGTTTCATCACCTGGATGCTTCAGTTTGAGTTAATAAAACGTACCCTTTATAAATGAATCAAGTCCAACATTCCTGGTAATTTGTCTCAAAGAGAGAATATTCAATGCTCCCAACCCTTACGTGTTCTCATGCTTCAATGTCTAAAAGTCAAATTCGACTGTTCCAAAATAACCTGAAAACATTTATGAATGTTCACAAGACATGTGTCCATTACCTCTACAGAATTCAGATCCAAACTTGAAATACACACTTAGAAACAAAAAAGACATATTCAACAGAAATAGTGTCACGGGAAGACAAAAGCTAAAATGACGCTATTCACATAATGATTTCTCCTTTTTGTTTCTCATGGCATATTTCAAGTTTGGATCTGAAGTTTTTAGGGGTTGCACACACATGTCTTGCGAACATTCACTTTTTTCAAAAAAAATCTAGAAATATATATAATTGACTTTTTCGGCATTGGAGCATAGGACCACCTTAATATTTTTCCCTGTCTCAAAGCTCCCTGTTTTGCAGGGATTAGGTTCCTTTTAACAAAGTGGTAGTACTCCCTGTGTGTCCAAAAAACGTCTTATCTTAAGTTAGGCTGTACTACTAACGACCCCTAACAAAACCAAAACAAGTAGTCCTAACGAATTACTCCCTCCGTAAATTAATATAAGAACGTTTAGATCACTATTTTAGTGTTCTAAACATTCTTATATTAGTTTACAGAGGAAGTACAGTTAAGTCAGTGTTAACACGAGGACCGTGTGTGTGAGAGGTGTGAATTCTGTCAGTTTCTGTGTACCGTGAGTGGGGTTGTCGTGCTGGTGGTGTGGTGTATATAAGCCGTCGTCAGGCACAAGGATCCTCCTCCACTGCCTCTGAGCTTCTCTCAACTTGAAGCCACTTGCTCTGCTCGGAAGAAAAGGAAAGCAAGATGGACGTCTCTTCCTCATCCATCCTTCTGCTCCCGCTCCTCCTCCTCCTGCTCTGCTCCCTCCCGTCGCTCGCCTCCGCCTGCGACCGCTGCGCGCACCGCTCCAGAGCCGCCTTCTACACCTCCTCGCTCACCCTCGCCGGTACGTGCCCGCGCGCCCATCGATCCATTCAGTTTTCTTCTTCACACCGATCGATCGATCGATTCATGCAACTGCATATAGTACTATGATTCTGATGGTTTGATTGTCTTGATCTGCAGCCGGGTCCTGCGGGTACGGCGCGGCGGCCGCGTCCCTCAACGGCGGACTGCTCGCCGCGGCGGGCCCGGCCCTGTACAGGCAAGGCGTCGGCTGCGGCGCGTGCTTCCAGGTGCGGTGCAAGGACGGGGAGCTCTGCGGCACCGCCGGCGTGAGGGTCGTCGTCACGGACCGCGCGAGGACCAAGGAGAACGGCACGGACCTCGTGCTGAGCAGCCCGGCGTTCGCCGCCATGGCCCGCCCTGGCATGGCCGGGCGGCTCGCCAAGCTCGGCGCCGTCGACGTCGAGTACAAGAGGTAATCCAACGCCGGTCCCCCTCTCTGTTTTTTCTTTCTTTTCACCAACCGCGCGCACGGCGCACGCGCCATGTGCGGCATAAGAACAAAAACAGCGCCGGCCGAGCATGCGTGCCATCATCAATACATCTACGACTCCAATTGTCTCGAGCTGGTAGAATTTGGAAGCTAGGCTCAGGATTGTCAACGCATGTGCAGGGTGCCGTGCGAGTACAAGGGCAAGAACCTCTCGCTGCGGGTGGAGCAGAGGAGCCGCGCGCCGAGCGAGCTGGCCGTCACGATCCTCTACCAGGGCGGCCAGACCGACATCGTCGCCGTCGACGTCGCGCAGGTCGGTGCGTCGTCGAGCTGGAGGTCCCTGACGCGCGACCACGGGCCGGCATGGAGCACGAGCCTGGCGCCGCCGGGGCCGCTGCAGCTCAGGGCGGTGGTGACCGGCGGATACGACGGCAAGTGGGTCTGGGCCGACCGGGAGGTCCTGCCCCGCCACTGGCGCGCCGGCGAGGTCTACGACACCGGCGTGCAGATCACCGACATCGCGCAAGAAGCCTGCTTCCCCTGCGACACGCAGGAGTGGAGGTGACCGGCGCCGAGGCAAGCAGACGACAAGCCAAGAGGAGGAGCTAAGCTCCAAAATCGTGGCTGGGCATCGAACGAACGGTCAGAGGCTCCTCGTCACTGCCGCTGGAAATTTCGGCTGGGCTTGGAATTGGAAGGATAGAGATTAGTAACTGACGCAGCGGCACCTAGAGCCCTCGTTGCTTATCCAACTCTTGTGGACATACATGCATGAGCTGCAGCTGACGTGTGAGAGTAGTATGTACAGTAGCAACCATGAAGCGATAAATGAGTAGCGAGGCCGTGGCCTGAATCCCCGGCCAAAATACAAAATCCGGCGACTTTTCTCATCAGTGGATAACGTCGCGAGTCGCTGTGGCGCAGGATTCATGCTCCGTTGCTTTCGGCGACGATGTTGTTTACTCGCCTGACAAACGATTTTTCATTCATGGGCGCCGAGCTCGATCGTCCCGTTTGAATGGGTTGGTTGGTGGCGGGATTAATAATTTGTTGGACGACGGACGAAACTAGTCGCCGGTCTTCCAGGATTCACTGAACGAACTGGTAAGGAAATTAGGGTAATATAATGATTGGAAAGCACAATTCGGACATGTATGCACTGAGCTGAGCACAGTTGGTGACTCGGTGCGCCATTAACGTTGGACACTCATCAGTGCAAGCGCAACTGCAACCATCTACTCCTCACGGTATGATGATAATGATGGCCAGTGGAACTAGTAGTGCATGTACCGGCCAATATGTACGTGGTGCTGGCCGGTGAAAGCCGGCCGAGATTCTCGCGGAGTGCACTGTACGTCTGTCCGCCACCACCCACACCAGGGGCGGCGCCGTCGCACCGTGTAATTTATCCATGCAATCTGTCGAACACAACACTGTGCTCAAAATTCAGGCACACGATCAAAACGTGCGTGCGTGTCCTTATACTCCTTGTATGTCAGCACCCGCAGGCTAAATCGCATGAATGCTGGAATAGCTGGTGTGGTTAATTAGCCCTGAAATTTTAGTTGGGTGGATTCAAGCAAATCAGACCATTCTGATATTGATCGCCGCGTGTCTGTTCAGGTACGTACCGTGCCATTTCAGGGCAGCGCAAAGATTAATTAATGCCTAACGGAAGCAAAAACATGACGCTTAACTAAAACGAAAGCTCTGCCCAAGCTTGCAGCGGCCTGAAAGATTAGGTCAGGACTTAAGTGCATGCTAAATTAAGCCCTAGCGTGCAGCATCAAGCGATCGATCGATGCTAATTGAGGGTGCAACATGTGTAGCCGTGCAGTGCGATCGGTGGGGCGCGGTGCTAAAAATTTGATTAAAGACGGACGAGGAAACGAGGCTGCAGGAATGGAGTGCGAGTGAAACGCCGAGCCGGCCCAGCGGCGTGATTCGCTGTCGCTTCACGGCCGATGTTTCAGTTGCGAGTTGAGTATTATCCTTCGCCTGGACTTTTGCTATCGTGTGTTTAATACTTGTATACATATTACCGTGTGCGCCTTGGACGACAGTGACTCCATCGGGTCGCTGTACTTCTCGCGAGTGATCCAAATGGACAACTGATTTTAATCCACTACTAACTTATTTATGGCCGGTTCTTAGTTTCTTACTATGTCTCTTGTACTCTTGCTGTTCCCAGACGCACGCAGAGTATATGCTGATGTACAAGTGTAGCTCCGGTAGGTAGTCCAGCGAAATGGTTAGCGCATGTAAACTGCTAAATTAAGGGCAGTTGCAAAGTGTTTTCCTTGGTCACATCACGATCGAGTTCAGACGTGAGACGTTCGAGAAGATGGAGCCAGGGCAAAAACTAATCAAGGGCGTACGTACGTGTCTGCAGGTTCGCTGCACCCAACTGCACAGCTGATCAATGCCCTGATTCTGTTTCTTTTTCATTAGATTAGATAAGCAGATATGCTTAAGGTCGTAGTCGTGTGTGTATTTTATGTAGGCTCATTATATCTCCCAGCCTCTTATCCGTTGGGCCTGGGACAGGTCAGCTAACTAAACGGAGGGTCAGCCTCCATGATGGGTTGATTTATTTGTTTGAGAGACGTACGTGAGCTCCATCTTGGTGAGTGACCAACCCTAAACCCAACGGTCTTGCCATCGTGCGTCAGGCTTAGCTGCAGAAATCAAATAGGTTAAGAACTAACAGACATAGCAAGACAGTAACATAGTTCCAAGATCTTTTGGATTGCTGGTTGTTCACTTTCTTTGGACAGACGAGTCACAAACGCATTCACAGGCAATCTGTATGTAGTTTACTGTGTACAATCATATCTGCCTGCCGACGTAGTTGTAGTATTCATGCACAAGTTTGCGGAGATGCTAGTATATGATGCAAAAGATACGATAGCAACATAATACTAGTATTTGAGCATCTCCAGCCGTTCGGCCCCAGGAGTTTGAAATAGCGCCGCCTGGGGGCAACCGGCGATAAAATCGGTGTAAGGGCGGTCGGGTTCCCAACCATGGCCCCGGGTAGGCCCCCAACGCCGTTATTAGAACTAAAATTCGGCTAGAATTAGACGAAAAAGACACGAATTCGGCTAATATTCGGCGGTTTTCATTCATATTTATACATACTTAAAGAAGACATAATAAAACACACAAAAACTATGCCGCCCGCCGCCGTGCGAGCCTTCTACATGCCGAGAAGCCTGTGGAAGTTGGTGTAGTCGCCGCTGTTGTCGTCGCCGCCGTCTTGCACGCCGTCACCGTCCTTACTGCACCCCTACCCTGGGTCGCCGTGGCGGACGGGGTCGGACGGCCCGGGCGTCTCGTCGTTGCTATCGTCGAGGATGACGGCGTCGCCCTCCTCGCGGCGGCGGCGCCGGGCGTCGATCTCCTCGAGGGCGTGGCGCTGGCGCTCCATCTCCTGCCGGACATAGTCGTCCCGCACCCATTTGAGGCCGGTCTCCTCGTCGGTGGCCATGGCCTCATGCTCCTTCTTCACGGGAAGGAGCACCGGCTCGGTCTTCGGCTTGACGAGGCGGGAGGAGGGAGGAGAAGGGCCACGGCCGCCCTCGTTGATGACGAGGGCGCCGACACGGGTGCACCGCCCGACCGGCCTCTCCCTCGGCTCTAACTTGACGGGGAGGAGCGTCGGCGCCCTGGAGGAGTGGGAGCCCGACGAGGACGACGACGACGTCTCCATCCGCCTCGGCGTCCAGGAGTTGCCGCAGCGGCGAGAGAAGGAGGGGGCGTCGGGTACTCCAGTCGCGGCGAGTTGCCGCCCTCAATGTACTCGAGGATAGTTTCGAGGGTCTGCCCGGGAATGCTCCACCATTGGCGCCGCCCCTCGGAGTTGAGGTGCCCGCGGCGTTTGACGCCGTTCGTGGCAGCCAGCTGGTCGGCGTGGCGGTGGTCGAAGTACGCCGTCCGCAGTGTGTGGCTGTCACGGGGCGTACCTCGGCTGCTGCCGCGCGTGCTCCGGCAGCGATGATCGGATGCGCGCGATCTCCGCGCGCCGTTCTGCACAGAAGGGCGGCAGTGGACCGGGACGCCGCCGGTGCTCAGCCTCCACGAGCCCGACACCCGCATGCCCCGCGGCGCCGGGTAGTCCGCCTTGTAGAGGAGGTGGGCTTCCGCCTCGTGCAGGTGGTGGCGACCTAAGCCATTGGCCGCCGCTTCGTCGCCGGGGTAGCACTCGGCTGTTGTCACGGAGAGAGGGAAGAGAGAGGAGAGGGGCGCCGTCGGCGAGAGGGCGAGAGGGGCGTCAACGACGAGAGGGGCGTCAACAGCGAGAGGAAGAGAGGGGCTGTGGCGAGGGAGTGTCCGGCCACCGGCGAGGGAGGGTGGCTTTTATAGCTGCGGGTGGGCGGCGAGCCGGCGGCAGCCGTGTGTACGTGACGAGCATCGGCGCGCCTTCACTACGCCGCTCGTGAGGAATCAATGGAAGGCTAACCGGCGGCAGCCTTCGCATTGTTTCCTGCGGGAAACCGAAGCGATGAGGACGACGAAACCGTTTCCCCCGGCGCCCCCCCCCCCCCCCCCCCGGGTTTGGCCTGGGTTCGCCGGCGCCAAATTCGGCCCTAACCGGCGAAAAATGTGCTTCTGGGGTGCGACTGGGCCAATTTTTTCACGCCAGCGATAAAAAAGAGGCTTGAGGGGGGGAGGGGGGAGTTACAATGCTTCACAGCAAGAAAAGAAGAAAAGTTAAGACCATGTTCATTTAATAATAGCAAGATTTTACAATCCCGAAAGACAACAAAAGTGCCTACCACCCGAGAAATATTACAGAAATGTTTTGCCCCATTCTTTCGCCTCGCTGCAGATTTTAGAGATGATGAAGTGGGGAGGTGTAGAAATGTTATTGAACACTGGCTTTGTTTCTTAATATGAAACGTTTTGCAGTTCAATTTAAACCGCAAAACATCTTAACATTTAGGAACAAAGGGTGTACTTTTGAATTGCGCTCGTTCCAGAGCTCCCAAGAGACTAACATGATACGGGAAGGCATCGCTTTAAAATCTGCCATGGCTGCTGTGCACCGTGCCGATCCACCAAGTTTTGACGTCCTTGAAGCCACGTCAAGAATTTAGCGCAATCGCTTTCGCGCTATCTGTTGCTTGTTTCAGTCCCTTGAGAAAGAGCGAATTCAAACTAACAGTCGTTAATCGTATGTGTAAGTGCCTATTTGAATTCCTGTCTGAGATATTGACCCACTGAACTCACTCAAGAAGTGGAGACAGCCCAATAAAAACAGTTTTTTTTATTAAAGATATGTCCGCGGCACAAAGTTTTGTGAGAAAAGTCTTTTTATTTTGTCACCGTAAAAAAGATAAATTTTAGTGCTTTTAAATAGCGTTCCGCGACACAATGTTTTATCTTTTTTGCGCAGGCCACAATCAAAGTTGTTTTTCCGTGAAATTTTGTGCACGCACATAGAATATGGAGATGTCCGCGTGCACCTTTTTCCAAAGCCTCTTTCCCTCATAAAGAAATGCACCACTTCTACTAACAAAAGAAGAGCCATCAAAAAGAAAGTCCAGGTGGTAGCGAAATCTTCAAACATGCATCAACTGCGAAATCAGACAAATTAGACAGTTCTTCGGTAACAAAAGAGGGCTGCATCAAGGCGAATCTATCTCTCCCCTCCTTTTCGACATTGTGGTTGATGCCTTATCATCCATGCTTTCAAACATTTGAAAAGATGGAACCAGAACGAAAACTAGTTCAAGGACGTGTTTGGTTCAGTGCACCCAACTGCGTTGCTGATCAATGCTCCTGATTCTGTTTTAGATAAGCAGATATGCTTAGGGTCGGAGTCATGAGTATTATATGTGCAGACCTCCGTGCCTCTTATCCGTTAACACAGGGCAGCTAACTAAGCAGCGGGGACAAGTACTAATGTACCATCCATGCATCGGCCTCGGTCGTGAGTTGATTTATTCCAGAGACGCGAGCTCCCTCTTGGTGACCAACCCTAACCCAGCGGTCACGCTAATGTGGAATGAGTGTTGCTACGCGTACGATGACATTCATCTGAAGTTGTGTACGATAAGATTGATCTGGGCTCATGGATCACATCAGATTGAACCAAGCTTCTCTCTTGTCGTACAGAATCGGATGAGAAAAGATCATATGTAAGGCAATTCCGATGTGAAATCGTGAGTTCTGATAGTACTATCTTAGTGCATAGCCAATATTAGGTGATCTTTTTTTTGCGTCATGGTTAGTAGCAGAAATCAGATAATTGTACGACTAAAAAAGAGTTAGTAAGACAGTAACATAGTTCCAAGATATTTTTGGTTCACTTTTGTGTGGCAGACGAGTCACGGACGCACATGCAATATATACGTAGTTTAGTGTGCCTGCCGACGTGGTTGTAGTATTCAGGCACAAGTTTGCCAAGATGCTAAATGACATAAGGATATGATAACAACGTTACTGTATTAGTTAGACTATTGAGGGGATTGATGCTTGATATATATATAGAAGAAAAGGAGAGCGGTGATGCCTCTTTTTTGAAGGACACGATCTACATACCGCGAGTCACTATTCTTCCAAGAACAATAAGTTGGTGGCTACTGTTTTTAACAAATGAACCATTTTCTTTTGTTGCGAACATTTAACAAACAACCTAGAAGGAGAGCAAGAATATATGACAACACGGGAACAGAGTACTACCATGTTAGCGTCAGCAAACCGAGAAAATAACGCGATGATTCAGAAGAAACGAAAACGCAAGTTTGAAAAGTGTGTACCATTTTCCTTTTTGAAGTTTCAATGTTGCTCAAACGATTCCTATGACGACACGTGTGACCACACGGTGGTTTTATGTTCAGACCCTTTTCGATGTTCATAGCTTGTTTGAGTGATACTGGTGATGTAAAAGTGTCAATTTTCTGTTATGCAATTACATGCATGATCACATGATTCTAGCTAGGTCCGTAGGCAACGGCAAACTGTATGCAAGGCATTGTGAAAGTTCATTCTTATTCATACGTGTACATCACTGACGCGTCATTATTGCATAGTCATCACATCATAGCATCTTCTTCGCCGGAGCAACTAGTTAACGGATACCTCGCGGGAGCAACTAGTCAACATTATATGTTCATACCCTTCTCAATGTATCAAGCGGTGCGTCTCGGTGTCGCATGTTGGATGTGCCCTGCACGAGAGTTTTTTTCCTGGCTTTTTTTCACTTTCCTGTTTTTTTTCATTCCTTGGTTTTTTTTTGTTTTTAGTTTTTTTCTTCTTCTCTGCATGCAAGGTGTGCTCTCCCGTGGAGCGTGGGTGTGCTTCACTTGACAGCACATGTGTGCTCCCGTGGGGAGTATAGGAGTGTGATTCCTTGTGAAGCACATTTCTGCTTCACCCATGCTTCTTTTGGGAGCACTGCACGTAAGGAGATAGGTTAGAGTTAGGTAGAAGTACACGTGTTAGTGCTAGTTGAAAGCACACGTTGGAAAACACAGCTTAGTTCAAATTGAAAGCACATGTTAGTGCTGGAATTTTGTCTACTTTGGATCTAGCCCAATATCAGTTTCAGAAATTCTTAATAAATCCTAAAGGTCCACGCAGCCCATTCATGCAAGGAAGAGGTGAAACTAAAGTTTAGTCCCATATTGCTAGTTTAGAGGGAGTTGGACATCTTTATAAGGGAGGTTATTTCCCCACTTGTATGAGCATGAGAACAAGAGGGACATCCACACACGTTCCTCCTCCGCCGCCCGCCTCGCCACGCCTCGCCACGACGTGCCGCGCCGCGCCGCGGGAATGAGCCGATGTCTAAATTTTTGCCACGCATTACGGGTATACGAAAGGTCACACGGAAGCTGAAAAGATTTTTGCGAAAGTGGAGTTCGAATGCGAACGGTGCAGCCCTTCGGCTGCTGGTTGTTCGCTTCATCTCCGTCTCTTCGTTTCACCTCCCATCGCTGCCCTCTCGCCTCCTTCTCTTGCGCCTATAAAAGGGAGGTCGCTCCTCCCAGAGAGACGCACCAGAACTACTCCTTCCCTCGCCATCGGTTCCATCTCTGAGCTGCTGTTGTCTTCCTCATCCCGGCTTGCGGCGTGCACCGCACGTCGGGACAGTAGGCCTCCGAAACCGCACCTTTTGAGTCCTGTACGGGAGAAGGGTGATAAGGTTTTTGGGGAGCGCTCAACGCGACTACTGGCTGCTTCATCACGGACGATCCGGTCGCCGACGACTACTTCCCCGACGACGACTTCTTCCCCGACGTCCACGACCTCCTCGACGACATGGCAGGCGAGGACACCGACCCCAAGTCCAGCGCTTCTGCTGCTGCTGTCCCGTACGTGTTCTTCTCCTTTCTATTAGAGGTCCTGCTACAGTTCCTTGTTCTAATATTTGCTCTAGATATGTTAGACTCTATTTCATATATGCAACTTGCTATACTGTCTGCTCTACATATATTTAGTTACAGTTCATATATGAAGATATTGCTTACCTTCTCTTTGTCAAATCGCATGACTTGTTTTATCACTACTATACTGGTCATGCTTTATCTAGTATTTCTGTTAATAAAATCATTCGGTAAATTGCTCGTATTTCCAACAGTTAGTACTAGCTAGCTGAGAGCATAGAGTTGTTGGATTTTATTTTTATTGTAACCTATCAAAATGCATCATAGGTCCTAAAACCACTGGAGGCGTGTCAGAGTCCTATAACTTTGAAACTGTAGTTTTTGGTCCTAAAACTATTGAAGGTGTGTCATTTTAGTCCTATAACTTCGAAACTGCAGTTTTGAGTCCCAAAACTATTGGAGGTGTGTCAGTTCAGTCCTATAACTTCGAAACTGCAACTTTGGACGCCAAAACTTAGTAAGTTTGTTCATCTCAGATCCTAAGCTTGCATGCCAGCATCTATGATGCATTTTTTTCAAATGAGCCCTTTATATGTGTTTACTTCCCCAAAAGTGGTATATATGCTTCCACGGCGCAGTGTGTGTTGCAACCAGCACACCCACCACATGCATGGCCATGAGAAACAGGGCAGCCTTGCTGAGTGGTTTGGTGCGGCCGCTGGGGAGACCCCGGTCCAGTCGGCATGGAGGATGACATCCCTCTCCCTCGGCGTGGCCGCTGGGGAGACCCCGGGCCAATCGGGATGGAAGGCACACTTCTCTCTCTCTCTCTCTCCCACTCACACACACACACATGACATCGTCGTTGCCCTACACCCTTCCATAGAGCCCGTCGTGTAAGTTCTTGTTTGGGCACGAGCATGACCACAAGTGAGGAATTGTCGCTGTCGTCGGACAATGTAGAGAAGTGTGCGAAAACTAGGAAGCCGATGCAAAGGTCGGCGAGAATGACACCACCCCAGTACCAGCCCGTGATAGCTTGGCTTATTAGGGATGATAAACTACTCATATCAATAAGGAATTCCTTCTTTTCCGGAAGCCCATTCGGAAAGAACTCCAAAGTTAAGCGTCCTCAGCTTGGAGTAATTTTAGGATGGGTGACCGACCGGAAAGTTGCTCTCGGATGCGCACGAGTGAGGCCAAAGTGCGCAGAAAAGACTAGTATTGATTTGTGGGGCCAGTCTAGATCCCGCCAGGAGTAACGACCACCGGCGGGTGTGTCCGGAGCGTTACACAGCCACATGTAGGTAGCAATTGGACGTTGTGCGATATATCATTCTGCTACTGTGGGGTGAGGCTGAGATGACCTATCTACTCTTCTCGCTGGAGCTCAAGCCATCATGCCACTGCTGGCCTGTTGTTTCGAAGTAATAGGACTAAACTGCAGTTTCAAAGTTGTAAGACTAAACTGATACACCTCCAATAGTATTAGGATCAAAAAGTGCAGTTTCAAAGTTATAGGACTAAACTGACGCACCTCTTATAGTTTTAGGACTTATGATGGATTTTACTCTTTTAAAAATTTTGATGCGAAGTACACAAAGATAAAAACGGTTAGTAATTTGAATGCATGGGAGATATTTGTTTTGATAAAAGATCTATGGAAAAGCACAAATAAACCTACCAATTCCTCCTGCACAGGAAACCAAAACTTCTAGATGTAACTCAAGAAGACGAGACGGCGGCGGCTTCTTGAAGATGGAATAAGGTTCTCCTTGCCTAGCTCCCGTCTCAATGGTGTGTCTAGCATCGTCGGAGGGCGTGTGGAGGTGTGTCTCCGGCGGATCTCGCGAGATTTGGTCGGTGATTGTCTTTGGTCGATCCGGTCGGATCCGTTCCTTGTTCGTCTTTGTTCATGTGTCTTCAGGTTGGATCCTTTCGATCTAAAAATCTCTTCATCGGCGGCGGTTGCTGTTCTGAGACGTTGGTCCTATGGGATCTTAGCATGACGACTTCCTGACTGTCTACTACAACAAGTTGTGTTCGGCTCCGACGAGAGAGGGGCAATGACGGCGGCACGCCTTCGCCTCGCTTTAGTGCTTGTAGTCGTCGCTAGGTGGTCTATGAGTCTGGATGTAATTTTTATTATTTCTGGTGTTCGTTGTACTTCCATGATTGAAGATGAATAGATCAACAATTTTCCATAAAAAAAACTTCTAGACGTAACTAATGGCACATATGCAGTACAACATTTTTCACCACGGTAAAACGTAAGAGTGACCACTAGTGATTTCGTTTTTTTTTTTGAGACAATCTCTCGCGAGGCCCATAAGCGCTAGTGGGCTAAATGGTGGTGAAGGATTGCAAGCATGCGCTGTGTGGGGTGCTCCCCTACCAATGTTTTAAATGGCCACTGGATCTCGTTTTTCACAGAGAGTGACTATTGTGGTCTTCAGAGCTCTATATGTCCAGGACATTGGCAGGTGTTCTTATCCCTTATTGTCTATTTAGTGTGTTTTTCAAGCTTTGGTGCACGACGAGCTAGCGAAGAAAGATGATGGACAATATGATTTCAATGTAATTTTATTTTTTATAGGTTGTTTTGTGTATTGTCCTCGATTGTACTGTCTACTCTATTTCTTGATAAATATTACATACGAGATGCCCTTTGGGTGTCTCTTTTCAAAAAAATATGCAAAAAATGTTCAGATACTTAAATATACATGATTATAGTTTGAAATAAAATGTTTATCACATATACAAAATATATTTTAATATACGGAGAAAATATCGATGTGTTTTCAAAAAAACATACATATCTTTTGGAAAAAAAGTGTTCATACACGCCAAACTATAAAGTCGTTGTACCATTGTACGTGCCAGAGTATAAAGTCGTTGTACAGTAACGATATCATGATGAACACGTGACTACACGTACGACAACGATATACGAATTACTTTTGTGCAACTTAAGCTACTGGTGTGCGCGTGGGCTCGTGTAGAATTTCACAAATTGAACTAGCACACTACTCTCCAGCTACACCCAAGTTTCATCTATTTTGAATAGGATGCGGGCCAGGTCGGGCGCCACTCTGCACCGATGCATCGATTCTGACGGGAGGATGGATGGGTGCGACTTTGAGACCGGGATGGCTGGAGCCGGAAGTGAAGTGGAGGTGAAGTGTCGTAGGGGGAGAGACAAAGGTGGCGGAACATTCACATAGCTGCATCTTATATGTTTTCCTATTAAAAACATGCGCAGGTATGTGGATTTGAATGGAACTAAGCTAGGATCCAGCATGCATGGCTCCATGTTACGGTGCATTCAGCATTGATCATTCGTCCTAGGCTACTTAATATAGATGTCTGACCCGCCCCGCGCGTGAGAAAGATGCGTTGACCTACACCAAACCCTATGTTAAAGTCGGTATCGTCTCACGCAAACATAACGTGACTAAGAGCATCTGAGAAAAAGGGTTTTCCCCAGCTTTGTATTATAAAGCAACCATGCGATACAACCAACGATAGATGCTGGGGCGGAAGCAGCACAATCACGCCCAAAAGAAAAAAAAAGAGAAAAAAGAAAAGAAACAAATGCCGATAACGGTGGACCGACAAAAACGATGAAGCCTCGCGGCCGCTGCGTCCACCGGAAATTGCCCCCCAAGCTCCGAGACTCCGAAGCGCCGGTACCCATTAACACCTCCAAGAAGGGACCCGACGATGACGACGCTGCTGCCAAGGGTTTCCCCCGGTACGCGGTGAGGAAAGAGGAGGGGTAGCCCCGACGCCCTCCAGGAAGGTCCGGTGGTACCCTCAGGCGCCACCACGTCGGTGTTGGCCAAGCCAACAGGGATTTCTTCCGATCCCATCCTCCACTTCAGGCACTCCGGAGCTCGCCACCAAACCGACCACCACCCTGCGCCAACACGGACACGAAGCTTCCCACGCTGTCTCACCACGGCACCGCGAAGATGGCCTGCATAACGAAGAAGGGGAGCCGGGACTTGGGCAGCCGCACCGTTAGCATACTGGAGGGCCCCACCTCCATCGTCCACGACGGTAGCCAACCGGACGCCGAAGCAGGAGCCTACCGAGCCCGTGGCCCCACAGGACCGGCCAGACCCTCAGAGGCCCGGACAACTCCCGCCTCTGCGCCGTAGCTGGCATGCCGTCAGCGTCGCTGCCCCCCGTCCGAGCTGCTCCTCCTCCTCACCACACAGACAACGACGAAGCCACGCCGTGGGCCGGCCCGCAAGGACCCAGATGGGGCCCGCGGGCCCCGATCTGGGCCGGGGGCGTGCCACCAGCCAACCTGCGTCACCACGCCGTCACACCGCCAAGGAGCCGCACCACCACCGCGTGTGCCGCCGGCCACCGCAGCCGGGACGCCGGGCCGTCATCAAGCCGAGGAGCACCGCCGCCGCCAACACCACCTGGCCAGCGCCGGGGGCGCCCGTCGGCGGCGACAGGGAGGGGAGGAGAAACGGGGGCGGCCGAAGGAGGGGGCTGGGCTCGCGCCGCCCCGGCCACCTCCCAGGGAGGCGGCACGGAGCGGATCCGGGGAAGGGAGAGGGGGGGAAGGAGGGAGGAGGGGAGGGGGGCGAGGACGGCCGGTGGTGGCGGCAGGGCCTAGGAAGGCCGGCGGCGGCGGGGGGGGGGAGGAACCCTAGAGGGAGGGGCCCATCACTAAGAGTATCTCCAGTCGTTGGCCCTCCCAGGAGGCATAAAAATCGCCCACTGGGGGCAAGCCGGCAATACAATCGGCGCTGGGGGCGGTTGGGCGTCCAGTCGTCGCCCCCAGGCGCTAAGATTGGCCCAGTTTTCGGCCCACTTTCGACGAATAAAGGCCTCATATGGACGATAATCGGCCCATATTCGGCGTGGTTACCGTGGCTCGGCGTTCAATTATGAACATAAATATTTTTTTATCACATAGTTCATCACAAAAAATCAAATAGTTCAACAAAATAGTGCAACAACAAATAGTTCAATACAAATTATATAGTTCAACAAATAAAAACTCATATTTCATCACACGTCGAGCCCGGCGTCGCCCTTGAGCCTCCATAGGTGCTCCACCAGATCCTGTTGTAGTTGATGATGCACTTGTGGGTCTCGGGTCTCCTGACGCATACTCAGATAGGCAGTCCAGTTTGCCGGTAGTTGGTGATCAACTTCGGCTAGAGGACCCTGCCAGTAGTATGGTTCAGTGTCAAACACTACCTCTTCCTGCTCGCTCTCGATGATCATGTTATGCAAGATGACACAGCAAGTCATGATCTCCCATATTTGATCTTTTGACCAGGTCTGAGCAGGGTAGCGGACAACAGCAAATCGAGATTGGCGCACACCAAAAACCCGCTCGACATCCTTCCTGCAAGCCTCCCGCACCTTGGCAAAGTGGGACTTCTTGCCTCCTGGCACAGCGTTTGAGATAGTCTTCACAAATATAGACCATCTCGGATAGATGCCATCAGCTAGGTAGTACCCCTTGTTGTAGTGCCGCCCATTGACCTCGAAGTTCACCGGAGGAGAATGACCTTCAACAAGCTTGGCAAAGACAGGGGAGCACTGTAGCACGTTGATGTCATTGGGACTGGCATACCAAAGAAGGAGTGCCAAATCCAGAGGTCCTGTGTGGCCACCGCCTCAAGTATCACACTGCAACCGCCTTTGGCGCCTTTGTACATCCCCTGCCAAGCAAATGGGTAGTTCTTCCATTTTCAATGCATGCAGTCGATGCTTCCAAGCATCCCAGGAAATCCTCTTGCTGCATTCTATGCTAGGATCCGAGCAGTGTCTTCCGCATTAGGTGTTCGCAAGTATTGCGGTCCAAACACTGCCACGACTTCCTGACAGAACTTGTAGAAACACTCAATGGTGGTGGACTCGGCCATGCGCCCATAGTCATCGAGCGAATCACCGGGAGTATGCAAGCATCCTCATCGCTGTCGTGCACTTCTGGATCGAGGTGAATCCAAGTTTGCCGATGCAATCCTTCTTGCACTTGAAGTAGCTGTCGAACTCCCGATGGAGTTCACAATCCCGAGGAAAAGCTTTCGGCTCATCCGATAATGGTGTCGAAATGTTTTGTCGCCGCGCAGTGGGGCGTCGGCGAAGTAGTCGGAGTAGAGCATGCAATAGCCTTCAAGACGATGCCGGTTCTTTGCTTTCACCCGCCCCGGCACCGAGCCACCTCGCCGCGGCTTTTCTTTGCTCGCCAGCAGCTGGGCGAGGGCGGCGAGCACCATGAGATGCTCTTCTTCTTGGACGTCGGCCTCGGCTTCCTCCTCCAGCGGCGCGGCGAGCGCTTCCTCATCATCCGAGTCCATTTCGCCGAGGCAGGCAAATCGCCGAACACCTTGCGCCCGGCGGGCGTGTACCCGCCGCTAAACTGTCCCTCCTCGGCCGGAAACGCCCAGCTGCTGGTGGAGGGGCTGCCTCGGCGAACCTCTGCTATTTTTTCGGCGGGGATTGGCTATCTAGCGGTGAAGGGCGGCAGGCGGCGCCGGGATACAGCTAGTGGCGGCCGAGGGCGCGGTGGGTGGGAGGCGAGTCGGGAAGAAAAACTTGACTTTTCACCTGACGGTATGGGCCAGCCGTGCTTTTCCCTTGCGTCGAAGCCCCCGATCGCCTCCCGGTGCGCCGGGTTCGGCCTGCAACCGCCGAGCCCAAAAACGGACCGAACCGGCGCTTTTCGACGTTCTGGGGGCATGACTAGGACATTTTTTTGACATCGGCACTCAAAAAATGGCCTGGAGGGCATGCTAGAGGCGCAACTAGAGATGCTCTAAGCTTTGAGTCTCCTAAGCTTTCCAGCTGGAATACGCATGCGTGTGGATTTCATCGAGGAACAACGTACTTATGTATTATCTTCATTTTGGTTCATTGCTTACCTTCGTATTTAGTGTTAAATTTTGATTATAGATTTAACTAACAAAATATCAATACATGTCATAAAAAATTATTTCATGATAAATTATGTTCAAATATGTATCCAACGATACAGTGGCGGAGCCAGCTCGGCCGGCAAGCCGGGGCAAAGTACATGGAGCTGCTGTCTATCAGTTGTTTGCCCCTATAATATGGTGATTAGCTCTCCATTTACTGCTATTATTCAAACTAGAGTGCATGGCTGAGCCCGGGCAGCTGCCCCGGGTAGCCGGGAGGTGGCTTCGCCACTGCAACGATATAATCTTTGGTGACATGAATTAACATTTTGTTAGTTAATCTACAATAAAAAATTAATATAAAATACAAAGGGGACCAATAAATCAGGACGAAGATAGTACGTAGCTAATCAGGTGTTCTTTCTTGCTGTCCAGATGGGCTGGGATGTCGTTCTTTTTCAGAGGTGACACAGCCCCTTCCTCTTTCAGTCTTTCTTGCGTCTGCTTATGCCATCCCTGCCCACAATCTTGTAGGCTTCGTCGTAATTTGATCCTTTGCAGCATATACCTCCACTACTTTCACTCTTCCTACCAGCAAAGCTTTTGCTTATTCGTGAAAAAAAAAACAAATACTCAAACTTGATCTTTACTGCTAGTCGGCTACAGTATATATTAACTACAACTAGGACTTGTAATCCATGGTACTTACGGAGTTAATTACGCTCAGACAGTTTTAGCATTCTAGACTCAGTGGCCCGTTACTATACATGTCATTTCCGACAGTTCTCAAGTCTGAACAGCGTGGTCTTGAGCTATCATTTGTTCAACTAGATCGATCTTCCCGCAAAAAAAAACACTAGATCGATCTGATACTTGGTTAATTCATCCATCTTGATGCGCTCCCATTGATACCTAATCGGCAATGATGCTGAATGGATTTATTGGTCCATTTCATTTGCTTTTTGTTGAGTCAATTTCTGACTTGTTCACCCTCAGGCGATCTAGCTCCTGAGATATATATGGTTTTCTTTATTCATATCTTTTTTTGGTCTTCTCCGCTGCAAAACTATAAGGACGCCGATAAGTGTCACACGTGTGAGCGTTAGAGAGTCCGGCCACATATTTTATGTGGTATATAAAAGGAACAGCCCACACATCTACGTGTGGGCAAAATAATTAGCACCCACACATCTTTTTTTTCCCTCCCGATCCCTCTCACATGCGTGCGTGTGGGCGAAGTTGGTAACGCCCACACGCCCGTATGTCAGGCCTCGTACCTCCTGGTCCCGCACGCCACGCGTGACGGTCACCGCGCGCCCGCAGTTGCCATGGTCCAGACCCTCGTCCATGTTCGTTTAATTGCAGTTGTCATGTCGCTGAACTACGGTTGCCATGTCGGACAACTGCAGTTGCCATGGTTGCTCAACTGTAGTTGCCATGTATGGTCTGATCTAATGTAGTTGCCATGATTTCATAACTTTAGGAGTTGCCACATACTAACACTAGGCAGTTGAGAGAGTTGCCATGTGCTCACAAGCATGCTAGGGCAGTTGCCATGTAAAAAGGAAGAGTTGCCATTTGCTTACGTGCACGTTAGGGCAGTTGCCATGTACATGCACGTTAGGGCAGTTGCCATGTAAAAAGGAAGAGTTGCCATCTGCTTACGTGCACGTTAGGGCAGTTGCCATGTACATGCACGTTAGGGCAGTTGCTATGTACCATGCAAAAACATATGACAACTCGGTAAAAGAGAGTTGTCATCTGTTTACGTACACACTAAGCAGTTGCCGTGTACCCTGCAAAACACATGGCAAACTCGGATAAAAAAAGAGAGTTGCCACCTGCTTATAAAAACACACTAGGGGCAGTTGCCATGTGCAGTGCAAAAACACATGGCAACTAGCAGCTTGGGTGTGGGAGAGAAGAAGGACGTGTGGGCAAGATGCCAAATGCCCACACACTAGCCCTTGTGTGTGCGTGCAAAGTAGCGTGTGGGCGAACTGCTGAACGCCCACACACCAGCCCCTCCTGTGTGATGAAACGACCGTGTGGGCGACCGGCTGAACGCCCACATACCAGACCAGTCCTACGTGGCATTAGAAATATGCCAAGATTCGTGCGCTCACGAACGGATGTGGATCCACGCGTGTAGACAAGATGCAAACGCCCACACGTATGGACGTTAACATTTGCGAACTATAAAGGTTGTGTTCAGAACCAAAGACTATATGTCACACCCGATAATACATCGAGGAACGGTGGACACTTCCAATACAGGCAGCTGCTCCGGATGAAGCAATTGTCGCAGCTTCTATTCCGCCAGAACAACAAATAGGTATCCACTCCGCCTCTTTTAGACAAGAAGCCTACTATAGTGAAAACTCATGGTCAAGGGTAAGTTTAGAAGACTGTGTCAGTATAAAAGAGACGTGTATTGTGATACAGAGGAAGTGCTAGATTAGTGTAGGAGGACAAACGAAAGACTAAAGATTAATTTGCACATGGCATCACATTAACATAAAACCTAGACAACACCGTGGCACCATTACAGTTTATTACGTCATAGTTAATTCCATTGTTTTTCCAGAAGGCAGCAGCTTTGGACACAAAACGATGCTAAACATTACAATTTTCACATATTATTTCTAGGCCAATCATTATGCCGATTACATTAACGGATTGATAGAGTCTTGAGGAACAGTTTAGTTGGCCTTTACAATGACCATGGAGATGTCGGCATTACGATCGAACCTAGCGACCTTGCAGTCGGTGGCGAAGATGTCGGATGAGACAAAGCTTGCTACACCCCCATTACCGGCATGCTAGAACTCACGTTGAACTTGTTTACATAGTCGGGGCGGTAGGTTTGGCCGAGAACACCGTGAACATCACCTGTCAGGTCGTAGAACTTGAACCCAATGTCCAGATGCGCGAGACTATCATCCTCTGTCACACCGTAATTGTGAGCACGTGAGTCTTCCTTCGTGACGGGCACCACTTTAGTCATGATGTCGAACACACCCTTAAGCTCAACCCTGGCCTTCGACGGAGCACCGATTGACGTTGCTGGTGACATCGGTGCACAGTGGCAGTCCACTGATGTGCATGGCCTGACCGTCACGAGGACCTCCATGACCAAGAACGTCATTGTTCCACTTGGCGGTCTTCTTGGCACCCACGTAGAGGCGGTGGTCCACGAAGTGGACACCTATGGCCTGTATCCATGTGAAGTCGCGGCTCATGGAGGGGTTGCGTTTGCCGATGAAGTGGGCGTTGATATTGTTGGAAATATGCCCTAGAGGCAATAATAAATTGGTTATTATTATATTTCCTTGTTCATGATAATCGTTTATTATCCATGTTAGAATTGTATTGATAGGAAACTCAGATACATGTGTGGATACATAGACAACACCATGTCCCTAGTAAGCCTCTAGTTGACTAGCTCGTTGATCAATAGGTTACGGTTTCCTGACCATGGACATTGGATGTCGTTGATAACGGGATCACATCATTAGGAGAATGATGTGATGGACAAGACCCAATCCTAAGCCTAGCACAAGATCGTGTAGTTCGTATGCTAAAGCTTTTCTAATGTCAAGTATCATTTTCTTAGACCATGAGATTGTGCAACTCCCGGATACCGTAGGAGTGCTTTGGGTGTGCCAAACGTCACAACGTAACTGGGTGGCTATAAAGGTGCACTACGGGTATCTCCGAAAGTGTCTGTTGGGTTGGCACGAATCGAGACTGGGATTTGTCACTCCGTGTAACGGAGAGGTATCTCTGGGCCCACTCGGTAGGACATCATCATAATGTGCACAATGTGACCAAGGAGTTTATCACGGGATGATGTGTTACGGAACGAGTAAAGAGACTTGCGGGTAACGAGATTGAACAAGGTATCGGGATACCGACGATCGAATCTCGGGCAAGTATCGTACCGATAAACAAAGGGAATTGTATACGGGATTGATTGAATCCTTGACATCGTGGTTCATCCGATGAGATCATCGTGGAGCATGTGGGAACCAACATGGGTATCCAGATCCCGCTGTTGGTTATTGACCGGAGAGTTGTCTCGGCCATGTCTGCATGACTCCGGAGCCCGTAGGGTCTACACACTTAAGGTTCGATGACACTAGGATTATAGGGAATAGATGTACGTGGTTACCGAATGTTATTCGGAGTCCCGGATGAGATCCCGGACGTCACGAGGAGTTCCGAAATGGTCCGGAGATAAAGATTTATATATGGGAAGTCATCATACGGTCACCGGAATAATTCGGGGGGTTACCGGTATTGTACCGGGACCACCGAAGGGGTTCCGGGGGTCCACCGGGAGGGTCCACCTGCCCCGGAGGGCCCTATGGGCTGTGTGTGGAGAGGGACCAGCCCCTTAGTGGGCTGGGCGCCTCCCCCCCTAGGGCCCATGCGCCTAGGGTTTAGGGGGAACCCTAAAGGGGCCCCCCTTGCCTTGGGGGGCAAGGCAACCCCCCTGGCCGCCGCCCCCTCCTCAGATTGGATCTGAGGGGGCCGGCCCCCCTCTCCCTTGCCCCTATATATTGATGATACTAATATATATATATATTACTAAATATCGTGACGTTATATTATGTGTGTGATGTGTGAGTTGTCTGTGTTGTGGTGTCGGAGATGGGGGGTGGAGAGCCGGCATACCCGGATGTCTCCCATTCTCTGGCGCAGTCCTTCCCCTCTCCCAAGTCCTCCTCTTCTCCCGCGGTGCTTGGCGAAGCCCTGCAGGATTGCCACACTCCTCCTTCACCACCACGCCGTCGTGCTGCTGCTGGATGGAGTCTTCCCCAACCTCTCCTTCTCCCCTTGCTGGATCAAGGCGTGGGAGACGTCACCGGGCTGCACGTGTGTTGAACGCGGAGGCGCCGTTGTTCGGCGCTTAGATCGGAATCAACCGTGATCTGAATCACTGCGAGTACGACTCCTTCATCCGTATTCTTGCAACGCTTCCGCTTAGCGATCTACAAGGGTATGTAGATGCACTCCCCTTCCCCTCGTTGCTAGATTACTCCATAGATTGATCTTGGTGATGTGTAGAAAATTTTAAATTTCTGCTATGATCCCCAACAGTGGCATCATGAGCTAGGTCTATGCGTAGTTTCTATGCACGAGTAGAACGCAAGTTGTTGTGGGCGTTATTTTGTCAATTTACTTGCCGTTACTAGTCTTATCTTGATTCGGAGGCATCAAGGGATGAAGCGGCCCGGACCGACCTTACACGTACTCTTACGTGAGACAGGTTCCACCGACTGACATGCACTAGTTGCATAAGGTGGCTAGCGGGTGTCTGTCTCTCCCACTTTAGTCGGATCGGATTCGATGAAAAGGGTCCTTATGAAGGGTAAATAGAAATTGGCATATCACGTTGTGGTTTTGGCATAGGTAGGAAACGTTCTTGCTAGAAACCTATAGCAGCCACGTAAAAATTTGCAACAACAATTAGAGGACGTCTAACTTGTTTTTGCGGCATATGCCTTGTGATGTGATATGACCAAAAGGATGTGATGAATGATATATGTGATGTATGAGATTGATCATGTTCTTGTAATAGGAATCACGACTTGCATGTCGATGAGTATGACAACCGGCAGGAGCCATAGGAGTTGTCTTAATTTATTTATGACCTGCGTGTCAACTTAAACGTCATGTAATTAATTTACTTTATTGCTAAACCGTTAGCCATAGTAGTAGAAGTAATAGTTGACGAGACGACTTCATGAAGACACGATGATGGAGATCATGATGATGGAGATCATGGTGTCATGCCGGTGACGATGATGATCATGGCGCCCCGAAGATGGAGATCAAAAGGAGCAAAATGATATTGGCCATATCATGTCACTATTTGATTGCATGTGATGTTTATCATGTTTTACATCTTATTTGCTTAGAACGACGGTAGCTTAAATAAGATGATCCCTCGCAATAATTTCAAGAAAGTGTTCCCCCTAACCGTGCACCGTTGTGAAGGTTCGTTGTTTCGAAGCACCACATGATGATCGGGTGTGATAGATTCTAACGTTCGAATACAACAGGTGTAAGCCAGATTTACACACGCAATACACTTAGGTTGACTTGACGAGCCTAGCAAGTACAAACATGGCCTCGGAACACGGAAGACCGAAAGGTCGAACATGAGTCGTATAGAAGATACGGTCAACATGAAGATGTTCACCGATGATGACTAGTCCGTCTCACGTGATGATCGGACACGGCCTAGTTGACTCGAATCATGTATCACTTAGATGACTAGAGGGATGTCTATCTGAGTGGGAGTTCATTAAATAATTTGATTAGATGAACTTAATTATCATGAACATAGTCTAAATTGTATTTACAAATATGTTGTAGATAAATAGCTCACATTGTAGCTCCCTGTTTCAATACGTTTCTAGAGAAAGACTAAGTTGAAAGATATTGTAAGCAATGATGCGGACTGGGTCCGTAGTCCGAGGAGTGTCCTCACTGCTACATAGAAGGCTTACGTCTTTGATGCACCGCTCGATGTGCAAACCCCTACAACGTCGTCTGTGGATGTTGTGAACACCTGACAGACACATCCTGATGACTACTTGATAGTTTAGTGCACCATACTTTACAGCTTAGAATCGGGATTCCAATGACGTTTTGAATGCCATAAGACATATGAGATGTTCCAAGAGCTGAAATTGGGATTTCAGGCTCATGCCCGTGTTGAGAGGTATGAGACCTCTGACAAATTCTTTTGCCAACAATATGGAGGAGAATAGCTCAGCTAGTGAGCATGTGCTCAGAATGTCTGGGTGCTACAATCACTTAAATCAGGTGGGAGCTAAACTTCCAGATAAGATAGTGATTGATAGAGTTCTCTAGCCACTATCACTAAGCTACTAGATCTTCGTGATGAACTATGACATGCAAGGGATGGAGTTGATCCCGGAGCTGTTCGCGGTGCTTAAGACCGCAAAAGGTAGAAATCAAGAAGGAGCATCAAGTGTTGATGGTTTAACAAGACCACTGGTTTCAAGAAGGGCAAGGGCTAGAAGGGAAACTTCATGGATGGCAAACCAGTTGCCGCTCCAGTGAAGGAACCCAAGGTTGAACCCAAACCCGAGACTAAGTGCTTCTATTGTAAGGGGAACGGTCACTGGTAGCGGAATTACCCCAAATGCATGGTAGATAAGAAGGCTGGCAACTTCAACAAAGTATATATGTGTTATTAATGTGTACCTCACTAGTACTCCTGGTAGCACCTGGGTATTGGATATCGGTTCAGTTGCTATTATTGGTGACTTGAAGCAAAAGCTACGGACTAAACGGAGACTGGCTAAGGGTGAGGTGACGATGTGTGTTGGAAGTGTTTCCAAAGTTGATGAGATCACCATCGCACGCTCCATCTACCTTCGGGATTAGTATTGAACCTAGATAAATGTTATCAGGTGTCTACGTTGAGCATGAATATGATTAGATCATGTTCATTGCAATATGGTTATTCATTTAAGTTAGAGAATAATGGTTATTCTGTTTACATGAATAATACCTTTCATGGTCATGCACCCTATGTGAATGGTTCATTGAATCTCGGTCGTGGTAATACGCATGTTCACGCCAAAAGATGTAGAGTTAATAATGATAGTACCACTTTCTTGTGGCACTGCCGCTTAGGTCATATTGGCATAAGATGCATGAAGAAACTCCATGTCGATGGATGTTTGGAGTCACTTGATTTTGAATCGCTTGACACATGCGAGCCATGCCTCATGGGCAGGATGACTAAGACCCCGTTTTCAGGTACAATGAAACGGGCAAGTGACTTGTTGGAAATCATACATGCTGATGCGTGTGATCCAATGAGAATTGAAGCGTGCGGTGGATATCGCTATTTTCTCATCTTCACTGACGATTTGAGTAGATATAGGTATATTTACTTAATGAAGCACAAGTCTGAAACGTTTGAAAAGTTCAAGCGATTTTAGAGTGAAATTAAGAATCATCATAACGAGAAGATCATGTTCCTACGATCTGATCAAAGGGGGATTTTCTGAGTTATGAGTTTGGCAATCACTTAAGACATTGTGGAATTGTTTCACAGTTGAAGCCACCTGGAACACCACAGCGTAATAGTGTGTCCGAACGTCATAATCGAACCTTATGAGATATGGTGCGATCTATGATGTCTCTTACCGATCTACCGCTATTATTTTGAGGTTATGCATTAGAGACAGCTGCATTCACTTTAGATAGGACACCATATAAGTCCGTTGAGACGACGTCGTATGAAAATTGGTTTGGCAAGGAACGAAAGTTGTCGTTTCTTAATGTTTGGGGCTATGATACTTAAGGCTTCAGCCGGAAAGGCTCGAACCCAAAAACGGACAAATACATCTTCATAGGATACCCAAAGGTAACAGTTGGGTATACCTTCTACCTCAGATCCGAGGGCAAATTGTTTGTCGCTAAGAAAGGGTCCTTTCTCGAGAAGGAGTTTCTCTCGAAATAATTGAGTGGGAGGAAGATAGAACTTGATGAGGTTGTCGAACCTTTACTTCAACCAGAGAGTGATGCAACACAGAAATATGTTTTCTGTGGCACCTACGTCTGTTGAAGAGGATGTTAATGATAGTGATCATGAAGCTTCAGGTCAAGTTGCTATCGAACCTCATAGGTCGACAAGGATATGTACTACTCCTGAGTGGTACGGTAATCCTGTCTTAGATATCATGTTGTTGGACAACAATGAACCTATGAACTATGGAGAAGCAATGGTGGGCCCGTATTCCGACAAATGGTTAGAAGCCATGAAATCCAAGATAGGATCCATGTATCAGAACAAAGCATGGACTTTGGTGGACTTGCCCAATGATCGGCAAGTCATTGATATAAATGGATCTTTAAGAAGAAGCCAGATGTGGACGGTAATGTTACCGTCTATGAAGCTCGACTTGTGGCAAAGAGTCTTTTCACAAGTTCAAGGAGTTGACTACGATGAGATTTTCTCACCCGTAGCGATGTTTAAGTCAGTCGGAATCATGTTAGCATTAGCTGTATTTTTTGATTATGAAATGTGACAGATGGATGTCAAAACAAGTTTTCTTACCAGTTTTCGTAAGAAAAAGTTGTATGTGCTACAATAAAAGGTTTTGTCGATCCTAAGGATGCTAAAAGGTATGCTGGCTCCAGCAATCCTTCTATGGACTAGAGCAAGCATCTCGGAGTCGGAGTATATGCTTTGATGGAGTGATCAAAGCTTTTAGGTTTATACAATGTTTGCTAGAAACTTGTATTTACAAGAAAGTGAGTGGGAGCACTACAACATTTCTGATAAGTATATGTGGATGACATATTGTTGATTCGAAATAATGTAGAATTTCTGGAAAGCATAAACGGTTGTTTGAAGAGTGATTTTCAAAGGAAGAGCTGGATAAAGCTGCTTACATATTGGGCATCAAGATCTATAGAGATAGATCAAGACGCCTGATGATACTTTCAAAGAACGCACACCTTGACATGTTTTTGAAGGAGTTCAAAATAGATCAGTCAAAGAAGGGATTCTTTGTAAGGTGTGAAGTTGAGTAAGACTCAAAGATTGACCACGGCAAAAGAAAGAGGAAGGACGAAGGTTGTCCCCTATGCTTTTGTCATAGGCTCTATACGGTATGCCATGTTGAGTACCGCACTAGATGTGTGCCTTGCCACATCTCTGGCAAGAGGGTACAAAGGTGATCTAGGAGTGGATCACCAGATAGCGGTCAAAATTATCCTTAGAGGAATAAGGAAATGTTTCTCGATTATGGAGGTGATAAAGAGTTCGACGTAAAGAGTTACGTCGATGCAAGCTTAACACCTATCCGGATAGCTCTAAGTAGAGATACCGGATACGTATAATGGAGCAACAATTTGGAATAGCTCCAAGTGGAACGTGGTAGCAGCATCTACGATATGACATAAAGTTTTGCGAAATACATAGGGATCTTAATATTGCAGACCCGTTGACTACAACCTCTCTCACAAGCATAACATGATCAAACCCAGAACTCATTGAGTGTTAATCACATAGTGATGTGAACTAGATTACTGAGTCTAGTAAACTCTTTGGATGTTGGTCACATGGAGATGTGACCTGTGAGTGTTAATCACATGGCGATGTGAACTAGATTATTGACTCTAGTGCAAGTGGGAGACTGTTGGAAATATGCCCTAGAGGCAATAATAAATTGGTTATTATTATATTTCCTTGTTCATGATAATCGTTTATTATCCATGCTAGAATTGTATTGATAGGAAACTCAGATACATGTGTGGATACATAGACAACACCATGTCCCTAGTAAGCCTCTAGTTGACTAGCTCGTTGATCAATAGATGGTTACGGTTTCCTGACCATGGACATTGGATGTCGTTGATAACAGGATCACATCATTAGGAGAATGATGTGATGGACAAGACCCAATCCTAAGCCTAGCACAAGATCGTGTAGTTCGTATGCTAAAGCTTTTCTAATGTCAAGTATCATTTCCTTAGACCATGAGATTGTGCAACTCCCGGATACCGTAGGAGTGCTTTGGGTGTGCCAAACGTCACAACATAACTGGGTGGCTATAAAGGTGCACTACGGGTATCTCCGAAAGTGTCTGTTGGGTTGGCACGAATCGAGACTGGGATTTGTCACTCCGTGTAACGGAGAGGTATCTCTGGGCCCACTCGGTAGGACATCATCATAATGTGCACAATGTGACCAAGGAGTTGATCACGGGATGATTTATTATGGAACGAGTAAAGAGACTTGCCGGTAACGAGATTGAACAAGGTATCGGGATACCGACGATCGAATCTCGGGCAAGTATCGTATCGATAGACAAAGGGAATTGTATACGGGATTGATTGAATCCTTGACATCGTGGTTCATCCGATGAGATCATCGTGGAGCATGTGGGAACCAACATGGGTATCCAGATCCCGCTGTTGGTTATTGACCGGAGAGTTGTCTCGGCCATGTCTGCATGACTCCCGAGCCCGTAGGGTCTACACACTTAAGGTTCGATGACACTAGGATTATAGGGAATAGATGTACGTGGTTACCGAATGTTATTCGGAGTCCCGGATGAGATCCCGGACGTCACGAGGAGTTCCGGAATGGTCCGGAGGTAAAGATTTATATATGGGAAGTCATCATACGGTCACCGAAATAATTCGGGGGGTTACCGGTATTGTACCGGGACCACTGAAGGGGTTCCGGGGTCCACCGGGAGGGTCCACCTGCCCTGGAGGGCCCTATGGGCTGTGTGTGGAGAGGGACCAGCCCCTTAGTGGGCTAGGCGCCTCCCCCCTAGGGCCCATGCACCTAGGGTTTAGGGGGAACCCTAAAGGGGCCCCCCTTGCCTTGGGGGGCAAGGCAACCCCCCTGGCTGCCGCCCCCTCCTCAGATTGGATCTGAGGGGGCCGGCCCCCCTCTCCCTTGCCCCTATATATATGTGTGTGTGGGGGGGGGGGGGGGGGGGGGGGAGGGCAACCGGACCCAAGTTCTGGCGCAGCCCTTCCCCTCTCCCAAGTCCTCCTCTTCTCCCGCGGTGCTTGGCGAAGCCCTGCAGGATTGCCACGCTCCTCCTTCACCACCACGCCGTCATGCTACTGCTGGATGGAGTCTTCCCCAACCTCTCCTTCTCCCCTTGCTGGATCAAGGCGTGGGAGACGTCACCGGGCTGCACGTGTGTTGAACGCGGAGGCGCCGTTGTTCGGCGCTTAGATCGGAATCAACCGCGATCTGAATCGCTGCGAGTACGACTCCTTCATCCGCGTTCTTGCAACACTTCCGCTTAGCGATCTACAAGGGTATGTAGATGCACTCCCCTTCCCCTCGTTGCTAGATTACTCCATAGATTGATCTTGGTGATGCATAGAAAATTTTAAATGTCTGCTACGATCCCCAACAGATATGGAGGTCGACATCAGAGATGACACAAAAATCATGGTCCTTCTTGCCGTGGAAGTAGAATTTATTGCCATCAGCGCCATTGAAGCGGGGGTCACTGCAGATAAACCCAGGGAAGATTTCACACACTTGAAGAAGGTTTTGTCATTAGTATCATCAAAAAGGACGTCACTGCCGGCCTAGAGCATTACAATTGCAATTATTCAATGTCGTGCATCTTTAGATAGATGGAGAAGTCTAAGATCGAATTGTCGTCGATCTACCATGCATCACTTAAAGAAAAGGGCATGCATGGCTTGAGACTAGGGCAAGATTGTGGATGTCTTACAACAGTATGTCTTGCAGCTGGTGTAGACGACAAGGCACTCCTCGGGGCAACTCTTGGGGCAGGTGGCCACGCAGGGGGGACTCTTGTCGGTGGGGTGGCACAGGTGAGAGTCTGCGCCCTCTTGCCGAACCGTCCATGGTGGATCACGACGGAGTTCGGCGGCAGCGGGCGGCGCGGCTGCGCGGCCGCAGAGGTTCGACAACCTCTTTCTGTGTTGAAACAAAGGTTCGACAACCTCATCAAGTTCTATCTTCCTCCCACTCAATTCTTTCAAGAGAAACTCCTTCTCGAGAAAGGACCCGTTCTTAGTGACAAACAATTTGCCCTCGGATGTGAGATAGAAGGTATACCCAACTGTCACCTTTGGGTATTCCATGAAGATGTGTTTGTCCGCTTTTGGGTTCGAGCTTCTCCGGCTGAAGCCTTAAGCATCGCAGCCCCAAACATTAAGAAACGACAACTTTGGTTTCTTGCCAAACCATATTCATACGATGTCGTCTCAACGGACTTAGATGGTGTCCTATCTAAAGTGAATGTAGCTGTCTCTAACGCATATCCTCAAAATGAAAACGGTAGATCGGTAAGAGACATCATAGGTCGCACCATATCTCATAAGGTTCGATTATGACGTCCGGACACACCGTTACCCTGTGGTGTGCCAAGTGGCTTCAACTGTGAAACAATTCCACAATTCTTAAGTGTTTGCCAAACTCATAACTCAGAAATTCTCATTGATCAGATCGTAGGAATTTGATCTTCTTGTTATGATGATTCTTAACTTCACTCTGAAATCGCTTGAACTTTTCAAACGTTTCAGACTTGTACTTCATTAAGTAAATATACCTATATCTACTCAAATCGTTAGTGAAGATGAGAAAATAGCGATATCCATCGCACGCTTCAATTCTCATTGGATCACACGCATCAGCATGTATGATTTCCAACAAGTCACTTGCCCGTTTCATTGTACCTGAAAACGGGGTCTTAGTCATCCTACCCATGAGGCATGGCTCGCATGTGTCAAGCGATTCAAAATCAAGTGACTCCAAACATCCATAGACATGGAGTTTCTTCATGCATCTTACGCCAATATGACCTAAGCGGCAGTGCCACAAGAAAGTGGTACTATCATTATTAACTCTACATCTTTTGGCGTGAACATGTGTATTACCACGACCGAGACTCAATGAACCATTCACATAGGGTGCATGACCATGAAAGGTATTATTCATGTAAACAGAATAACCATTATTCTCTAATTTAAATGAATAACCGTATTGCAATGAACATGATCTAATCATATTTATGCTCAACGTAGACACCTAATAACATTTATCTAGGTTCATTACTAATCCCGAAGGCAGATGGAGCGTGCGATGGTGATCTCATCAACTTTGGAAACACTTCCAACACACATCGTCACCTCACCCTTAGCCAGTCTCTGTTTAGTCCGTAGCTTTTGCTTCAAGTCACCAATAATAGCAACTGAACCGGTATCCAATACCCAGGTGCTACCAGGAGTACTAGTGAGGTACACATTAATAACACGTATATACCTTGTTGAAGTTGCCAGCCTTCTTATCTATCATGCATTTGGGGTAATTCCGCTACCAGTGACCGTTCCCCTTACAATAGAAGCACTTAGTCTCGGGTTTTGGGTTCAACCTTGGGTTCCTTCACTGGAGCGGCAACTGGTTTGCCATCCATGAAGTTTCCCTTCTAGCCCTTGCCCTTCTTGAAACCAGTGGTCTTGTTAAACCATCAACACTTGATGATACTTCTTGATTTCTACCTTTTGCGGTCTTAAGCACCGCGAACAGCTCCGGGATCAATTCCATCCCTTGCATGTCGTAGTTCATCATGAAGATCTAGTAGCTTAGTGATAGTGGCTAGAGAACTCTATCAATTACTATCTTATCTGGAAGTTTAACTCCCACTTGATTTAAGTGATTGTAGCACCCAGACATTCTGAGCACATGCTCACTAGCTAAGCTATTCTCCTCCATCTTGTTGGCAAAAGAACTTGTCAGAGTCTCACACCTCTCAACACGGGCATGAGCCTGAAATCCCAATTTCAGCTCTTGGAACATCTCATATGTTCTATGGCGTTCAAAACGTCATTGGAATCCCGATTCAAAGCCGTAAAGTATGGTGCACTAAATTATCAAGTAGTCATCAGGATGTGTCTGTCAGGTGTTCACAACATCCACAGACGACGTTGTAGGGGTTTGCACATCGAGCGGTGCATCAAAGACGTAAGCCTTCTATGTAGCA
Organism: Triticum urartu; assembly: GCF_003073215.2. Lineage (NCBI taxonomy): Eukaryota > Viridiplantae > Streptophyta > Magnoliopsida > Poales > Poaceae > Triticum > Triticum urartu. The sequence goes on from NC_053026.1 coordinate 622,122,238, forward strand.
GTGAGGACACTCCTCGGACTACGAACCTAGTCCGCATCATTGCTTACAATATATTTCAACTTAATCTTTCTCTAGGAACGTATTGAAACAGGGAGCTACAACGTGAGCTATTTATCTACAACATATTTGCAAAGACAATTTAGACTATGTTCATGATAATTGAGTTCATCTAATCAAATTATTTAATGAACTCCCACTCAGATAGACATCCCTCTAGTCATCTAAGTGAAACATGATCCGAATCGACTAGGCCGTGTCCGATCATCACGTGAGACTGACTAGTCATCAACGGTGAACATCTCATGTTGATCGTATCTTCTATACGACTCATGTTCGACCTTTCGGTCTTCCGTGTTCCGAGGCCATGTCTGTACATGCTAGGCTCGTCAAGTCAACCTAAGTGTTTTGCATGTGTCCCGAGGCCATGTCTGTACATGCTAGGCTCGTCGACACCTGTTGTATTCGAACGTTAGAATCTATCACACCCGATCATCACGTGGTGCTTCGAAACAACGAACCTTCGCAACGGTGCATAGTTAGGGGGGACACTTTTCTTGAAATTTTAGAGAGGGATCATCTTATTTAAGCTACCGTCGTTCTAAGCAAATAAGATGTAAAACATGATAAACATCACATGCAATCAAATAGTGACATGATATGGCCAATATCATTTTGCTCCTTTTGATCTCCATCTTCGGGGCTCCATGATCATCGTTGTCACCAGCATGACACCATGATCTCCATCATCATGATCTCCATCATCGTGTCTTCTTGAAGTTGTCTCATCATCTGTTACTTCTACTACTATGGCTAACGTTTTAGCAATGAACTAAAGTAATTACATGACGTTTATGTTGACACACAGGTCATAAATAAATTAAGACAACTCCTATGGCTCCTGCCGGTTGTCATACTCATCGACATGCAAGTCGTGATTCCTATTACAAGAACATGATCAATCTCATACATCACATATATCATTCATCACATCCTTTTGGCCATATCACATCACAAGGCATATGCTGCAAAAATAAGTTAGACGTCCTCTAATTGTTGTTGCAAGTTTTTTACGTGGCTGCTATAGGTTTCTAGCAAGAACGTTTCTTACCTACGCGAAAACCACAACCTGATATGCCAATTTATATTTACCCTTCATAAGGACCCTTTTCATCGAATCCGATCCGACTAAAGTGGGAGAGACAGACACCCGCTAGCCACCTTATGCAACTAGTGCATGTCAGTCGGTGGAACCTGTCTCACGTAAGAGTGCGTGTAAGGTCGGTCCAGGCCGCTTCATCCCACGATGCCGCCGAATCAAGATAAGACTAGTAATGGCAAGCAAATTGACAAAATCGACGCCCACAACAACTTGTGTTCTACTCGTGCATAGAAACTACGCATAGACCTAGCTCTGATGCCATTGTTGGGGATCGTAGCAGAAATTTAAAATTTTCTACGCATCACCAAGATCAATCTATGGAGTAATCCAGCAACGAGGGGAAGGAGAGTGCATCTACATACCCTTGTAGATCGCTAAGCGGAAGCGTTCAAGTGAAGGGGGTTGATGGAGTCGTACTCGTCGTGATCCAAATCACCGATGATCCTAGCGCCAAACGGACGGCACCTCCGCGTTCAACACACATACGAAACGGAGACGTCTCCCACGCCTTGATCCAGCAAGGAGGAAGGAGAGGTTGAGGAAGAGAGTCCAACAGCAGCACGACGGCGTGGTGGTGATGGAGTGGCAGTTCTCCGGCAGGGCTTCGCCAAGCTCACGCGGAGGAGGAGAGGTATTGGAGGGGAGGGGCTGCGCCAGGTTCAAGGGTGTGGCCGCCCTCCCACCCCTCCACTATTTATAGGTGGGGAGAGAGGGGGCCGGCCCCCCTAGATCCCATCTAGGGTTGGGGGCGGCGGCCAAGGGGGGGAGGAGTGCCTCCCAAGTCAAGTGGAGGCCCTCCCCCTTAGGGTTTCCCCTCTCCCATGCGCATGGGCCTTGGGTGGGCTGGTGCCCTTAGCCCATTAAGGTTAGGGCGCCCCCTTACAGCCCATGCTGCTGTATTGGACGTGGTGGAATATTTTCCGGACCTCCGGACCCCTCTGGAACCTTCCGGAAGCTTCCCGGTACAATACCGGAAAAACCAAACTTTTCCCGGAACCCGAACAACAACTTTCCATATATAACTCTTTACCTCCGGATGATTCCGGAACTCCTCGTGACGTCCGGGATCTCATACGGGACTCCGAACAACATTCTATAATCACATACAAGTCTTCCTAATAACCCTAGCATCATCGAACCTTAAGTGTGTAGACCCTACGGGTTCGGGAACCATGCAGACATGACCGAGACAACTCTCCGGCCAATAACCAACAGCGGGATCTGGATACCCATGTTGGCTCCCACATGTTCCACGATGATCTCATCGGATGAACCACGATGTCGAGGATTCAATCAATCCCGTATTCAATTCCCTTTGTCCAGCGGTATTATACTTGCCCAAGATTCGATCGTCGGTATCCCGATACCTTGTTCAATCTCGTTACCGGCAAGTCTCTTTACTCGTTCCGTAACACATCATCACGTGATCAACTCCTTGGTCACATTGTGCACATTATGATGATGTCCTACCGAGTGGGCCCAGAGATACCTCTCCGTTTACACGGAGTGACAAATCCCAGTCTCGATTCGTGCCAACCCAACAGACACTTTCGGAGATACTTGTAGTGTACCTTTATAGCCACCCAGTTACGTTGTGACGTTGGCACACCCAAAGCACTCCTACGGTATTCGGGAGTTGCACAATCTCATGGTCTAAGGAAATGATACTTGACATTAGAAAAGCTTTAGCAAACGAACTACACGATCTTGTGCTAGTCTTAGGATTGGGTCTTGTCCATCACATCATTCTCCTAATGATGTGATCCCGTTATCAACGACATCCAATGTCCATGGTCAGGAAACCGTAACCATCTATTGATCAACGAGCTAGTCAACTAGAGGCTTACTAGGGACATGGTGTTGTCTATGTATCCACACATGTATCTGAGTTTCCTATCAATACAATTCTAGCATGGATAATAAACGATTATCATGAACAATGAAATATAATAATAAGAACTAATTTATTATTGCCTCTAGGGCATATTTCCAACAGGCGGTGTCTGCGATATCGCTTCCTCCTTCGAGGCGTCACTTTGGAGACCTTGAAGACGGCCTTCGAGAGTTTGTGTGGCTGTAGGTGGAGTTTGGGTTTGTGTGGTTGTCAGGAGAGTAGCTTGTAGCTAGCCGTTGGCCGGTGGTTGCGACTTGCGGTGCTCTTGACCTAGTTTAGCTAGTGTTTTGCCCGTTTGTTAGGGTTTTAGCCCGGTTTTCCTTTAATTAACCGAGCGGTCTCTTTGTACCATTTCTCTCTGATCAATGAATATAGCAACTCTCCTGCCATCGTTCGAAAAAAAATACACTCCGACCAATGACTTCTCATCAACTCTAGTAATTACTTCGTTTGATTATTTAATGGTTCACTTGGTTGGTTGGCTGCGTACAAGATGTGTAAAATCGTGATGGTCTAAGGCCCTGTTTGTTTCATAAGTCATAGGACTTTTTTAAGTTCCAACTTATAAGTCATAAGTCCCTACCTGTTTGTTTACATCAACTTATAAGTCCCGAGTCCCTACCTGTTTGTTTACAGGGACTTATAAGTCCGGGGCGACGAACGGACGCAGGTGAGAGCCGCCTCGGCCTCCGATGTTCAGAGACCGGTTGTGGCCTCCTCCGCCCTGGGGCACGGGCCTCCCACGACCAGGTCCAACCGGAGGAAGGCCATGACCGGCCGACTGGTCGAAGATTTCCACCGGCGGATGAGCCTTCGGGTGCCTGTTGAGATTTCCACCGGCGGATGAGCCTTCGGGTGCCTGTTGAGACGAGGGGAATTGAGAGAAGAAGGGGATCTTGTCCTCCTCATCGGCCATGGCGGCGGCGGTTGAGGGTGCTGGCGGCGGTGGCGATTGGGGTGAGGCAGGGAAGGAGCGAGGCAAGGAGGAGGGGAACGAGCGGGGCGGGGTTCGTGTTGGGCGATGCGGGGTAGGTGCGTCCAGATCGATAAGTCCCAATAAGTTCCTCCCTGAGAGTCTTTTCTGATAAGTCCCAAATGACCCCAATAAGTCCCTCCTGTTTGGTTTAGATGGGACTTATAGGGACTTTTTTAAGTCCCTAAACCAATAAGTCCCTGGAAACAAACACCCTCTAACTTGTTTCATCATTTTCCCTGAGAGAATGGGCCCCAAAGACTAGTTTTATGCCTGAATAATCTCTATTACTCTGCCCATATACATACTTCCTCCCCCCCCCCCCCCCCCCCCCCCCCGCGCGACTGGGTCGGCTCACAGACGATGGACTGAAGTGAATCAGTACTATAGCCAGCTGCATACTCTAGGAAGAGGCAGTGCACTGTAGCAAGCATTTTATTTTCAGCTGGTTTTTAAATTCGTCTTTAGAAACAACTGGGAAAAAATATTTTTTACAAGTGATTTTTTTCAATTTTGTACATTTTTTCACAAAACCCAAACATTATTTGAAATACGTGAACTTTCTGTAAAACATTTGAGCATTTACAAAAATGCCTATGAGAAACTTTTATAAAACACAAAGTTTTTTGAAAATTTTGAACTTTTTAAAAAGAGGGAACATTTTTCGGACATTTTGTACAAACGCCACATTTTACACACGAGCGGTTTTCAAAACCATGAATATTTTTTTGGAAAAAAATAAATAATCATTTTGTTGTGAAGAAATTTTAAAATTCTGAAAAAAGTAAAAGTATTTTTTAATTCTGAACATTTAAAAAAACTCAAACATTTCGAAAATTCAAATCATATTTTGGAAAAGCAAAAATTATTCAATGTTTCTAACAGCTGATAATATTTTTTGAATTTTTTTAACATATCTTACTTTTGATTAAAAAAGAAAATAAAACCCAAAATAAGCCTGCAAAGGGAAAAAATAAACGAAAAAATCGGTCCCGACACCAGAACCAAAAATCGGTCTGTCTAGCATTAAATGGGTCGGGCCAGTTTACTGCCCTACGCGTTTACTCGACTGTTTTGAGGCAATGAGAGTCCAATATCAGGAGTCAGCTCATGCTGGGCCCTGAACGATTAGCGGTATTTGTGGACGTCAGGGCTATGTCTCGTCTTCTTCTCAAAAAAAAAAAGGCTATGTCTCGTCTAGAGCGAGACTAGCCTCCGTCGGGAGCAACTAATTGACAAGTGCTTCTTCGGGAGCATCATAACGATTAGCATCTAATGGCGCACTCTCAGCCGTCCGCTACGTGTCGTGCTCTGGGTACTCTCTCCGTATTTTGTTTTTATTTTTATTTTTTCGCACGCGTTTTTGGCATTTTAAACAGTTTTTTGTGAGGGTTTTGATATTTCAGTTTTTCGCCGATCTTCCTTAGTTTTTGATAAAAAATTCAAAAAATATTTTTTTGCGCGAAAATACATGTTTTCTTTTTTTTTCTTCCACGAGAGTTACGGTTTTGCTTCCGCGAGAGGCACGGTTTTGCCTTCGCGAGAGTCACGGTCGTGCCTCACGAAAACGAAAAAAATACGTTTTCTTTTTTTCTTCCGCGAGAGGCACAGTTGTGCTTTCGCGAGAGTCACGACTGTGCCTCTCGGAAACAGAAAAACACGTTCTCTGTTATTTTTTCTTTTGTGACAGGCACTGTTTTGCTTTCGCGAGAGGCACAGTTGTGCTTTCACGAGAGGCACGACTGTGCCTCTCGGAAACGGATAAAAAACGTGTTTTCTGTTTATTTTCTTTCACGAGAGACACGGTTTTGCTTCCGCGAGAGACATGGTTCTGCTTTCGCGAGAGAAGCGGCCGTGCCTCCTTGTAAATGGAAAACAAACGCGTTTTTTCTTTTTGTTCCCTTTTGCCATAGGCACGGTTTTACTTCCGCGAGAGGCACGGTTGTAATTTTGCGAGAGGCACGGACATGCCACTTTCGAAAAGGGAAAAAGACCCGTGGTCCTGGTTCGGTTTTTTCGTCACGATTTTTTTGTCTGGTTTTTTCATGAAATAAAAGTTCATCAAAACCTATCAACATGGGATCTAGTTTTGAAGATCTCGACGCGAGGAATCCAACGGTAAAAACGGTTCGAGATTTGAACACATGATTTAAGATATAAAACATTTTGAATAAACGGATCTATGAAAAAGGGAAAACTTTCAGGTTGCGACAAGTAGCACACATACAATACATACATTGCGCCATTTGTCGCAACCTCTGAAGGTGAGAGTGATATTTGCAATGAGTACTTCTCAATTAGTGATTTTGGCATCCGTTCCGCCAGAAGCTTTCGTGCAGCGCCCAAGCGAATGGGCCGGCTCAACACCGTGTTACCCGTTCGTTCGTCGGTATGTTCGCTGATATCTGCATTCCTTTTTCTCTCATTTTTTTACTTGTTTTTATATTTCTTCTCTAGTTTCTTTTTTTTTGGCCTTTATACTTCCTTGTTTTGCTTTTTTTCTTTGGTTTCTCTTTATTTCTTCCATGGTTTCATCAGTTTTTCTTTTCTTTCTTTTTTTAATTTTCCTTTGGTGCTTATTTACTTTTCTAGGTTTTCAACAATTTTTTGTTTCTTAATCAGTTTTCACGGTTGTTCATTCTTTTCACTTGTCTCATTGTTTCTTTATGTATGGTGTCTTTTTTTCATTTTTCTTGGTTTTTTTGTTTCTTTTGTTTTTATTCTACATTTTTCGTATACGGCAAGAACATTTTTTCTAATGCACATTTAACATTTCCCAAATAGAAGTTTCACATTTCTTGAATACATGGTCAACATTTGTTCTATACATATTTGAACAATTTTCAAATGCTTGATTAATTTTTCAAATACAGGATTAACATTTTTTTCAACATATGGTCAACAGTTTCTCTTTAGACATTTAAACATTTTCAAATGTTCGATAACAATTTTTAACTACAATATTAACATCTTATAATGGACGGGCAACCTTTTTTCTGTACACATATAATGTTTTAATGACATATTAACATTGTTCAAATTGTCGTTTAATATACATTTCAAATGCTTGAATTTTTTAAATACATGATCATATTTTTTCCACACACATTGTATTTTTTTACATTTTTCATATACATGAGAAACATTTTATTTATACACATTTAACATTTGTTCTATACACACTTAACATTTTTCAAATACTTTGTCAATGTTTTTTGTAATATACTTTATTAACTTTTTTGAATACTTGTTTAACATTTTGTAAATACATGAACTACTTTTTTCACACACATTGTATATTTTTTTCGATGAGAACCATTTTCTTTATACACATTTCATATTTTTCAAATAGTTGGTAACATTTTTTTTCAAATTTTTTATATAAAGTATTTGTTGTAATATATATATATATATATATATATATAGAGAGAGAGAGAGAGAGAGAACGGCTTTCCTATCTACACTAGCAGCAGAGTGTGCTATCGGAACCCTTGATTTGCATCAAGATCCGAACCTTTATATGGATAAGGTACCTATATATTGAATTACGGTAGATCGCATATACCAAAGGGGAAGCCACGTGCTGAACTTTAGAGAGCACCGGACCAAAATGGCAACCTATGTGCCGCGATGGCAGTAATATTCAGAGTATGCATGCATCTTCTTTCTAGCATTGGGCCACGAGTATGGACCGTTTGGGTAACCCTACACTATACGTTTTGTTGTTTTCTTGGCGTTGAACGGTTCCATCCATCCAGATCTATTTTTAGCAAAGATGAACATCTATTGTCTGTATGCACTACAAATGGTTCGGCACCTTTCGTTTTGTTGGTTTCAGGACGCTGGAGTCAGAAGTCATGCATTCCATTACCAATGCTAAGTATGTTTTCATGACTACATTGTTGTTATTATAGGCTAGACTTAGTGAGTCAGAGAGGCATTGATGAGAGGTCGTTACAGTAGCTCCTGGCACTGCAATTCGGCGCAAAGCACCGGCAACACATTGTTCGGATCTGTGGTGCGAGTCATCTATCATCCAAAAATCATACAATTACCAACTATTAATTCATCTTCGAACTGAAATCTTCTTTTAGTTTTCCTAATCTTGCTGGGCCTGTTACAGCCGTGTTTTCATCACGGATTTGTGCGTCGTTTTCTCTGATTCAGTCGGAAACTAGTGCTGACGAGGATCAACTTAGGTAAACGCCAAAAGATTGCATGGGTCTAATTGACTGTGTTGAACCACCTACACCCTCTTGCACTTACAGGATGCAGTTGAAGGGCCGGTTGCTTTCCATGTCTTGGCCGGTCGAAAAAAAGGAGGGGTACATACAACGAGGTATGGACAAAAGGCAGTATTACAGGGATGGCTGCTCCTCTTTACGATTTCACTATTGGTCAAAATGTTCGCGTCCCTTCGTATGTGGTAAGTGGTAACTGATGTTGAAACTTGAAAGGCTACTGCTATCTTGTACTACTATATACTCTGTTACACTATCACGAGAAAGAAGCGTGTTTTTGAAGAATGAGTTCTGGACTGGTCCACGAGCTCGACGAGCAGGTATGCCCCGCGCTTGGTTTGTGCATGCGGCCTGTTCGCTGAACGGCAGCGCATCACAGAAGACCATGCGGAGACGAGGTACTAGTTACTACTACCAGTGCAGGAACTGGCATGTATTCCTACTCCTTGTCAATTTGTCCTATTCTGGATTTAGAGCTGCGTTCTATAGAGGCTCAATTTTGATTTGGGAGTATAACCTGTTGAATTACGCGACAGAAGCAAACCGTGACGCGCTGAATTTATTTCACTTCCAATCTTTGTTGAATTTGTCATATTTACATCTCATGGCATGTTCTTGCTGTCCTCTTAGTGATATTTATTGCTCCTAGTCTAAAGAAAAGGCATCTACTTCGACCAAGGCTGCAGACCTTGATGAAACATCTTCCTATCGTTGCTGTTGCTCGCTGCTACTAGTACTACATCCCTTAGTTGCTCGAATGGAAGTTTTCCGAGCTGGTCGTGCAAGCAATGGAAGCGGAAGTTCGACCATGCTGAGTATTGCTAGGGCTGAAGATGCATTTGCAGGCGCCATGTCCCTGTTGGAGTGCTGGTGAAGATGTTGAGGCCTTGAGTGTCATATCCTCAGCCTCAGGTATGATGCGGGATCTCCAGTTTAGCTACAGAAAAAAGTATACATCTGTTCGTTGTTCTCTTGTTTCAGCGCCTTGATTGTTACACATCGCATGGTCCGCAGCCGAGCCAAAGGCCGGGCGCACGCTAGAGCATTGGCGAGAGCAGCTGCAAAGCAAGGTTCATCCCATGTTGAAGCAAACGAAATTGAACCTGAAGCTATAACTGAAGAAAAGATTGAGAAACTGACCTGAAGCTATAACTGAAGCAACGAAAACTGAACCTGCCGCAAGTCTCCAAGGAAACTGTTCCGTCCACCAGATACTCGTCGAAGGATTGGGTTAAATAACCACATCTCTCTGACTGTATGGTAAGCTGGGGACCCACTTGTAAGTGTGAGATGAGAGGCTAGTTATTATATAGTACTCTAGTGGGATCACGGACCGCCTCAAGAGTCAAGATTCGCTAAAGAAATAGAAAGTACTAGCACTGTCAGAATAGGTCAGGTAATCTCTGATCCCAGGATTCCAGGACGTAGGCCACGGGTCGTTCGTTTTAGCCTTCCACATCAACAGGAGTAGCAGGTATAGCGAACCGGTGGGTTTACTTCTTGGCTTGATCTGGCGAACCAACCTTGCAAAGCACGTTTCTTTCTTTTTGCAAGTGCCATTCGACAGCAAAGCACATTTCAATATAGAACGTTTTCCCCTTCTGACTATATTACACAAGCACGGCCTACAAATGGAGTAAAACCATTTTTCGTTGTAAATGCTAGTGGTAATGACTGCTATTTTCTGTTTAGTTGCTCGATGGTGCCATCTGAAAAATGATAAAGTAGAGTGAGAGAGTTAGAAAATTTTATGATTCTGCGTACACATGTTATGGGTAAAATTTTGGTTACACTGAACCCAAAAAAAGTGCAAGTTGGTATGTATTTCCTTCGTAAAGAAATATAAGGAAAAGGCTAGCCGATCCACTAAAAGTTAGCGGAGTATATACCTTAGTGGAGTATATATAATCCACTAAAATTTCGCCGCACCTAGCCGATCCCCTAAAGTTAGCGCAGTATAACTAAATTTGCACAAATTCAATCAAATTTGAACCGAAAGATGATGCATTTAAACATAAGTTCAACACATAAAGTTCTCGCAACCGAACATTAAACATAATTTAAACTAAAACTAAACTTAAACTACTTTCGGCCGAAGTGGATGTTGAGCCAATCCTTCCCGGCGAGGTCACCCTCGGTGAGAGTTGGGTCCGGGCCAGTGTCGTCGTCGTCATCGCCGGGGAAGACACTCCGCCACTCCTCGACGTCGATCTTGTCATCGCCGCCCTCCTTGCCGCCCGCATTGCCGCCCTCCTCGCCACCCGCCTTGCTACCCTCGTCGTCGGAGATGACGATAACTTTGCCATCATTGACGACGAAGATCGCTCGCTCGCCTCCACTAGCTCCAGCTACTGCCAGCAGAGGTCATCCATGTAGGCCTCGGCGGCGGCCTCGGCCTCGAGGCACTCCCTCGCCGCCCGGTCTTCCCGTGCCATCCGAGCGGACACCACCCCCGGCTCCGACAGGACAAGGTTGACCAGCCGCGTGCCGATGGGAAAATTGAGCATCGCGTCGCGGCCGTGGAACTAGACCTGCCACCGGTCGTATTCCATGGCCGCGAGCTCGGCGGTGTGGAAGGAATCGACCCACTTTCACGTGTCGGTCTTGCGGATGGTGATTTCGGCCACCCACGTCCCCCATGACCGCTGTCGGACGCCCGTGTAGGTCCTCGTCATGGCGCGGCTGAGGGAGGTCTGGGAAGTCCGCAAAACGCGTGGGGGCGCGGCGGCGGGCGGATCGGCTGAGTGGCGGCGGCTCGACGAAGCGGCCACGGAGGACGACCCGTGGGCGTGGCGGCGCGGATCCATGTTGCGGATCAGCGAAGGGGTGAGAGGAAGAGATATGGGAGTTCAAGGGAAAAAAAGTGCCTGCTCCAATAAAAAAAGAGTGCACACATAGGATTGTGTAAGGTTTGGGCAATGGAAAATGAAGGTTCTGAAAGTGCGTTATATCGACTAGAGGGGGGGTGAATAGGCGATTTTTATGAAAGTCTTCAAAACGTGGAAGTTATGAAGACAGACGATAGAAATAAACCTATTACCCTGCAGCGGAAGATAGACTACACTAGGCAAGCCATAGTCAAGTATTCAATAGAGTGAAAGCACAATGACTAATAGCAGCAATGTAGTAAGGATCAGGTAGGAAGATATTGTGAAGCCACACAGAACACGCAGTCACTCAGTGAAGACAAAAGATAGTGCGAACATACAATGACTTCACAAGGAGTAACAGTAAGTAAAGGAAAGGGAAGATGAAACCAGTGACTCGCTGAAGACAATGATTTGTTGGACCAGTTCCAGTTGCTGTGACAACTGTACGTCTGGTTAGGGCGGCTAGGTATTTAAACCTTAGGACACACAGTCCCGGACACCTCCTGAACACGCAGCTCAGGACACCCAGTCCTCACCGTATTCCCCTTGAGCTAAGGTCACACAGACCTCGCCCAATCACTCTGGTAAGTCTTCAAGGTAGACTCCCAAACCTTCACAGACTTCGTTCACCGGCAATCCACAATGTCTCTTGGATGCTCAGAACGCGACGCCTAACCGGCTGGAGGATGCACAATCCTCAAGTGTAATAAGTCTTCAGATCACACAGACAAGCAGACTTAAGTGATGCCTAATTCTCTTTGGCTCTGGGTGGTTAGGGCTTTATCCTCGCAAGGAATTCTCTCTCAAAGGCTTCGAGGTGGGTTGCTCTCAAACGACAAAAGCCGTACTCTGAATCTGAGCAGCCAACCGTTTATGGTTGTAGGGGGTGGGCTATTTATAGCCACTTGGCAACCCGACCTGATTTGTCCGAAATGACCCTGGGTCACTAAGGAACTGACACGTGTTCCAACGGTCAGATTTCAAACTCACACGGCAACTTTACTTGGGATTCAAGCAAAGCTGACTTGCCCGACTCTGGACAAGATTCGCTCTCAAAGTCTTCACTCGAAGACATAGGTTTTGTTTAAGCATCACTTCAGTCATTCCGACTGGTTCTCTTGGACCCCACTTAACAGTACGGTGGTTCCTATGACTCAACACAGAAGAAAGAGAACTACGAAAGATCTAAGTCTTCGAGCTCCATGGGCTTCATGTGGTGTCTTCTCTTGTCATAGTCTTCAATGTGAATATCTTCATATACCACCTTTGACTTCAATGTCTTCATACAATTTTAGGGGTCATCTCTGGTAGGAAAACCGAATCAATGAGGGACTTCTACCTGTGTTATCCTGCAATTCTCACAAACACATTAGTCCCTCAACTAGGTTTGTCGTCAATACTCCAAAACCAACTAGGGGTGACACTAGATGCACTTACAGGTTCTCATATCATTATATAGGTTTCATGTTTCACTTACACTTGTTAGTTCATAATTGTTGTTTCCTCTTATACCAACTCTATAAACTTATATTTCAAGTGGCCTTAACCACATCAAGTGATGGTGCCTAGATTAAATCCTAGTCGGACCATGACACACACACACACACACAGGTGGAGAGAGAGATGGGATACTGGCGTGGAAAGAGAGAAGTCGGGAGTTCATGGTATAAAAGGTGCCCACTTTAATAAAAAAGAGTGTAGATACATGTTGTGTCTCGTTTAGGCAATGGCAAATGAAGGTTATCGTGTCATTATAAAGATTCGAGGATACTAGATCACCGCGAGGGGCATATTTTGAGCGGCCTTAACCACATGAAGTGTTGGCGCCTATATTAAATCCTAATCAGTCTATAGACCAACACACACACACAGACACACACACACACACAAAGGGATGAGAGAAAGAGAGATGGGAGTTCAAGGTATAAAAGGTGCCCGCTCCAATAAAAAGAGTGTACACATAGGGTTGTGCAAGGTTTAGGCAATGGAAAATCAAGGTTCTCGTGTCATTATATAACTTTCATGCTTCACTTACAATTATTAGTTCATAATTGTTGTTCCTCTTATGCCAACTCTATCAACTTATATTTCAAGTGGCCTTAACCACATCAAGTGTTGCCGCCTAGATTAAATCCGAGTCGAACCATCACACACACACACACACAGGTGGAGAAAGAGAGAGAGATGGGATACTGACGTGGAAAGAGAGAAAGGTCAGGAGTTCATGGTATAAAAGGTGCCCACTTCGATAAAAAGAGTGCACATACATGTTGTGTAAAGGTTTAGGCAATGACAAATAAAGGTTATGTGTCATTATAGAGGTATGAGGATACTAGATCACTGCGAGGGGTATATTTCAAGCGGCCTTAATCACATCAAGTGTTGGCGTCTAGATTAAATCCTAATCAGTCCAACTAACCAACACACACACACACACAAAGGGATGAGAGAAAGAGAGATGGCAGTTCAAGGTAAAAGGTGCTCACTCCAATAAAAATAGTGCACGCATAGGGTTGTGCAAGGTTTGGGCAAAGGAAAATCAAGGTTCTCGGGTCATTATATAACTTTCATGCCTCACTTACAATTGTAAGTTCATAATTGTTGTTTCCTCTTATGCCAACTCTATCAACTTATATTTCAAGTCGTGCTCCAATTGGTACAACACTCATGGTATAAAAAGGTGCCCGGTCGAATTAAAAGAGTGTGCACATACGATTATGTAAGGTCTGGGCAATGGGAATTGAAGGTTCCTATGTCATTATGATGATACCACACAAGAGTGACACCCCCTCAAAGAACACACACACCTCCAAGAATGACGCCCCCAAGCGGGGAGCGACACATTAGTGCCGCCGTCGTCCGATCGACTGATTTAGGGTTTCCCCCGAAGGTAGTGGTCTGGAGCTTCTCCACGGCAATTCCTTCAAGAAGGGGATGAAACGGAAGAGCGTTGCCATCGCCGGCCTTGGAAACTAGCCAAGTGCAAAGTTTTTCACCCGGATCTGCTGGACAAACCTCCATCTAGCATTGCGTGTGTTAGAGATATATTTGGGATACATTTATTTGGTAGTTTAGGATTTGTAATCTGTCTCTTACCCTATCTCTTGAAGAGGCTTCTTGCCCTCTAAGTCTTGTACTCAATATATACTCGCCCTTGAGGCTCAATAACACATCCATCATATTCCGCCAATCCCTCTATCCCTTTTAACATGGTATCAGCCTAACCGATCCAACTCTAGCCGTCGCCCGCCGCTTCCGCCCTGCGCATCGCCCGTACCTAGGGTTTGTCCGCCGCTCATGTTGACCGGCTGCCCTAGAGAGTCTTTTTCCCGAGCCCTTGCTCTGGGTTTTTCTCTCTCCCACCGGTCACCTTGATTGACGTTTTTCTTTTTGGTTTTCCGATCTAAGCTCCATGCGTCTGTACTCCAACACCGGTGCAATCGGCCAGCTCCTGCACTGACCCGGCGGCCACACGCGACAGGCGGCCCCTCACGACCGTCGTCCGCGCATCTACCCGGCCTCGCCCTGCAGCGGCCGTCACCCTGCGCCGGCCGTCGCCGCCCCGATCCGACTAGGAACTCTCCATCGCCACCTGCCTCCGTCGCATCTGCACGGCGGCCCCGCGGTCTGCCTCGCCGGCCTCGTCCCCAGCTGCATTGAGCCGGCTGCATCAGGATCGTTGGCTGCCTCGAGCCGGCTGCGTCAGGCTCGAGTCGGCCACATCACCGCTCTTCTTCAGTTGCCGCCGCCGCCACCCTCGTAGTCACCACATCCGCCCCTCCACCTCCTTCGTGCTGGCGACACCGATGCGTGCCTTCGTCCACGGCGTGTCCCTGGCCTGGGAAGCCTGGTGCGGCGCTTCATCAACTTCGTCTTTGTCCATCTACGCATGCCTGGTGCTGGCAACACCCACACGTTTCTAGTCTGATCATCTGCGACGCTCCCGTTGTTCGCAACGGTACCACTACGACTGCGGGGGATGTTAGAGATATATTTGGGATACATGTATTTGGTAGTCTAGGATTTGTAATTTGTCTCCTACCTTATCTCCCAGAGAGGCTTCTTGCCCTCCAAGTCTTGCACTCAATATATACTCGCCCTCGAGGCTCAATAATACATTCATCATATTCTGCCAATCCCTCTATCCCTTCTAACAGTGTGCACGGTACTGCCACTGATCTCCACTGCCACGCAGCGAGCAGGACGCACCGGCCAGATTAGATATAACTAGAGGCTAGACCACACACGTAGCGAGCAGGACGCACCACCACTAGGTACTCGTGCCCGTGTCGGTGCTGGCCAGGACATGGACACACGAATCAGAGGAATTTTTTGCATGCCACCGAACGGCAGCAGGCAAAGGAGGTGGCAGCGGTGGGGATGCATTGGCCGCACGCCGGGACCGTGCGTGCGCGCCAGTGGATCTAGAGGACTAGCTCCTCGCGACAGTGCTCTGCCGCTCCCTCACGTCGATGAAGACCGACACATGGCGACTCCGCCACAAAAACGCCAAAGCCCTCTGGCTCGCCATTGAGCAGTAAAAGCGCAAGGCTAGCGCGGAGGAGGCGGCGAAATCATAGGCAGCCCGTATGCCAAGGCGTAGTTGCGCGCGGCCCGGAGCATGACCGGTGTCATCTCCTCCGATGAGGAGTCCGACCTCTCTGACGGCTCCAGCTCCAACGATGATGTTCCTTTCACCGCCGACGCCAACACAAAGGGGTACAGACGCACCGATGACTGCAAGGGGAAGGTGCCGGTGAGGAAATGGTAATTCCCCCCAATCATCTTCGTCCCTGTTTAGTTATTTTAGTTTAGATCCTAGATTGTCCGCGATAAACTGTGTGTATTTTGGTCCGATGAACTGCGATGTATATATTCCCCTATATAATTTCGTTGATCTATGTTTCGTTTTTTGCTTTGTTTTGTTATCTATGTAGTTTCGTTCACCATGTTGCATGGATAGCGTGGATTTGGGGTATCGAATTTGAAGTATCCAACTGTGGATGCGTGCATTTGAGGGGTGACCGGTCACGTTGACGTATAGGGAGCAAGACTTGCTATACCCGGCCGCATGCTCTTATAGTATAAAAAAAGTTTCAAACAACGTAACTACTCCCTCTGCCCCATAATGTAAGACGTTTTTTGTGTAGTGTCAAAAAACGTGTTACATTATGGGACAAATTATGGGACAGAGGGAATACATAATAGCCAAGTGTAACCAAGGGTGAAACTCAACTCCAAGAAGTCGCTTTGGTACAAGTAGTAGTGTGCATATAGCCAAAGAACTCATCAGCAGAAGCTCCAACCGAAAGCTATTTAAATCTAGTATGTAATCAAATGTGACTTGCAAGATCATGTACTCCCTCCGTTCCTAAATACAAGTTTTTGTAGAGATTTCATTATGAACCAAATACGAATGTATATAGATACACTTTAGGTGTTGATTCACTCACTTTCTCTATATGTAGTTATAGTGAAAGCTCACAAAGACTTATATTTAGGAATGAAGGGAATACAAACTAAGAATGCTCACGGACAGAGGACAGATAAATGAAGTCTCCAAGCGCGACAACCGCATGGTATGTCCCTCAACCTGCAACCAAAAAACAAATTCGGCCAGAGACGCGTGTGTTTATAGACTAATCAGCATCCAAAAAATTAGGCACATGAGCACAACCATTTGATACATGTGCGCCCAGGAGGAATGCATTGAAAAGATTGAACAAAAGTTTTTGGCTCTAAGGTCACGAACAGATAAAAAGAGTTCAGAGATATACAAGAAGTTCAGACAAATAGATCAATATGCAACCAAAAACCATTACCGAACCACGGTGCAGGTCGAGGCAAGCGGCTCCCCAAACTCGCAAACAGAAAATCGCAGAGGGCCTCTCAGTGTCCATGATAACCGCAAGATCAAACTGAATACAAGGAAAGTTCAAAAAATCACGTAATCCAGAAGTGCAAAAAAAATGGCAAGCAAGATTAACCGAGGAACCAACCAATTTGTGAGAGGGAGAGAAGGTGGATCCGTGTTTGCCAAGGTCGCCGCTCGCGTTGCCTTCGAGGTGCCCTCACGTGAGCAGTGAAGGTGGAGTTCGGGACGGCGTGGCCATGGCTCGTGACGAAGAGTTTTCCGGGATTAACTCAGAGCGATTCTGACGACGACTGACCCGTATGGATCAAAGCGATTTTTCAGGGATTAACTCAGAGAGATTCTGATGATGACTGATCCGTATGGATCAAAGCGTTGTCATCGTAGGAAAACGCCAAACCAATAGGCAGAAGCGAAGCGGAAGAATGGCATGGAGCGGCAGCTGCCCTAGGAGAACCCGTGGTAGCCCTAACACTAGACGAAGTGGGGTGTCTGCTACCCCATTGTTTTTTGTCCTTGTTTCTTGCCATTTTTGGGTCTGCTATTCTCACAGCTCGCTACCCCATGTTCTGATTTTGCCTCGCCACTATTCGCCGTGGAGTGTTGACTTGCGTTACCACACTACGTGTATCTTGAAACGTAGCTATCCTGGTGTGCAAAAGCTAGCTTCTATTGATGACAGTTTGATGTATTTACTCTCGCTCTGGACGATCATAGTACGCTTATTGACTGGAGTGGTACTGACTAGGATTCAGTAGTTAGTAATAATATTTACAACTTAATCTAGGGTCTATATAGCTCCCAGCACCAAGCCAATTAGTGCCTCATGAAGCTTGAGTCTCCCAATCGATGGGCTTCTATTGGCATGAGACAATCACTAGGGGGTATCATTTTGCTTCTTTTAGCACTGGTAAGCATATAGGTTCTACAGATACGTCAACTACTGAATCTTGCAGACTCAGCCTCCCCATTTGTACAGAGTCAATTCGTTAGCAGTAAACACATCGTGATCTTTTTGCTGGGTTGCAATCAGCCTCCCCAAATGCACGAACCTTTCCTGTGCTAGGCACCATCAGACGTCTGGTGAACCTCCCATCAGTTGGGAACCCTTCGATCATGAGCCAAGGTCTGACACGGTGCAGGCATGCCAGCCTACGGGCTGGGCCTAGTGGCTATGCAAATGCAGACGTGGTCCAACTTCGTCTAAAAGAGGAAATAAATTTGATCCACCTAAAATGTTAGAAATGATAAGAGGGGAAAGATCTGGACCGGATCCCAAGCAGAACATGTGGTTATGATTGCCACCCCCACAAGATTGTTGCATAGGTTTGCTTTATATATATATATATATATATATATATATATATATATATATATATATATATATATAGGACAAATGTTTTCTACAAGCAGTGGTAGTTACCACCACTTGCGTTTTGTATGTTGTATGTAGTATCTGACGAAACCGAGAGTATGTACGTGTAGTATATAGTATATAACAATGATTAGGTAGTATATATATACTAATTTTTAGGTAGTATATACCTTGTTTTGAGTATGCTCTTTTTTACGTACAAATATGTACGTATTTCGCAAATATAACAAAAACTGTGTGCTCATATGCAATTTTTTCATGTAACTTGCTTTAAATATCTTAGATATAGTATATGAACATATTTAAAATAATAAAATAGTATATAGTACCACATGGTAGTATATGAGACATGTGGGGTAATTACCCCCAGGTGGTAGGATATATATATATATATATATAGTTACTATTCATCATCCAGGGTGCAGAATAAGTTATTTTTTACCCGAGGTAATCTTACGATCATTTCATAATTAAATTACATTTCAAATTCAAATAGTTATATTCCTATTGATTCAATGCCATAAAAAAATTAAAAATATGGGTCATAAGACAAGAAAATTTACAGTTTATGTGTATTTTAGACTATGTTTTTATGTTTGTAATTTTACATAACATAAAATATTTTTTACGGCGATTATATTTTTTTCTTACGGTCGCTTTTTGTGTCGGAAATAAGACAAAACTTACGGAATGCAAATTTACGGTGCATTGATGGTAAAATAGAGGGGGCTGAAGAATAACTATTCCTCACCCAGCAATAACTTATTCTACACCCTGGGTGACGAATATCATATATATATATATATATATATATATATATATATATAGAGTATTTGGAAGTGTAAATGAATTAAAAAGAAAGAAAAATATGAAAATAAATAACATGAAAACAAATGAGGTAGTGGCTTCCCGAACGCTTGGGCTCACCTTGATGTGAGACTTCCCAACGTCTCGCTATAAGCGAGACATAGGGGCGCCCATAAACAGCAACAAAATCGGGCAAGAACCTTCTAATGTTCCAAAAGTGTTGTTCTAATAATAAGAATGTAACTACTAGAATTCAAACGTAATTTAATTATGAAATGATCATAATATTACTTCGGGTGAAGAATAACTTATTCTACAACCTGGGTGATGAATAGTAATATATATATATATATATGTGTGTGTGTGTGCGCGCGCGCGCGCGTGTAGAATATTTGGAAGTGTAAATGGATTAAAAAGAAAGAAAAATATGAAAATAAATAACATGAAAACAAATGAGGTAGTGGCTTCCCGAACGCTTGGGCTCACCTTGATGTGAGACTTCCCAACGTCTCGCTATAAGCGAGACATAGGGGCGCCCATAAACAGCAACAAAATCGGGCAAGAACCTTCTAATGTTCCAAAAGTGTTGTTCTAATAATAAGAATGTAACTACTAGAATTCAAACGTAATTTAATTATGAAATGATCATAATATTACTTCGGGTGAAGAATAACTTATTCTACAACCTGGGTGATGAATAGTAATATATATATATATATATGTGTGTGTGTGTGCGCGCGCGCGCGCGTGTAGAATATTTGGAAGTGTAAATGGATTAAAAAGAAAGAAAAATATGAAAATAAATAACATGAAAACAAATGAGGTAGTGGCTTCCCGAACGCTTGGGCTCACCTTGATGTGAGACTTCCCAACGTCTCGCTATAAGCGAGACATAGGGGCGCCCATAAACGGCAACAAAATCGGGCAAGAACCTTCTAATGTTCCAAAAGTGCTGTTCTAATAATAAAAAACTTAACTTTTTTGTGTGGAACGTTGACAAATGTTTTGATTAATTTAAAATTTCATCATGAAACAACATTCGTGGAAGACCTGGAAAAAACCGATGCTTCAAAATAAGTCGAAATTAAAATTTTGGAGCACAAATTTTGCTTTTTGACCATATATTCCACGAATGTCATCTGGTGCTGAAATTTTGTGAGCTATCAAAATATTTGTCTGTGTTCCACACAAAAAAAGTTGAAATTGTTCAGTTTTGATTTTTATTCTATTTTACTTTTCACCCGAGCTCACACGCTCTCGGGATGAGAACAGTCGTGTTCCTAAGTTTTCCATAATCGGAACCAAAAATCAGTCTGTCTAGCACAAAATGGGTCGGGCCAGTTCACTGCCCTATGCATTTAGTGTAATGGTTGAAGCAATGACAGTCCAATAGGGGGGATTCGGCCCCTGGTTGGGCCCAAACCGTCCGGGGTTTATGTGGACGGGGGTAGTATTGACCGGGCTGATGACGTGGAACCTTCCACCAGTTTCGCCCGGTTTAGGGATGGTTCCGCACGGGTTTTGTTTTCTTTTTTACCTTTTTTCTGTGTTTTACTTTGAGATTTTCATCTATTTTTTGGGGATTTATATCTTTATCGGTTTCTTTGGATTTTTACTTTTTTCATTTTCCTTATCTTTTTTACATTATTTTTAGTTTTTTTAAACACATGTCTTGTTTTTTATTCACATTTTATATTTACATATTTATGCAGACCATCTTTTGATGCACATTGAGTATTTTAAAATTAGATTATGAAATCTTTTGAAATATATCTATGAGTTGTTTTTAATAGCTGTTAAAGATTTTCTAAATACATGTTGATTACTTATCAAAATATTTAAAAAATTGTTTTGGAATTTTTTGTACGTTATATAAACTTTTCTAAAAAAATGAATATTTGTTTTCATATCTGTGATTTTTTAAATGCCACGAAACATCCTTTTTTAAATTATACTATTTTTAAAATATTATAAATTATTATTATTACTCTCATGAATATTTGTTTCAAACATGTCATTATTTTTATAAATGTCATGAACATTTTTGAATGGTACAAAAAATATTTTGAAATCACATAAAATATTTCTTTTAAAATTTATCTAATTTATGTGAAAATATCACACACATTGTTTTTTAATGCATGAACTTTTTTAAATATCACGATCATTTTTTAATAGTACAAACATTTTAAAACAATTGTGGGAACAAATCTTTTACACCGCAGTATCATTTTTCAAGTTCATTATGAATGGTTTGGAAATAATTTAAGTAAATTCAGTTTTAAAATATATGTATTTAAAATATTTCATAAAGCAAAGTTAAAGAAATTAACGAACGATAAGCATAAAGAAAAAACAAACAAAGAAGCGAAGAATGAAACTAATGGGCCAGGCAACCGCTGCATTTGTTACAGATGCATCCCTCAAAAAAATCTGCTGAACATGCTGAGGGACTAGCGTGATTATATCTGAACAATGCAACTTGTTTTTTTTGAAAACATGGATGACCCAGCCTCTGCATGAGCGCAATGCATACAACTATTTTAATAATTATTCATCAAAACCTTACAAAAAATACATCAATATGTCTGAAGCCACCATCTTGACAACATATATCGCTACTCCTATCAATTTGATGAAGGGGTGCATATTGTCCAAGCCGCCTGCCCAGACCTCGCACCAAAGCCCAACATCTAAAACCGAAGGCCTCAACCAAGCCGCAGTCGCCGGGTTTGAGGCACACACTGGTCTAGCACACTCTCAGTGAGTAGCGCATGCGCACGCTGGAGAGGCCGCCACCACCTTCTTTCACCGATCCATCTTCAAACAGGTATCGACGCATCGACCTTGTCAAGCTTGCCCTCAACGCCACCATGGCACCAGACAACGCCACCTCCGTACACACGTCCATCATCACGCATCTGTCGTCGAGTGAATGGTGCAACTTTGGATAGGACATGTGTTCATGAAGGTGAGCATACGTGCATGTATGTGAGCATTTCCTTTTGTACCGTGCTTCTAAAAAATATATTGTTTTGCAGTACCTTGATGTAAAATAAGCGTGAAAAAGGTTTAAGAATCTATATTCTTTGAGTAAATAGCATAAAACTAATATTTACAGGCTAGGATTTCAAAAAACTACTGATTTTTAATTTTTCTCAGATAACTACCAAATGGGCGGTCGGCTGTTTCAAAAAACCTAAATTATCAAGTCTTTATCAGTTGATCACGATTATGACAGGTTGGGCCCATAGCTAAACAAACCGTTAGTTTGACCTTACTTTGACTGTTAACTTACATGTGGGGACCACATGTAAGTTTCTTCTTCCTCTTCTCTTTCTTCTTTCTCTGCCTCCTGTGCCAGATCTCTCTTCTCCCGAGCCGGCGACCCCCTCCCCCTCCCAAGCCTACGAACCTCCCCCCAAGCCGGAGCTCCTGGTGACGACGTTTGCAACGAGGCCGGCCTCGTCCGCGACACTCCAGCAGAGGCGCAGGCCATCTGCGTCGAGCTTGAGGAGCTCGGGCTAGGGGATGGCGGCGGCCGCGGGCAAGGCACGACGTGGGGGTAGCGTGGAGACCTGAGCGGAGCCCCATGGCCGGCGGCGCCCCAGGCGGCTCCCGATGGCGCGCGGTGGCGCGGCGACCTGAGCCGAAGCCCCATGGCTGGCGGCACTCCAGGCGGATCTCGATGGCGCGCAGCGGCACGGCAACCTGAGCCGGAGCCCCACGGTGGCGCGCCCGGCGACCACCCCGGCCACCCAGGTTACGGGCGCGGCGACCACGGGCGAAGCCCCATGGTGCAACGGCGACCACGGGTAGAGCCCTTTGGAGGCGCGGCGGCGACACTCCAAGGACCTGATTGCTTTTTTAAAATGATTCCAGGGACCCAATTGCTTTTAAAAAATATTTGTAGGGGCTAATCTATAAAATTCTATTGATGAGGCGCTGACATATGGCCCCCACAAGTCAGTTAACGGTCAACCAAACGGTGTGTTTAGTGGCGGGCCCGACCTGTCATAAACATGTCTAATTTTTTTAACAAAGAGAATTTGGGGTTTTTTGAAACAGCCAACCCCTGACTTGGTAGTTATCAGCAAAAAAAAATAAGTTCGATAGTTTTTTGGAGCCCTAACCCGTAAAGTAGTAGTTTTATGCTATTTACTCATATTCTTTCTATAATGGCTAGAATCACTTATTATTTTTCCTTTTTGACCCCATAGTTTCTACACACACACACACCACCCGCGCGCGCGTGCACACACACACAAAACAAGCATATCTGCAATGGACAAGCTTAAAGCAATTGTAACTGATCCTCTCTTTTTTTTTGTTAACCAGTGCTCAAAGGTCTATAAAGCCTAGTAATGTTTTGGGTGATTATAAGCATGTGGGATCGAATAGAAATCACCCTGCCAGTACCCATGATTTTGGGGATTAAAATTTCGGATGTTCTTTTTTATAGACTAGGTCTAGAGTTACCTCTTGGTCTATACGGCACATGCCTACATTCACTGCTGGATTTCCAAGGAGCCGAACATGCACGCAACTACATTTTCTACATTCATGATTCCGGATCCATATGCTTGAGTTTGCCGACCAAAGCAGGCGGCCGGTGGCGTTTGAGACAAAACAATATTAAACGGAATAGCCGTTGCAGTTGATAGCTCTAGCTACCTACTCCCTCCGTCCAAAATATAAAACGTTTTTCCATACTACTAGAGTGTGAAAAAACGTCTTGCATTTTTTGACGGAGGGAGTATTAAACTAGTATCAGTGTGCCTACTTAACAAAACAATTATATATGCTTGAACATATACTAATACTACTTTCTTGAACTAGACTGGCCACTTGGGAATCATGGTTGAGGATGATACCGGCCGGTGTCCAATTTAGAAGCTGCTTATTTCCTCTTCTTCGCGTGTAGGCATCTGATCCAAGGGGGAAAGAGAGAAAGATAGGATTGGATTCCATTTGACTATTTCGAGTTGCTAAAGCTCGATCTAGATATTATCTAAACCTCCAAACTCCTAGGCACATGCGCATTCCTACACCCACGTTGAACTGATCACCTGAACATATGTGAAAAGAAAATTTTGCTTCTAGCCAGGGGCGGAGCCAGGCCGGCAGCAGGCCCCGGGCCGCCTTTGAGAACTATAGCACTTTGATCATGTACCTAGGCCCTGGGCTGAAGGTTAATTTTGTATATATGCCCATCTTAAAAATGGACTGAAGATTAATTGTCACTAACCGGCTAACACGTACATTATGTGATCGAGAACTACAGTAAACACTACGTCACCAAAGGAATTTGGCCTCATCGCCCGGGCCCAGGTCCCGTCTCCGCCCCCGCTTCTAGCCATACACTCCCAACACATAGAAAATGAGCAGAGACGAATGTAAGAAACCTACAATAAACTAGTCAATGTGTACGTGCAATGCACGTTAATTTGGAAGTATATTAAGTGCATGCAGATATTAAGTAGGATATTATCTGTGTGTTATTATGTGATTAGCATTATAT
Source organism: Triticum urartu (assembly GCF_003073215.2). Taxonomy (NCBI): domain Eukaryota; kingdom Viridiplantae; phylum Streptophyta; class Magnoliopsida; order Poales; family Poaceae; genus Triticum; species Triticum urartu. Next base: position 622,146,950 of record NC_053026.1, read on the forward strand.
TTGGTATGAAATTAACTGCACGCTAAACGTGTTGAACGCTCGACATTGAAGCAGTTTAGGTCGTTGGATTGACATGATTTAATGATTGGGATTAATTTGATCTGCCTCTTTGGGTCTTTCTATATTAGTATAGATTAAATATAGAGCCAGTACTAGAGCTACAGGAAAGTAGTTGGGCGGGCCAAAGTGGGCCGAACTGAAGGAAACACTTTTTGTTCTCTCAAAAGGCCCGGTTTTCTCTACTCTTCACAGTTTGGGCCATGAGCTGGGCAGGCCATGGCCCATTTGGCCTTGCTATAGCTCCGCGAGTGTGTAGAGGGGCTCGGTGGCAGCAGCGAGGGTTGGAATAGCGATGGGCAATGGACGATGGATTATAAGTTTATAATAACAGTTTTGCTAAAGCACATCTAGATGTGCCATAAGTATTGCACATCTAAGGCCCTTCCCAATGCTCCACCGTGGACAGGTGCTAAGCATGCCACATAAGCGAAATAATGACATGGCACAACATTTAAAGAGGGGGGAGAGCATTTTGATGACCCTAGAAAGAACCAATGCCAAGCGCGAGAACCTAGGCAAACCACTTAAATGAAACAATTTGATCAATGCATGAAAGATCTTACGTTGAGATTCGTGAGGATTTTTTTATTTTTTTCTCTTTCCTCTTTATACTTGATTCACTCACTTAGATGTGCAATAACTAGAGCACATCTAGATGTGCCCTAGACACACCCTTATAATAACGGGTCATGTCCAAAACAACACTAACCGGCGAAAAAACCCTTGGTCACATTTAGATGAACAACACGGATGGGTCAAATATGGTTTTTTAGCAATGAAAACAGCAAGAGAGACTCCCACTGCTATGTTAAAGAAAAGGGTTAAATATATTAGCCGGTTAGTGACAATTAACCTTCAGTCCATTTTGATCATCAGACCACACAATCACTAACGTGTCTGTTTTAGACCGATCTGCGATAAACATTTAGCCGAGCCCAAGAAACCATATCACTTACACCCAGTGGCGGAGCTATGTGTGCTCCTGGGGGTGCTGTGGCTCCCCCAGCCTAAGCAAAAAGTGTGGAGGAATTTTTTTACAGGGTTTAGATGAGTATAAATTTAGTATTTGGCCCCTTCAGATCTGCCAGTTTTATCATTTGCTCCCCTTAGACTTTCTTCCTAACTCCGCCGGTGCTTACACCTCTGGAGTCGCGAGACTGCTAAGGCTCATCACTGACGCATGGTAACGGGCTGCTCAATGATGAGGGGTTAGTGAAATTTGGATCTAAAGTAGTGCTAGCGTGCTAGAAAAACTGTTCCAATGTGCATATACAAAACGGCCATGCAAGCAGGTCGTCTTATACTTGTCAGACCATGGGAAGTGGCATACTCGCTAAGGAGTGTAGCCTCGGCTACATTGCCAACCTAAAAATGTGATTGCAGCTGATCCGTCAACACAAATTGACTTCCTTAGGGCATCTCCAAACGAGACCCTCAAATCTCCGGTATATGTTTGAATTATGGTGTTCGAACTATTTGCATGAACTTTTATCATCCAATGAGGACTCCCATCGGTCTGCGAATAGTTCGGACGTCCGTTTTCCGGCAAATCTGAGACAAATTTGGGAAAGCTATACCGGAGTCCGGATATACAATTGACCAACAAAAAGCCCCTACATGATCCACCTTTTTTTCTCTTCTTCACATGCACGGTCCCCTTCTCCTCTCTCTTCTCCCAACCAAATACCACATCAAGCCGGATTAATTTGTGCATAGTTGGATCTTTGAAATGCACTTTGTATTGACCTTTTTATCCGAGTGTTTGACAAAAAACTACCAGTTTAGGGGTTCGCGTCCGGCCGAAAACTACAAGGTTGACTGAATGGTGGTTTTGACTGTTTTAACCGCGATTCTGACGTGAGTGGCCCACGTGCCATGCTGGCGGCCCGCCTAACGGCTAACGGCGCGCGTGGGGCCGTTAGAGCTCGCACCTAGTCGGACCAGGTCATAACCTGGCCGACCGGGGCGCTCGTCCTCACCATCTCTCTCACTCTCCCCCGAGCTCACTCCACTCCTCTCTGCTCTCCTCTGCTTCTGTTTCTTCTTCTCTCACTAAGGGAGTCCTGGATTGGGGGGTATCCGGACAGCCGGATTATATCATTTGGCCGGACTGTCGGACTATGAAAATACAAGATTGAAGACTTCGTTCCGTGTCCGGATGGGACTCTCCTTGGCGTGGAAGGCAAGCTTGGCAGTACGGATATGTAGATCTCCTTCCTTATAACCGACTCTGTGTAACCCTAGCCCCCTCCAGTGTCTATATAAACCGGAGGGTTTAGTCCGTAGGACCAACAACAACAATCATACCGTAGGCTAGCTTCTAGGGTTTAGCCTCTTCGATCTCGTGGTAGATCAACTCTTGTACTACTCATATCATCAAGAATAATCAAGCATGACGTAGGGTATTACCTCCATCAAGAGGGCCCGAACCTGGGTAAACATCGTGTCCCCTGCCTCCTGTTACCATCCGCCTAGACGCACAGTTCGGGACCCCCTACCCGAGATCCGCCGGTTTTGACACTGACATTGCTGCTTTCATTGAGAGTTCCTCTGTGTCGTCATCGTTAGGCTGGATGGCTCCTTCAATCATCGATAGCGATGCAGTGCAGGGTGAGACTTTTCTCCCCGGATAGATCTTTGTATTCGGCGGCTCCGCACTGCGGGCCAACTCGCTTGGCCATCTGGAGCAGATCGAGAGTTACACCCCTGGCCACCAGGTCAGGTTTGGAAGCATAAACCACACGACCGATATCCACGAAGACTTGATCTTCGATGGATTCGAGCCCTTGACGAGTGCGCCGCACGGTCACGATGAGCATGATTTAGCTCTACCATCGGACAGTGTTCGGGAGATCGCACCGGCGGCCGCTCCGACCCTCAATTCGGAGCCAGTTGCGCCATCCAAGGACGGGTGGATAGACCCCGCCACGGAGGCCGTATATTCAGCGGTGATCAAGCCTAATACCGACCTTACCCTTCACGGGAGCCGTGACGTTGAACTGTCAGATTCTTCCCCGGTCACGGACTCCGAACCGCCTGCGCCCGTGCCTATCGAATCCAACTGGGCGCCGATCATGGAGTTCACCTCCGCGGATATCTTTTAGCGCTCGCCCTTCAGCGACATACTGAACTCATTAAGGTCACTCTCCTTGTCATGAGAGTCCTGGCCGAACTATGTCCGGCAAAATTGGGATGCGGATTCGCCGCCCACCCACCCACCACTTAGTAGCCACTGTCGATGATTTGACCGACATGCTCGACTTCGACTCCGAAGACATCGACGGTATGGACGACGATGCAGGAGACGAACAGGAGCCACTGCCCACAGGGCACTGGACGCCCACTTCATCATATGATGTATACATGGTGGACAAACCCAAAGAAGACGACGAGGAGGAACGGAAGGACGCAGCGAAGGATCGTTCCCTCGAGAAGCAGTCAAAGCGGTGGCATAAGCGCCGCTCCAAATCCAGCCTCGGCAGAAACACCAATCATATAGACCCAACGATAGAGCAGGGTGTGCCAGCGGACGACAAACACGGCATTGAAATACCATCCGACCATGGCAACACGGAGAATCAAACCAAACAACTCGTCTCCGGTGAAGATAACAGTCCGGATGACATCACACCGGACAGGCACCCGGAGCAACAAAATACCCATCAAAGGCTTGTCGCCACTGCGAGGAGTCTAAAAAAGCAGAAGCAAAGGCTCAGGGCTGCACAAGACACACTCAGAATTAGATGGAGTAAAGTACTCAATACTGCAGCAAATTACGACGGTAGTCGCCACACGAAAAGCTACCCGAAGCGAAAGCTGCTACCTGAATTCGACGAGGAGGCCTTAGATCCCCCGCAATCAAAAAACAAAACGGCCATCCGGTCAGATAGACGACCTCGTGGCCAACATAGAGCGGCAAACAACGCCGCACACAAGCCAGTACGCGATCCACGTGAGGGCTCGCATCAAAAGGACGGCACAACCAGATCCATCTACGGGCCAAGCAAGCGCGCTCCAGCACGCAATGCAACACAACAAAAATCCGAACACCACGGTACACCCAAATATAGGTGTGCCGCACACCCCCTATGTTTCACCGATGAGGTGCTGGACCATGAATTTCCAGAGGGATTCAAACCCGTAAACATAGAGGTGCACGACGGAACGACAGACCCTGGGTTCTGGATTGAGGACTACATCCTCCATATCCACATGGCTCGAGGAGATGATCTCCACGCCATCAAGTACTTAACCCTCAAGCTCAAAGGGCCAACTCGGCACTGGCTTAAAAGCCTCCCCGAAAACTCCATTGGAAGCTGGGAAGAGCTCGAAGACGCTTTTCGGGAAAATTTCAAGGGACCTATGTCCGACCACCGGATGCAGATGATTTAAGTCATATAACTCAACAGCTCGGAGAGTCAGCCCGAAATCTTTGGAACAGATTTCTCACTAAAAAGGACCAAATAGTCGACTGTCCGAACGCCGAAGCCTTAGCAGCTTTCAAGCACAGCGTTCGAGACGAATGGCTTGCCAGACGCCTCGGCCAAGAAAAGCCGAGAACAATGGCAGCATTAACAAGCCTCATGACCCGCTTTTGCGCGGGCGAGGACAGCTGGTTAGCCTGATGTAGCACCAGCGACCCAAGTACATCCAAAGTCAGGGACGAAAACGGGAAGCCACGACGCAACAAAAACAAGCGCCGGAATAAAGAAGACAGCCCGAAGAGCACGGCAGTAAACGTTGCCCTCCAAAGGCAACAGAGACGAACTGTCCAGCCTAAACAAGATGCTGGCCAAAATATGTCAGATCCACAGCACCCCCGATAAACCTGCAAATCATACCCATAGAGAATGTTGGGTCTTCAAGCAGTCCGGCAAGCTCAACGCCAAACACAAGGGGCAGGATACACCAAGCGAAGACGAGAATGAGCCTCGCAAGCAAAGCATTGGGGAACAGAAGAAATTCCCACCAGAAGTCAAAACAGTAAACGTATTACACGTGATGAAGGGGAGAAATAAAGCGGCACTCCTAGAGACACATGCCCCAGGGCCTATCACCGCGGAGTTCTGCCACTGGTCATCCCAACCGATCACCTTTGACCATCGGGATTACTCGGCAAGTATCCGGCATGCAGGATGGGCTGCCTTGGTGTTAGACCCGATAATTGATGGATACCACTTCACACGAGTCCTGATGGACGGCGTCAGTAGTTTAAACCTGATATATCAGGACACAGTCCGCAAAATGGGGATAGACCCAACAAAAATTAGCCATAGCAATACTACCTTTAAAGGAGTAACGCCAGGCCCAGAAGCCCACTGCACGGGCTCCCTACTACTAGAGGTTATATCCGGCTTTCCCGATAAATTCCAGAGCAAAAATTTAACCTTCCACATCGCTCCGTTCCAAAGTGGCTATCAAGCACTACTCGGACGCGAAGCTTTCGCTCGCTTTAACTCAATACCGCATTACGCTTCTCTCATGCTTAGGATGCCCGGTCCACGTGGCATCATTACAGTAAATGAAAATATTGAGCGCTCCTTGCGCGCGGAAGACCGTGCGGCCGCCTTGGCAGCCGCACACTAGACGGCCTCACCAACTAGAACATCTGACAGGTCGTTAAGACCACGGACATGGTTAGACGAGTCTGGTGCAGCTATATATAATTGATACAGGTTTGATGGCTATACCCCTATAACAGTACAAGGGGCTCAACGCGTGTAAACAAGTGACAATTAGGCTCAACTTTACTCATCTTGAACTGTACATGGTTTATTTAGTATAACCTACCTTTTTGCACGACAACTTTTCAACTAAGTTCCTCTCTTTTACAGATGACCATCATGCCACACCCGTCCAGGATACGGCACAATGGAGACACAGGCGCACACGCGCAGCAGGGACCCGTTCCAAGGATTCTTTTTAGATTAAGACCCTGCGTAAACCTTTTTTACTGTCTCTTGTTGATACACATCCCCCGGATTCTCAGTACAATTGAGAAGGATGCTGACGTATTGGCATGTGGCCACGTCAGAATATTGCACGTACCTGGACACCAGGGGCTTATTACAAAGGGCACTGTTTAAGCCTGGTTTACATCATAAAGACCGAATACCTTAGGGAGTGTTCGGCATCGCGAGTTTGGCCTTATATGTATCGGCTCCGAATCATGCTTTGGTCAAATGTTGGGTTTGCCCGGCTCCTGTGTTGTGCTGCCTTACGTTCCGCTCTATCGGCTAGGGCGGCACCAGGAGAACTACTGCAATTGTGCCCTGGTTCATCCGGACGAGCACCTCAGTAGAGAAAGCCGAAAACTGACTGTCATGATATAGCGTGAGACTGGTCAACAACTCGATGACCTAGCGGAATCTTCGGGATTCCTCCGCCTTAACGAATGGCCGTTTCACAGCTAGGCATGTACGCGCCCCGAATTAGGATGAGCGCGGAGCCACCAGGGGCTATATAGTAGCCCCACTGTCAAACTCCTCTGGCTAAGTGAAAGTGTTAAAGCATTATAGTCTGATTGCCTAGTTCGCTGCGCTATCACCTCCTTAATGGACCAAGACGTTGGATCAAGTGTGAACATGCGTCTTCTGCGAGCACCCCCGCATTATATGCGTGGGGGCTGAAGCCGACGACTGCCATCTTTCAGGTTATATGCATATATACATAATCTATGGAGCTCGGCCCAACCGGTCAATCGCTCATTCAGCAACGGCGGACAGACTGGAGGGTGAAACTGTCACCAGAACCGCTTCTCCACTTCAGGACCTTTCTGATTCTTGAAGTACTCGGCCGCATCAGCAGCACTTGCAGCCAAATCCATGTACTCGTCTGCAGAACGCCATAGCCGGTCCAGAGAAGTATATTTCAGATCTCCGAACTTAGTCCGCAACAAGAAGGGCTTCCCAGAAACGATATCCGCAGCTTGATTTAGCTCCCCCTTCGTCGCTCTAATTTTGGAGCGGGCTTCCTTGGCAGCCACCCGGGCCTTCTCTAGGTCCATCGCCTTCGCCCGGTTTTCTTCTTCAAGAAGCCGATAACGGTCAGCAGCATCTTTTAACTCCACAACCATCTGGGCAATTTTTTCTTTGCTCTCGCAATGTGCGGCCTGTTCGGCCCTTAAACCCTCGGCCGCCTTTAAAGCGGCCACATTGCTACTCCTTGCTTGCTCCTTGGCTCGGGCAAGCTCCGCCCGGAGGGTCTCAACGGTGGCAGCTCCATCTACAGTCACAACATATTAAAGATACTAGCATCATGCTGCTCTTATTATATGACAATCACCAGAAAAATCACCTACCCTGTGCCTCGTCAAGCTGCTTGTTGACGAGCACGATGTCGGCATCTGCCGCATCCAGCTGTCGCTTTAGTTCGGCAAACCCATCAGTCCGGCTAGCCACCGGAGCGTCAACCACCTGCGCATACAGGCGGTCTGGTTATTACCTGGGACTATGATCCTCTGTTTGCCGCCGTTTTCGATGATAACCAGAGTCTCAGGGGCTACTATCTACACAGGGCACATCTAAAAATGTGCGGTACTGTCAAAAATGTACATGATTTCACGTATCTCAAAACCCGTTAGTAGACTGATAAAGGCTTCACGCAACCCGCTTTCGGCGGACGAAATCCTTTCAATCACCGTACCCATCAACGTGTGGTGCTCTTCTGAGATAGCCGCCTGCTCCAGCAGATCCCTCAGTACGTCCGACCGCACACCAGACGGTGCCGGACTCTTTTGATTGCTCTCTTCGAGAGCCGGATACTGAGGACTTCGGGTGGCCATAGGATTACCTTCTGGCCTTGCCGGATCAGGAGAAACCCTCCGCGACGACACCTCGGGGTCGCCCGCCTCGTGAGGCGGTGTGGTAGGGGGAGGCGTTTCGCTCTCCATCATCTCTGGAAGAAGATCCCCTGAAGACGAGCTCTGCTGAGAAGGGCTAAGATCCGAACTGCAAGATAAATGCTTTGGTTATTTTTCTCAGAAGTAAAACGGGATATTTTCATTATTAAGTACCCTTTTACTTACAGCTCGGTGGAGGGCTGGTCCCCTTGAGGGCATAGTGCGGCCAGGGTATCCCCTAGGGCAGGACCCTCCGGCGGAGATTTCTTCCCCTGTTTGGAGACCATTGTCTCCGGATCCTCAGAAGCGGTTCTCTTCCTTCCTTGGGGAGAGGAAGTTGCAGTTCCTCCTCCCCGGCTAACCTCCTTCGTGGAGGCGCTAGCCTCCTCGTTCCCCCCTTTATCCTCTCCTGAGGGCGCTTGATAAGGCGCGATCTCCAGCATCCTGGTTAGCACGGGATTTGGTGAGGTCTCAGGGAGGAGGGCCAGACACCTGATCAACTTTGCCTTCGCTATCCAATCCTGGACAAAGAGCGGATTTTTTAGGGCAACGTTGCTATAAATAAACGGACAGTGTGTTCTGATGCAAGGATACTTACTTGGATATCCGGGCGATTGCAGCTCAGACCTGCATCCTCGGTGATGTCCGGACACATTATTTTGTTGGAAATATGCCCTAGAGGCAATAATAAAATGGTTATTATTATATTTCTTTGTTCATGATAATTGTCTATTGTTCATGCTATAATTTTGTTATCTGGAAATCGTAATACATGTGTGAATACATAGACCACAACACGTCCCTAGTGAGCCTCTAGTTGACTAGCTTGTTGATCAAAGGATAGTCATGGTTTCCTGACTATGGACATTAGATGTCATTGATAACGGGATCACATCATTAGGAGAATGATGTGATGGACAAGACCCAATCCTAAGCTTAGCTCAAAGATCGTGTAGTTCGTTTGCTGTAGCTTTTCTGAATGTCAAGTATCATTTCCTTAGACCATGAGATTGTGCAACTCCCGGATACCGTAGGAGTACCTTGGGTGTGCCAAACGTCACAACGTAACTGGGTGACTATAAAGGTACATTACAGGTATCTCCGAAAGTGTCTGTTGGGTTGGCACGAATCGAGACTGGGATTTGTCACTCCGTATGACAGAGAGGTATCTCTAGGCCCACTCGGTAATGCATCATCATAATGAGCTCAATGTGATCAAGTGGCTGATCACGGGATCATGCATTACGGTACGAGTAAAGTGACTTGCCGGTAACGAGACTGAACAAGGTATTGGGATACCAACGATCGAGACTCGGGCAAGTAACGTACCGATTGACAAAGGGAATTGTATACGGATTGATTGAATCCTCGACATCGTGGTTCATCCGATGAGATCATCGTGGAGCATGTGGGAGCCAACATGGGTATCCAAATCCCGCTGTTGGTTATTGACCGGAGAGGCTTCTCGGTCATGTCTGCATGTCTCCCAAACCCGTAGGGTCTACACACTTAAGGTTCGGTGACGCTAGGGTTGTAGAGATATTAGCACACGGTAACCCGAAAGTTGTTCGGAGTCCCGTATGAGATCCCGGACGTCACGAGGAGTTCCGGAATGGTCCGGAGGTAAAGATTCATATATAGGAAGTCCAGTTTCGGCCATCGGGAAGGTTTCGGGGGTCACCGGTATTGTACCGGGACCACCGGAAGGGTCCCGGGGGTCCACCGGGTGGGGCCACCTATCCCGGAGGGCCCCATGAGCTGAAGTGGGAGGGGAACCAGCCCCTAGTGGGCTGGTGCGCCCCCCTTGGGCCTCCCCCTGCGCCTAGGGTTGGAAACCCTAGGGGTGGGGGGCGCCACCCTTGCCTTGGGGGGCAAGGCACCCCCTTTGGCCGCCCCCCCCCTAGGAAATTGGATCTCCTAGGGCCGATGCCCCCCCTAGGCACCCTATATATAGTAGGGGGAGGGAGGGCTGCGCACCCAAGCCCCTGGCCTCTCCCTCTCCCTCCCGTGACACTCCTCCGTCTCCCAGCGCTTGGCGAAGCCCTGCCGAGATCACCGTTGCTTCCACCACCACGCCATCGTGCTGCTGGATCTTCATCAACCTCTCCTTCCCCCTTGCTGGATCAAGTTGGAGGAGACGTCCTCCCAACCGTATGTGTGTTGAACGCAGAGGTGCTGTCCGTTCGGCACTTGGTCATCGGTGATTTGAATCACGTCGAGTAAGACTCCATCAACCCCGTTCTCTCGAACGCTTCCGCTCATGATCTACAAGGGTATGTAGATGCACTCCTCTTTCCCTCGTTGATAGATGACTCCATAGATTGATCTTGGTGATGCGTAGAAAATTTTAAAATTCTGCTACGTTCCCCAACAGTGGCATCATGAGCTAGGTCTATGCGTAGTTACTATGCACGAGTATAACACAAAGTAGTTGTGGGCATCGATATGGTCAATTATCTTGCCGATACTAGTCTTATATTGATTCGGCGGCTTCGTGGGATGAAGCGGCCCGGACCAACCTTACACGTACGCTTACGTGAGACCGGTTCCACCGACTGACATGCACTAGTTGCATAAGGTGGCTGGCGGGTGTCTGTCTCTCCCACTTTACTCGGATCGGATTCGATGAATAGGGTCCTTATGAAGGGTAAATAGAAATTGGCAATTCACGTTGTGGTTTTGGCGTAGGTAAGAAACGTTCTTGCTAGAAACCTATAGCAGCCTCGTAAAAACTTGCAACAACAATTAGAGGACGTCTAACTTGTTTTTGCAGCAAGTGTTTTGTGATGTGATATGGCCAAAGGATGTGATGAATGATATATGTGATGTATGAGATGATCATGTTCTTGTAATAGGAATCACGACTTGCATGTCGATGAGTATGACAACCGACAGGAGCCATAGGAGTTGTCTTTATTTATTTATGACCTGCGTGTCAACATAAACGTCATGTAATTACTTTACCTTATTGCTAAAGCGTTAGCCATAGTAGTAGAAGTAATAGTGAAATTGCAACTATCCCTAGGTGGTTTTGATAATTCATAACAACATATAGCTCATTGAGCTAATGCTATTCCAAGATGATTATTTCAGGAAAGCTCAATGATTGGCATGGCATGGATGTGAAAGTGGAACCCTCAAAATACTAAGGACAAAGGATTGGCTCAAGCTCAAAAGCTCAAGACTCTTCATTTTATATTTTAGTGATCCAAGATCACATTGAGTCTTTAGGAAAAGCCAATACTATCAAGGAGGGATGAGGTGTTGCTTAATGAGCCTCTTGCTTCATGTGCTTAGTGATATGCTCCAAAACCCTCAACTACTTTCCCATATCCACATATGACCTAAACCCTAAGCCAAACTCGGTCCTACCGATTCTTCCTATCCGGCGCCACCGAGTTTCATTTGTCATTAGCCACTGCAAAACCCTAGCAATTCGGTCCTACCGATAAGAATCTCGGTCTCACCGAGATGGGGTTGCAAACTCTCTGTTTCCCTTTCGTAACTTTTCGGTCTCACCGAAAGAGCGAATCGGTCCCACCGAGATTGCAATGTAAACTCAGTGTTTCCCCTTTGTAACTTTTCGGTCTCACCGAGTTCCACTCGGTCTCACAGAAAGAGCAAATCGGTCCCACCGAGTTTGCCTGACCAACTCTCTGGTTAGCTAATTACCAAATTCGGTCCCACCGAGTTTGTGTAATCGGTCTCACCGAGATTACGTTTTGCCCAAACCCTAACCACATCGGTCCTACCGAGTTGCATGTCAGTCCCACCGAAAATCTCTAACGGCCACTAGGTTTACATTTTCGGTCCGACCGAGTTTATTGATTCGGTCCCACCGAGATTGGAAAACTGTGTAATGGTTGGATTTTGTGTGGAGGCTATATATACCCCTCCACCTCCTTCTCATTCAAAGAGAGAGCCATCAGAACACACACACCATTCCAACTCATATGTTCTGAGAGAGAACCACCTACTCATGTGTTGAGACCAAGACATTCCATTCCTACCATATGAATCTTGATCTCTAGCCTTCCCAAGTTGCTTTCCACTCAAATCTTCTTTCCACCAAATCCAAATCCTATGAGAGAGAGTTGAGTGTTGGGGAGACTATCATTTGAAGCACAAGAGCAAGGAGTTCATTACCTACACACCATTTGTTACTTCTTGGAGAGTGGTGTCTCCTAGATTGGCTAGGTGTCACTTGGGAGCCTCCGACAAGATTGTGGAGTTGAACCAAGGAGTTTGTAAATGGCAAGGAGATCGCCTACTTCGTGAAGATATACCGCTAGTGAGGCAAGTCCTTCGTGGGCGATGGCCATGGTGGGATAGACAAGGTTGCTACTTCGTGGACCCTTTGTGGGTGGTTGCTTCTTCGTGGACCCTTCGTGGGTGGATCCCTTCGTGGACTCGCGCAACCGTTACCCTTTGTGGGTGGAGCCCTCCGTGGACTCGCGCAACCGTTACCCTTTGTGGGTTGAAGTCTCCATCAACGTGGATGTAGGATAGCACCACCTATCCGAACCACGGGAAAAACATCCGTGTCTCCAATTGCGTTTGAATTCTCCAAAACCCTTCCCTTTACATTCTTGCAAGTTGCATGCTTTACTTTCCGCTACCAATATACTCTTTGCATGCTTGCTTGAATTGTGTGATGATTGCTTGACTTGTCCTACAATAGCTAAAATCTGCCAAGAACTAAAATTGGGAAAAGGTTAAGTTTTTATTTGGTCAAGTAGTCTAATCCCCCCTCTAGACATACTTTCGATCCTACAAGTGGTATCAGAGCTTTGGTCTCCATTTGCTTGATCTCCATAGCTTTTGGTGGTCATAGCCTTGGTTTCACAACCTAGGAGAGTATGGCGTCTAGCGAGGGAAATTATCACCGTAGAGGTCCTTACTTTGATGGTACTAATTTTGCTAGTTGGAAGCATAAAATGAAAATGCATATTCTTGGACATAACCCCGCCGTTTGGGCTATTGTGTGTGTTGGTTTGCAAGGTGACTTCTTTGATGGGAGAGAACCGAACCGTGAAGCTACCGCGGATGAGTTGAAGATGTTGCAACACAATGCTCAAGCTTGTGATATTCTCTTCAACGGATTGTGCCCCGAAGAATTCAACAAAATCAGCCGTCTTGAGAATGCAAAGGAAATTTGGGACACTTTGATTGATATGCACGAAGGTACCGACTCCGTCAAGGAATCCAAGTTGGATGTGCTTCAAAGCCAACTTGACAAGTTCAAGATGAAGGATGGTGAAGGTGTCACTGAAATGTACTCTAGGCTTGCTCTCATCACAAATGAGATCGTCGGCTTAGGAAGTGAAGAGATGACCGATAAATTCATCATCAAGAAGATTCTAAGAGCTTTGGATGGAAAATATGATACCGTGTGCACATTGATCCAAATGATGCCCAATTACAAAGATCTCAAGCCAACGGAGGTGATTGGAAGAATTGTTGCTCATGAGATGTCACTTAAGGATAAAGAGGAACTTCACAACAAATCAAGTGGTGCCTATAAAGCCTCATGTGAAGCCCCTACATCATCAAGTGAGAAACAAGACTTCAATGAAGAATTGAGCTTATTGGTGAAGAACTTCAACAAGTTCTACAAGAGTAGAAGCAAAGATAGAAACTCCAAGTCAAGGTCCTACAATGACAAAAGATCTTCTAGTCGAGAGCGAAACTGCTACAATTGTGGAAGACCCGGACACTATTCCAATGAGTGTACGGCTCCCTACAAGAGAAGAGAAGATTCTCCAAAAAGAAGAAGCAAAGGATCACCACCAAGAGAGAGAAGGAGTAGAGATGATCGTTATGAACGAAGATACTCACGGAGAAGCAAGGATTCGGAAAGGAAGGAAAAATCATCAAGGAGCTACACAAGACGAAGACATCAAGCTCATGTTGGTGAATGGGTATCCGGCTCCGACTCCGACAGCCACTCCGAGAGAAGTTATTACTCCGACTCCGAAGATACTCAAGATGAAGGTGTTGCCGGTCTAGCACTTGTGTCAACCAACTCCTACGACATATTTGACTCACCAAATGAAGTAATTGGAAGATGCTTCATGGCCAAAGGTCCTAAGGTAACACACCCCGAGTATGTTGATTTCAATAGTGATGAAGATGACTTGTTAGGTGATGATTTGCTTGGTGACAACTCTAGTGATGAATATTATGATGAAAGACCAATTAATCATGCTAATCAAGATAAAACGAATGACAATGATAAGGAGAAAATTGAGGCCCTAACTAAAGAACTAAACACTCTTAAGTTAGCTCATGAAACCATCTTCGAAGATCATCGAGAACTTTTAAGAGCTCATGAGAAATTACGCTTTGAAAAGCTCAATCTTGAGCAAGAGCATGAGTTCTTAAAGGCAATCAATGATGATCTTCGCAAGAAAAGTTCTTCTTACATTGCCAAGCGTTTACTCTTATCCACTTACATGCCTCAAGTCAAGTCTAGTAACAAGAAAGATTCTTCCTCTAGTAGTAACAATGATCATGCTAAATCCAATATTGTTGCTTCTAGTAGTTCTCTTGATTCCACTAATGATTCTCTTAGCCAAGTTACACTTGAGCAAGAAAATAGCTTATTGAAGGGAATTATAGAGAAAGGAGTGTACAAAAGCCTTGCCGGGAGTAAGCAATTCGAGGAAATTGTGCGCAAGCAAGGAATGCACCGGAAGAATCAAGGTATTGGTTTTGAACGAAAGTTCAATGCCAATGGAGTTGAGTGGGAAGAAGATCAATACCCCAAGACAAAGTTTGTCCCTCAACAAGAGAAGTATACTTCTTTCAAGGGGACACAAGCTCAAGATGATCTTCCACCACAAGACTACAAGCAAAAAGGCAAGGACAAGCTTCAAGAGGAAATTGATGCATTTGAAGGAGCTCCAAAGACCTTAGTCAAGTGGATTCCCAAGACTACTTCAAGTTCCACTTCATCAAGTACGACTACAACTCCAAGGATTCCCATCAAGATGGTGTGGATCCAAAAGAAGAAGAACTAGAGAGTTCTTGAGGGAGACTCTGCCAACATACTTCACTCTTATCATTTTGGCAAGAACAAGTGCAATCAACTTCCACATCTTGCACTAGTTCAAGGAGTCACAAACCCTCTTGTTGGTAAGACAAGGGACAAGGTAACCTAAAAGTTTTCATGGACATCATCTTTTGTGTGCATCACTCTATGTCTATGGATATCCTTGCTTGTTACTTGTGGGACTAACCCATGTAGGTATATTGAAAGTGCAATTCACTCAAATGGATAGCTCCAAGAGATCTACATCAACATTGAGCATCCACATCTTCAATATCTACATGAAGTCATCATCGACAAAACCCAAGGTTAGTTCATCCCTCTTAGGGGGGATATCACATCTAGGGGGAGCTTTACTCTAAGACTTGAGCTAAAGCAACTCTAAAGATGTGAACAAATCAATGCTTTATGTAAAAGTGGTAACCCCACTTGAGCTTAAACGATGAGTATGACCTATGATCAAGTGTTCTCACTTGACTCCTAAGTCAATATACTCATATATAGATGACCTAGTCATCGCAAATTGCTTGATAGATGCTAGAATTGGTTGTGCATGCCTTGCCACATATTTCATTTGCCATCTTATTGTGTGAGCATGCTGGTTGCATAATTTACTCATTCGAGGACATCCACTTGTTGTTTTGATTGTTTGGTTTTATCTTCTTTTGCCAAGTGGATGGACAAGAATGCCTAAGAACCTCCTCTAGCTATCTATGCTTTTCTCGTCTCAAACTCTATTCATGCTGCATCACAAAATTTGATCAAGTCAGATTCGAACCACTCTGTGTGAGGAGCGCTCGGAGTCCCCGATTCGTCATAGACTTAAACTTCCAAAACCTCTTTATGATTCTCGGTCTGACCGATACTCCACTTTCGGTCCTACCGAGATCATTAAGTTGATCTAGGTTTTCGATCTCGGTGCAACCGATTTGAACACTTCGATCACACCGAGTTTCAGTAACTGCTTGCAGTTATGAATCTCGGTGCCACCGAGTTGTTCCACTCGGTCACACCGACAGGGTCGGGCTATATATAGTCACGGGCAAAATTTTGGAAATTTCTCCGAAACCCTTCGCCCGCGCGATAGCCTGCTCTGCCCTTGAGGTCTCCGGATCGTCTTCTCGCCGCCAGCAGCCTCCAGTCGCTGGTCTCCGTCGCCGTCAACGGGAATTCTGCCCCGCCGTTGCCGCCGTAGCAAGTCCCCGCCGAACTAGGGTATGGACTTGATCTTTGTGCTATTCCCCAATCTGATTCCTAGCACATTGTGATCATATTGATTCTAGCCACGTTTGATCAACTTCTATCCAGTCAAAACGCTCATAGATTAGGTTTGATTCGAAAATTCTAGGTTTAGGTTTCTGCCGAAACTATCTCTGACCCACCGAGTTCAAAAACTCGGTCCCACCGATTTGGCTTATGCCATTGCACAAGTGAGACTTGGTCTGACCGAGAATTACTTATCGGTGTGACCGATTTTTGAACTCAGTGAAACCCTAGCAGCCTCGGTGCCACCGAACTGTGACTCGGTCCTATCGAGTTCACTAGTTTAGGTTCCAAAACTGCTTCGGTATCACCGAGTTTGAAAATCGGTAGATCCGAGATGATTTCAGTGGGAAACTAAAACTAAGTTTTTGGATCATTCTTTTGCAAAAAATCTCTGCATTTTGTGATGCTCATCCACTCTATCTCTTCTATAATCTATTCACAGGGTCAGCAGTCAGTTAGCAGCATGTCTGATCAAAGTGATAGCCAAAATATGTCAGAGCAGCAAGTGGTGATGAGTGAGGGCACTAGTCCCTCAAGTTCTTCTGATGAAGGCAGCAGGAGCACTCCTAGCAATTTGCCAAAGGCTGCCACGAGACAAAGGAAGAAGAGGACTTCAGATTTCGAAGATGAGGACTATGTGGCAGAGGAAGATGCCACTTCCAAGAGAATTGAGCCAGCTCAAGGCACTAAGCCAGGTCTGAAAATCAAAAGGCCAGCAGGCAGGCAACCAATGTCAAAGGCCAGAATGTCAACTAAGAAGCCCATAGAGCCAGTTGCAGCTGAGGGCAAGAAAAGGAAGGAAAGGGTAAAGAAGAATGTTGCTAGAGTGCTTGGCAAAGCTTCCATCATGGAAGAGGAAGAAGAAGAAGAGGCAGCTGCACCAGCGCCCAACGCACCCAAGCTAATGGGAGATGCCATAAAATCAGGGGGAGCTGCTTCCAAGGCCAAGCCAGCTCCAAAGCCAAAGCCTAAGAGAAATACAAGGAGCATTCCTGCAGCTGAGAAGAACAAGGCCCCAGTGCCTGAGACTATTGCTGAGGATGAGGAGGAGAATGTCCTGAGAAAGATAAAGCCCAAGATCCCAGACCACAACGATGCTCATCCTGTGGCTGAGGACATGAAGCTCAGGAGAGATTCAGGGCTGAGGAAATGGAGAGAAGCAGACCCATATGCTTCAAGGAGAAGAACTGCCGTGGACTACAGGTTTCACATCAAGGAGCAGCAGGATTTTTATGAGACTGTTTTGCTAGATAAGAAGCCAATCGTCTGTGACATGAGATGGGTTGACTGGACCTACATGAGGGAGAAGGAGGAACACTACCCAGGAGTATATGACAGCTTTCATGCTTGTGGAGTAGCTGACTTTGTTGGGCAGAAGCTCACAAAGTGGAATGAGGAGCTGATCATGCAATTCTACTCCACGGCTCACTTTTATCCGGATGGGAGGATCACATGGATGTCTGAGGGTACAAGGTACCAATCCACAGTTGCTGAGTGGGCACAGATCATTAATGCCCCAGAGGAGCAAGATGATGACTTGGATATCTATGCCAAGAAGAAGATGGACCACAACTCGATGTCGAATATGTACAAGGAGATGCCAAATGAAGCACTTGATACCTTCAAGTTTGGATCAGTACATTACCTTCTGTCAGGGCTCCCGACTATCAATTGGATCTTGAGGCACACCCTATTGCCCAAGTCAGGTGATCACAAGATGATCAGAGGCCATGCTATCAACTTGCTACATGTGTTTGATGTGCCTCAGAAGTTCAAGGTGATGAGCCTCATAGTGGAAACTATCAAGAGGACTGTAGCAGATCAGAAGAGGAGCTGCGGATATGCCCCTCAAATTAAGGAGCTCATCAACTCTAAGATGGGCACGGGCGTATATCTATTGGACAAGGAACACCTACCCATCCGTCCAGATTTCGAGGACAATCAAGTTGTCATGACTGAGAACGAGCCATCATCTGCCCAAGCATTTGCAACGAAGGAGAAGGCGAGGAAGGAGAAAGCTGCCAAGATGCCTACTCAAGAGGAGGCATCTGAGTACTTCTTGAAGACCAAACAAGAGCAGCTTGGTTACTTGATTGCATCCACGCTGAGGATTGAGCAAAGTCTGGCCACCCTCACTCAGAATCAGCAGAGCCTAGAGAGAATCATGGAACAGAAGTTCTATGACTTGGATGTCAAGGTAACGGAAGTTTAGTCTGCAGTGGAGCAGCTCCAGGAGGACATGCAGGAGAGGAGAGGCAGGACTACCACTCATGCCTTTTCTAGAGTGCCAAGAGGTCCGAGGTCGTCTGCCGTGCCAGTTGCTGACACCAGAGCCACCACTTCAGCACTAGCTACAGCCTCAGCTCCAGCATCTACTTCAGCTCCAACTCCAGCGACTACTTCAGCATCTACCGAAGCCTTCGTCCTTGGAGTGATCGGGACTCCACCACCACCAGAAGATCAAGCCTGAGCGTCGATTTAGCACTATGCATTTTCTAGGAACTTTTTGGTAACTTGTTGCCAAAGGGGGAGAATATGTATAGATCATAGGCTTCGAGAGAGAGAGTGTTGCTTTTCTCTCTTGCTTTATTTGGTGGTTTTTCAAACTTGTTTATTGATGATCATGTGTTTGATCATAAGCTACACTTAATGCTTGCTTATTGCCATTATACTATCTATCTTGTGTGATCATTCACTATTCTTGGTGATGAGTGCATGTATTTCATTCTTATCATTTTGAGCGCTCCACCAAGATGTATGTGACATGGAAGAGTAACCCATGACTCTAACTCTTTGTGCATTTGCAGTCCAAAGCAAATTTTAAATATGCACAAATTTAGGGGGAGCTCTTACTTATCACATACTTCTCAAAGCGACGATATATTTCATGCTTATTATCATTTGTCGAAGCTTTGATCTATATGTTGTCATCAATTACCAAAAAGGGGGAGATTGAAAGTGCAACTATCCCTAGGTGGTTTTGGTAATTCATACAACATATAGCTCATTGAGCTAATGCTATTCCAAGATGATTATTTCAGGAAAGCTCAATGATTGGCATGGCATGGATGTGAAAGTGGAACCCTCAAAATACTAAGGACAAAGGATTGGCTCAAGCTCAAAAGCTCAAGACTCTTCATTTTATATTTTAGTGATCCAAGATCACATTGAGTCTTTAGGAAAAGCCAATACTATCAAGGAGGGATGAGGTGTTGCTTAATGAGCCTCTTGCTTCATGTGCTTAGTGATATGCTCCAAAACCCTCAACTACTTTCCCATATCCACATATGACCTAAACCCTAAGCCAAACTCGGTCCTACCGATTCTTCCTATCCGGCGCCACCGAGTTTCACTTGTCATAGCCACTGCCAAACCCTAGCAATTCGGTCCTACCGATAGGGATCTCGGTCTCACCGAGATGGGGTTGCAAACTCTCTGTTTCCCTTTCGTAACTTTTCGGTCTCACCGAAAGAGCGAATCGGTCCCACCGAGATTGCAATGTAAACTCAGTGTTTCCCCTTTGTAACTTTTCGGTCTCACCGAGCCACTCGGTCACCGAAAGAGCAATCGGTTCCCACCCGAGTTTGCCTGACCAACTCTCTTGGTTAGCTAATTACAAATTCGGTCTCACCGAGTTTGTGTAATCGGTCTCACCGAGATTACGTTATGCCCAAACCCTAACCATATCGGTCCTACCGAGTTGCATGTCAGTCCCACCGAAAATCTCTAACGGTCACTAGGTTTACATTTTCGGTCCGACCGAGTTTATTGATTCGGTCCCACCGAGATTGGAAAACTGTGTAACGGTTGGATTTTGTGTGGAGGCTATATATACCCCTCCACCTCCTTCTTCATTCGAGAGAGCCATCAGAACACACACACCATTCCAACTCATATGTTCTGAGAGAGAACCACCTACTCATGTGTTGAGACCAAGACATTCCATTCCTACCATATGAATCTTGATCTCTAGCCTTCCCAAGTTGCTTTCCACTCAAATCTTCTTTCCACCAAATCAAATCCTATTGAGAGAGAGTTGAGTGTTGGGGAGACTATCATTTGAAGCACAAGAGCAAGGAGTTCATCATCAACACACCATTTGTTACTTCTTGGAGAGTGGTGTCTCCTAGATTGGCTAGGTGTCACTTGGGAGCCTCCGACAAGATTGTGGAGTTGAACCAAGGAGTTTGTAAGGGCAAGGAGATCACCTACTTCGTGAAGATCTACCGCTAGTGAGGCAAGTCCTTCGTGGGCGATGGCCATGGTGGGATAGACAAGGTTGCTTCTTCGTGGACCCTTTGTGGGTGGTTGCTTCTTCGTGGACCCTTCGTGGGTGGAGCCCTTCGTGGACTCGCGCAACCATTACCCTTGTGGGTGGAGCCCTCCGTGGACTCGCGCAACCGTTACCCTTTGTGGGTTGAAGTCTCCATCAACGTGGATGTAGGATAGCACCACCTATCCGAACCACGGGAAAAACATCCGTGTCTCCAATTGCGTTTGAATTCTCCAAACCCTTCCCTTTACATTCTTGCAAGTTGCATGCTTTACTTTCCGCTGCCAATATACTCTTTGCATGCTTGCTTGAATCATGTGATGATTGCTTGACTTGTCCTAAATCAGCTAAAATCTGCCAAGAACTAAAATTGGGAAAAAGTTAAGTTTTTATTTGGTCAAGTAGTCTAATCATCCTACAAGTGGTACCAGAGCTTTGGTCTCCATTTGCTTTGATCTCCATAGCTTTTGGTGGTCATAGCCTTGGTTTCACAACCTAGGAGAGTATGGCGTCTAGCGAGGGAAATTATCACCGTAGAGGTCCTTACTTTGATGGTACTAATTTTGCTAGTTGGAAGCATAAAATGAAAATGCATATTCTTGGACATAACCCCGCCGTTTGGGCTATTGTGTGTGTTGGTTTGCAAGGTGACTTCTTTGATGGGAGAGAACCGAACCGTGAAGCTACCGCGGATGAGTTGAAGATGTTGCAACACAATGCTCAAGCTTGTGATATTCTCTTCAACGGATTGTGCCCCGAAGAATTCAACAAAATTAGCCGCCTTGAGAATGCAAAAGTTGCATGCTTTACTTTCCGTTGCCTATATACTCTTTGCATGCTTGCTTGAATTATGCGATGATTGCTTGACTTGTCCTAAATTAGCTAAAATCTGCCAAGAACTAAAATTGGGAAAAGGTTAAGTTTTTATTTGGTCAAGTAGTCTAATCCCCCCTCTAGACATACTTTCGATCCTACAAATAGTTGACGTGACAACTTCAAGAAGACACGATGATGGAGATCATGATGATGGAGATCATGGTGTCATGCCCGTGACAACGATGATCATGGAGCCCCGAAGATGGAGCAAATGATATTGGCCATATGATGTCACTATTTGATTGCATGTGATGTTTATCATGTTTTACATCTTATTTGCTTAGAACGACGGTAGCTTAAATAAGATGATCCCTCGTAAAATTTCAAGAAAGTGTTCCCCCTAACTGTGCACCGTTGCGAAGGTTCGTTGTTTCGAAGCACCACGTGATGATCGGGTGTGATAGATTCTAACGTTCGAATACAACGGGTGTAAGCCAGATTTACACACGCAATACACTTAGGTTGACTTGACGAGCCTAGCATGTACAGACATGGCCTCGGAACACAAAAGACCGAAAGGTCGAGCATGAGTCGTATAGAAGATACGATCAACATGAAGATGTTCACCGATGTTGACTAGTCCATCTCACGTGATGATCGGACACGGCCTAGTTAACTCGGATCATGTTATACTTAGATGACTGGAGGGATGTCTATCTGAGTGGGAGTTCATTGAATAATTTGATTAGATGAACTTAATTATCATGAACTTAGTCTAAAATCTTTACAATATGTCTTGTAGATCAAATGGCCAACGTTGTCCTCAACTTCAACGCGTTCCTAGAGAAAACCAAGCTGAAAGACGATGGCAGCAACTATACGGACTGGGTCCAGAACCTGAGGATCATCCTCATAGCTGCCAAGAAAGATTATGTCCTAGAAGCACCGCTAGGTGACGCATCCGTCCCACAGAACCAAGACGTTATGAACGCTTGGCAGACACGTGCTGATGATTACTCCCTCGTTCAGTGCGGCATGCTTTACAGCTTAGAACCGGGGCTCCAAAAGCGTTTTGAGAGACACGGAGCATATGAGATGTTCGAAGAGCTGAAAATGGTTTTTCAAGCTCATGCCCGGGTCGAGAGATACGAAGTCTCCGACAAGTTCTTCAGCTATAAGATGGAGGAAAATAGTTCTGTCAGTGAGCACATACTCAAAATGTCTGGGTTGCATAACCGCTTGACTCAGCTGGGAGTTAATCTCCCGGATGATGCGGTCATTGACAGAATCCTTCAGTCGCTTCCACCGAGCTACAAGAGCTTTGTGATGAACTTCAATATGCAGGGGATGGAAAAGACCATTCCTGGAGTATTTGCAATGCTGAAATCAGCAGAGGTAGAAGTCAAAAAGGAACATCAAGTGTTGACGGTGAATAAAACCACTAAGTTCAAGAAAGGCAAGGGTAAGAAGAACTTCAAGAAGGACGGCAAGGGAGTTGCCGTGCCCGGTAAGCAAGCTGCCGGGAAGAAGCCAAAGAATGGACCCAAGCCCGAGACTGAGTGTTTTTATTGCAAGGGAAGTGGTCACTGGAAGCGGAACTGCCCCAAATACTTAGCGGACAAGAAGGCCGGCATCACGAAAGGTATATGTGATATACATGTAATTGATGTGTACCTTACCAGTACTCGTAGTAGCTCCTGGGTATTTGTTACCGGTGCGGTTGCTCACATTTGTAACTCAAAGCAGGAGTTGCGGAATAAACGGAGACTGGCGAAGGACGAGGTGACGATGCGCGTCGGGAATGGTTCCAAGGTCGATGTGATCGCCGTCGGCACGCTACCTCTACATTTACCTACGGGATTAGGTTTTAACCTCAATAATTGTTATTTAGTTCCAGCTTTGAGCATGAACATTGTATCAGGATCTCGTTTAATACGAGATGGCTACTCATTTAAATCCGAGAATAATGGTTGTTCTATTTATATGAGAGATATGTTTTATGGTCATGCTCCGATGGTGAATGGTTTATTCCTAATGAATCTCGAGCGTAATGCTACACATATTCATAGTGTGAATACCAAAAGATGTAAGGTTGATAATGATAGTCCCACATACTTGTGGCACTGCCGCCTTGGTCACATAGGTGTCAAACGCATGAAGAAGATCCATGTAGATGGACTTTTAGAGTCTCTTGATTACGAATCATTTGACACGTGCGAACCATGCCTCATGGGTAAAATGACCAAGACTCCGTTCTCAGGAACAATGGAGCGAGCAACCAACTTATTGGAAATCATACATACTGATGTGTGCGGTCCAATGAGTGTTGAGGCTCGCGGTGGCTATCGTTATGTTCTCACCCTCACTGATGACTTGAGTAGATATGGGTATGTCTACTTAATGAAACACAAGTCCGAGACCTTTGAAAAGTTCAAGGAATTTCAGAGTGAGGTTGAGAATCAACGTGACAGGAAAATCAAGTTCTTGCGATCAGATCGTGGGGGAGAATACTTGAATCACGAATTTGGCACACACTTAAGAAAATGTGGAATAGTTTCACAACTAACGCCGCCTGGAACACCTCAGTGTAATGGTGTGTCCGAATGTCGTAATCGCACTCTATTAGATATGGTGCGATCTATGATTTCTCTTACTGATTTACCGCTATCATTTTGGGGCTATGCTTTAGAGACTGCCGCATTCACTTTAAATAGGGCTCCGTCGAAATCCGTTGAGATGACACCGTATGAATTAAGGTTTGGGAAGAAACCTAAGCTGTCGTTTCTAAAAGTTTGGGGATGCGATGCTTATGTCAAGAAACTTCAACCTGAAAAGCTCGAACCCAAGTCGGAAAAATGCGTCTTCATAGGATACCCTAAAGAAACTGTTGGGTATACCTTCTACCTCAGATCCAAAGGCAAGATCTTTGTTGCCAAGAATGGGTCCTTTCTAGAGAAAGAGTTTCTCTCGAAAGAAATAAGTGGGAGGAAGGTAGAACTTGATGAAGTATTACCTCTTGAACCGGTAAGTGGCGCAGCTCAAGAAAATGTTCCTGAGGTGCCTGCACCGACTAGAGAGGAAGTTGATGATGATCATGAAACTTCAGATCAAGTTGCTACTGAACTTCGTAGGTCCACAAGGACACGTTCCGCACCAGAGTGGTACGGCAACCCTGTCTTGGAAATCATGTTGTTAGACAAGGGTGAACCTTCGAAGTATGAAGAAGCGATGGCGGGCCCGGATTCCGACAAATGGCTGGAAGCCATGAAATCCGAGATAGGATCCATGTATGAAAACGAAGTATGGACTTTGACTAACTTGCCCGTTGATCGGCGAGCCATAGAAAATAAATGGATCTTTAAGAAGAAGACAGACGCGGATGGTAATGTGACCATCTATAAAGCTCGGCTTGTCGCTAAGGGTTATCGACAAGTTCAAGGGGTTGACTACGATGAGACTTTCTCACCCGTAGCGAAGCTGAAGTCCGTCCGAATCATGTTAGCAATTGCCGCATTCTATTATTATGAGATATGGCAAATGGACGTCAAAACGGCATTCCTTAATGGTTTCCTTAAGGAAGAATTGTATATGATGCAGCCGGAAGGTTTTGTCGATCCTAAGAATGCTGACAAGGTGTGTAAGCTCCAACGCTCGATTTATGGGCTAGTGCAAGCATCTCGGAGTTGGAACATTCGTTTTGATGAGATGATCAAAGCGTTTGGGTTTATGCAGACTTATGGAGAAGCCTGCATTTACAAGAAAGTGAGTGGGAGCTCAGTAGCATTTCTCATATTGTATGTGGATGACATACTGTTGATGGGAAATGATATAGAATTCTTGGAAAGCATAAAGGCCTACTTGAACAAGTGTTTTTCAATGAAGGACCTTGGAGAAGCTGCTTATATATTAGGCATCAAGATCTATAGAGATAGATCGAGACGCCTCATTGGTCTTTCACAGAGCACGTACCTTGACAAGATATTGAAGAAGTTCAATATGGATCAGTCAAAGAAGGGGTTCTTGCTTGTATTGCAAGGTACGAGATTGAGCACGGCTCAATGCCTGACCATGCCCGACCATGGTAGAAGATAGAGAAAAGATGAGTGTCGTCCCCTATGCCTTGGCCATAGGGTCTATCATGTATGCTATGCTGTGTACCAGACCTGATGTAAACCTTGCCGTAAGTTTGGTAGGAAGGTACCAAAGTAATCCCGGCATGGAACACTGGACAGCGGTCAAGAATATCCTGAAGTACCTGAAAAGGACTAAGGAAATGTTTCTCGTTTATGGAGGTGACGAAGAGCTCGTCGTAAAGGGTTACGTCGATGCTAGCTTCGACACAGATCTGTATGACTCTAAGTTACAAACCGGATACGTGTATATTTTGAATGGTGGGGCAGTAAGCTAGTGAAGTTGCAAGCAAAGCGTTGTGGCGGGATCTACATGTGAAGCGGAGTACATGGCAGCCTCGGAGGCAGCACAAGAAGCAGTCTGGGTGAAGGAGTTCATTACCGACATAGGAGGCATACCCAATGCGTCGGGCCCGATGACTCTCTTCTGTGACAACACTGGAGCTATTGCCCTTGCCAAGGAGCCCAGGTTTCACAGGAAGACTAGGCATATCAAGCATCGCTTCAACTCCATTCGTGAAAGTGTTCAAAATGGAGACATAGAGATTTGTAAAGTACATACGGACCTGAATGTAGTAGATCCATTGACTAAACCTCTCCCTAGAGCAAAACATGATCAACACCAGAACCTCATGGGTGTTCGATTCATCACAATGTAACTAGAATATGGACTCTAGTGCAAGTGGGAGACTGTTGGAAATATGCCCTAGAGGCAATAATAAAATGGTTATTATTATATTTCTTTGTTCATGATAATTGTTTATTGTTCATGCTATCATTGTGTTATCCGGAAATCGTAATACATGTGTGAATACATAGACCACAACATGTCCCTAGTGAGCCTCTAGTTGACTAGCTCGTTGATCAAAGGATAGTCATGGTTTCCTGACTATGGACATTAGATGTCATTGATAACGGGATCACATCATTAGGGGAATGATGTGATGGACAAGACCCAATCCTAAGCTTAGCTCAAAGATCGTGTAGTTCGTTTGCTGTAGCTTTTCTGAATGTCAAGTATCATTTCCTTAGACCATGAGATTGTGCAACTCCCGGATACCGTAGGAGTACCTTAGGTGTGCCAAACGTCACAACGTAACTGGGTGACTATAAAGGTACATTACAGGTATCTCCGAAAGTGTCTGTTGGGTTGGCACGAATCGAGACTGGGATTTGTCACTCCGTATGACGGAGAGGTATCTCTAGGCCCACTCGGTAATGCATCATCATAATGAGCTCAATGTGATCAAGTGGCTGATCATGGGATCATGCATTACGGTACAGTAAAGTGACTTGCCGGTAACGAGAATGAACAAGGTATTGGGATACCGACGATCCAGTCTCGGGCAAGTAACGTACCGATTGACAAAGGGAATTGTATACGGATTGATTGAATCATCGACATCGTGGTTCATCCGATGAGATCATCATGGAGCATGTGGGAGACAACATGGGTATCCAGATCCCATTGTTGGTTATTGATCGGAGAGGCTTCTCGGTCATGTCTGCATGTCTCCCGAACCCATAGGGTCTACACACTTAAGGTTCGGTGACACTAGGGTTGTAGAGATATTAGCACACGGTAACCCGAAAGTTGTTCGGAGTCCCGGATGAGATCTCGGACGTCACGAGGAGTTCCGGAATGGTCCGGAGGTAAAGATTCATATATACGAAGTCCAGTTTCCGCCATCGGGAAGGTTTCGGGGGTCACCGGTATTGTACCGGGACCACCGGAAGGGTCCCGGGGGTCCACCGGGTGGGGCCACCTATCCCGGAGGGCCCCATGGGCTGAAGTGGGAGGGGAACCAGCCCCTAGTGGGCTGGTGCGCCCCCCTTGGGCCTCGCCCTGCGCCTAGGGTTGGAAACCCTAGGGGTGGGGGCGCCACCCTTGCCTTGGGGGGCAAGGCACCCCCTTTGGCCGCCGCCCCCCCTAGGAGATTGGATCTCCTAGGGCTGGCACCCCCCTAGGCAGCCTATATATAGTGGGGAGGAGGGAGGGCTGCGCACCCAAGCCCCTGGCCTCTCCCTCTCCCTCCCGTGACACTCCTCCGTCTCCCAGCGCTTGGCGAAGCCCTGCCGAGATCACTGTTGCTTCCACCACCACGCCGCCGTGCTGCTGGATCTTCATCAACCTCTCCGTCCCCCTTGCTGGATCAAGTTGGAGGAGACGTCTTCCCAACCGTACGTGTGTTGAACGCGGAGGTGTTGTCCGTTCGGCACTTGGTCATCGGTGATTTGAATCACGTCGAGTACGACTCCATCAACCCCGTTCTCTTGAACGCTTCCGCTCGTGATCTACAAGGGTATGTAGATGCACTCCTCTCCCTCGTTGATAGATGACTCCATAGATTGATCTTGGTGATGCGTAGAAAATTTTAAAATTTTGCTACGTTCCCCAACATATTTGTGGTCCGAAGAACAATTTGTACATCTCTTCATGCGTCATGCCGAGGAAATGTTGAATAGCTCGCCGTCCTTCCGGGTTGAATTCCCACATGCGAAGGGGCTGGCGTTTGCATGGCTGGATTTGACGAACTAGCATGACTTGCACTACCATAACCAGACTAAAATCTCTCTCGAAGAGATCTTAGATACGGCTTTGTAGTATTGGCACGTCCTTGGCTGGACCCCAGCTCAGCCCCCTGCTGATCCATGACATCAGTTGTAGTGGGGGCCTGAGCGAAAGGTGGGGGCAGCAACCCACTTGGCACTTCGGGGATCTGTGATGTAGAACCACTCCCCCTGCCACAATCCGGACACCTCTGGGAAGCAACTCTCAGGCCATGGAGCGGCAGCGATTTTTCTTATTAAAGCGCCTCCGCACGCTGCGTGCTGCCCCTCGATCATCTTCGGCTTCACATCGAAGGTCTTGAGCCACAGGCCGAAGTGAGGGGTAATGCGGAGGAAGGCCTCACATACGACGATAAATGTCGAGATGTGAAGAAGGGAATCCGGGGCCAGATCATGAAAATCTAGCCCATAATAGAACATAAGACCCCTAACAAAGGGATCTAGAGCGAGGCCTAGTCCTCAGAGGAAGTGGGAGACGAACACGACGCTCTCGTTGGGTTCGGGAGTAGGGACGACCTGCCCTCAGGCGGGCAGTCGATGCAAAATTTCGGCGGTCAGATATCTGGCCTCTCTCAACCTCTTGATGTCCTCCTCCGTGACGGAGGAAGACATCCACCGACCTTGAAGGTTGGATCCGGGCATAGCTGAAGGTCCGAAGCACCTGACCTGAGTTTTTGGTGTTAGAACTCGAGGTGGGGGAAGGATTTGATTGAGCACGAGAGGGGAAAAGTAAAAAGCCTTGTCCCCTTTATAAAGAGGGTGAATATCAAGCGTCCCCCTCGTGACCGTTTGGGACTTGCCTAAGATCTAGGAGTCCTACCAATAGGCACGGTTGGGTTACCCACGTCCGCATTGATGAGAATCCCGTAATAAAGGGGACACGATCTCTGCTTCGACAAGACGTGCCAAGGAAACCGCCTCGCGAAACACGCTGAGATTGGTTATGAAAAACGATTCGAATAAAGACCTGGTTGTGGTATGATGTCACACTACGGGAAGTCATCATTGAAGCCTGGTTCAGGGGCTACTGAGGGAGTCCTGGATTGGGGGGTGTCCGGACAGCCGGATTATATCCTTTGGCCGGACTGTCGGACTATGAAAATACAAGATTGAAGACTTCGTCCCGTGTCCGGATGGGACTCTCCTTGGCGTGGAAGGCAAGCTTGGCAGTACGGATATGTAGATCTCCTTCCTTGTAACCGACTCTGTGTAACCCTAGCCCCCTCCGGTGTCTATATAAACCGGAGGGTTTAGTCCGTAGGACCAACAACAACAATCATACCATAGGCTAGCTTCTAGGGTTTAGCCTCTTCAATCTCGTGGTAGATCAACTCTTGTACTACTCATATCATCAAGAATAATCAAGCAGGACGTAGGGTATTACCTCCATCAAGAGGGCCCAAACCTGGGTAAACATCGTGTCCCCTGCCTCCTGTTACTATCCGCCTAGACGCACAGTTCAGGACCCCCTACCCGAGATCCGCCGGTTTTGACACCGACACTCACTGTTAGAGCCGCTCGTCGGTCGCACCTGGTCGGACCAGGTCAGACCTGGCCGGCCGGCTCCCCATTCCCCACCCTCTCTCACTCTCCCCCGAGCTCCTCCCTAGCCCTAGCCGTTGCCAGCCATGGCGGCTATGGATGCAAACTCCAGCGGCCATTCAGTCATACCTCCGGACGGCAGCGCGACGCAGAAGCCTTCTCAGTCCGAATCTAATCCTTCCGCGGGCGGCGCACAACAGAGGTTGGATTGGTCGGCGCCGGCACGACCACCGTCGACAACAAGAAGCAGAGCTCAAGGTCGGTGGAAGCTTCTGAAGGAAATATGCCCTAGAGGCAATAATAAAGTTATTATTTATTTCCTTATTGCATGATAAATGTTTATTATTCATGCTAGAATTGTATTAACCGGAAACTTGATACATGTGTGAATACATAGACAAACAAAGTGTCACTAGTATGCCTCTACTTGACTAGCTCGTTGATCAAAGATGGTTATGTTTCCTAGCCATAGACATGAGTTGTCATTTGATTAATGGGATCACATCATTAGGAGAATGATGTGATTGACTTGACCCATTCCGTTAGCTTAGCACAATGATCGTTTAGTTTGTTGCTACTTCTTTCTTCATGACTTATACATGTTCCTATGACTATGAGATTATGCAACTCCCGTTTACCGGAGGAACACTTTGTGTGCTACCAAATGTCACAACATAACTGGGTGATTATAAAGGTGCTCTACAGATGTCTCCAAAGGTACTTGTTGGGTTGGCGTATTTTGAGATTAGGATTTGTTACTCCGATTGTCGGAGAGGTATCTCTGGGCCCACTCGGTAATACACATCACTTAAGCCTTGCAAGCATTGCAACTAATGAGTTAGTTGCGGGGTGATGTATTACGGAACGAGTAAAGAGACTTGCCGGTAACGAGATTGAACTAGGTATTGAGATACCGACGATCGAATCTCGGGCAAGTAACATATCGATGACAAAGGGAACAGTGTATGTTGTTATGCAGTTTGACCGATAAAGATCTTCGTAGAATATGTAGGAGCCAATATGAGCATCCAGGTTCCGCTATTGGTTATTGACCGGAGATGTGTCTCGGTCATGTCTACATGGTTCTCAAACCCGTAGGGTCCGCACGCTTAACGTTCGGTGACGATTTGTATTATAAGTTATGTGATTTGATGTACCGAAGGTAGTTCGGAGTCCCGGATAAGATCGGGGACATGACGAGGAGTCTCTAAATGGCCGAGACATAAAGATCGATATATTGGACGACTATATTCGGACATCGGAAAGGTTCCGAGTAATTCGGGTATTTTTCGGAGTACCGGAGAGTTACGGGAATTCGTATTGGGCCTTAATAGGCCATACGGGAAAGGAGAGAAAGGCCTCAAAAGGTGGCCGCACCCCTCCCGATGGTCTGGTCCGAATTGGACTAGGGAAGGGGGGCGCCCCCTTCCTTCCTTCTCCTTCTCCCTTCCCCTTTTCCTATTCCATATGGGAGGAGGAATCCTACTAGGACTGGGGAGTCCTAGTAGGACTCCACACTTCTCGCGCGCCCTAGGGGCTGGCCGGCTTCCCCTCCTCCATCCTTTATATACAGGGGCAGGGGGCACCCTAGAACACACAAGTTGATCTATTGATCTATTCTAGCCGTGTGCGGTGCCCCCCCTCCACCATAATCCACCTCGATTATATCGTACTGGTGCTTAGGCAAAGCCCTGCGTCGGTAGCATCATAATCACCGTCATCATGCCGTCGTGCTGACGAAACTCTCCCGTGAAGCTCTGCTGGATCGGAGTTCGTGGGACGTCATCGAGCTGAACGTTTGCTGAACTCGGAGGTGTCGTGCGTTCGGTACTTGGATCGGTCGGATCATGAAGACGTATGACTACATCAACCGCGTTGTGCTAACGCTTCCGCTTTCGGTCTACGAGGGTACGTGGACACACTCTCCCCTCTCGTTGCTATGCATCACCATGATCTTGCGTGTGCGTAGGAATTTTTTTGAAACTACTATGTTCCCCAACAGTGGCATCCGAGCCAGGTTTTATGCATAGATGTTATATGCATGAGTAGAACACAAGTGAGTTGTGGGCGATATAAGTCATACTGATTACCAGCATGTCATACTTTGGTTCGGCGGTATTGTTGGATGAAGCGGCCCGGACCTACATTACGCGTACGCTTACGCGAGACAGGTTCTACCAACGTGTTTTGCACACAGGTGGCTGGCGGGTGTCAGTTTCTCCAACTTTAGTTGAACCAAGTGTGACTACGCCCGGTCCTTGAGAAGGTTAAAACAACACTAACTTGACAAACTATCATTGTGGTTTTGATGCGTAGGTAAGAACGGTTCTTGCTCAGCCCATATCAGCCACGTAAAACTTGCAACAACAGAGTAGAGGACGTCTAACTTGTTTTTGTAGGGCATGTTGTGATGTGATATGGTCAAGGCATGATGCTATATTTTATTGTATGATATGATCATGTTTTGTAACCAAGTTATCGGCAACTGGCAGGAGCCATATGGTTGTCGCTTTATTGTATGCAATGCAATCGCCCTGTAATGCTTTACTTTATCACTAAGCGGTAGCGATAGTCGTACAAGCATAAATTGGCGAGACGACAATGATGCTACAATGGAGATCAAAGTGTCGCGCCGGTGGCGATGGTGATCATGATGGTGCTTCGGAGATGAAGATCACAAGCACAATATGATGATGGCCATATCATATCACTTATATTGATTGCATGTGATGTTTATCTTTTATGCATCTTATCTTGCTTTGATTGACGGTAGCATTATAAGATCATCTCTCACTAAATTATCAAGGTATAAGTGTTCTCCCTGAGTATGCACCATTGTGAAAGTTCTTCGTGTTGAGACACCACGTGATGATCGGGTGTGATAGGCTCTATGTTCAAATACAACGGGTGCAAAATAGTTGCACACGCAGAATACTCAGGTTAAACTTGACGAGCCTAGCATATGCAGATATGGCCTCGGAACACTGAGACCGAAAGGTCGAGCGTGAATCATATAGTAGATATGATTAATATAGTGATGTTCACCATTGAAACTACTCCATCTCACATGATGATCGGACATGGTTTAGTTGATTTGGATCACGTGATCACTTAGAGGATTAGAGGGATGTCTATCTAAGTGGGAGTTCTTAAGTAATATGATTAATTGAACTTTAATTTATCATGAACTTAGTCCTGGTAGTATTAGCATATCTATGTTGTAGATCAATAGCTCGCGTTTAGCTCCCCTGTTTTATTTTTGATATGTTCCTAGAGAGAACTAAGTTGAAAGATGCTAGTAACAATGATGCAGATTGGATCCGTGATCTGAGGATTATCCTCATTGCTGCATAGAAGAATTATGTCTTTGATGCACCGCTAGGTGACAGACCTATTGTAGGAGCAGATGCAGACGTTATGAACATTTAGCTAGCTCAATATGATGACTACTTGATAGTTTAGTGCACCATGCTTAACATCTTAGAATCGGGACTTCAACGACGTTTTGAACGTCATGGATCATATGAGATGTTCCAGGAGTTGAAGTTAATATTTCAAGCAAATACCCGAGTTGAGAGATATGAAGTCTCCAGTAGCTCAAGCAGTGAGCATGTGCTCAGATTGTCTGGGTACTACAATCGGTTGAATCAAGTGGGAGTTAATCTTCCAGATAAAATAGTGATTGACAGAATTCTCTAGTCACCATCACCAAGTTCGTAGAACTTTGTGATGAACTAAAGTATGCAAGGGATGACAAAAGTAATTCCCAAGCTCTTCGCGATGCTGAAATCGACAAAGGTAGAAATCAAGAAAGAGCATCAAGTGTTGATGGTTGACAAGACCACCAGTTTCAAGAAAAGGGCAAAGGGAAGAAGGGGAACTTCAAGAAGAACGGCAAGCAAGTTTCTTCTCAAGTGAAGAAACCCAAGTCTGGACCTAAGCCTGAGACTGAGTGCTTCTACTCCAAAGGGACTGGTCACTGGAAGCGGAACTGCCCCAAGTATTTGGCGGATAAGAAGGATGGCAAAGTGAACAAAGGTATATTTGATATACATGTTATTTATGTGTACTTTACTAGTGTTTATAGCAACCCCTCAATTATTTGATACTAGTTCAGTTGCTAAAGAGTAGTAACTGAAACGGGAGTTGTAGAATGAACAGAAACTAGTTAAAGGGCGAGGTGACGATGTGTGTTGGAAGTAGTTCCAAGATTGATATGATAATCATCGCACACTCCCTATACTTTCGGGATTAGTGTTGAACCTAAATAAGTGTTATTTGGTGTTTGCGTTGAGCATGAATATGATTTGATCATGTTTATTGCAAAATGGTTATTCATTTAAATTAGAGAATAATTGTTGTTCTGTTTACATGAATAAAACCTTCTATGGTCATACACCCAATGAAAATGGTTTGTTGGATCTCGATCGTAGTGATACACATATTCATAATATTGAAGCCAAAAGATGCAAAGTTAATAATGATAGTGCAACTTATTTGTGGCACTGCCGTTTTAGGTCATATTGGTGTAAAGCGCATGAAGAAAATCCATGCTGATGGGCTTTTGGAATCACTTGATTATGAATCAGTGGATGCTTGCGAACCATGCCTCATGGGCAAGATGACTAAGACTCCATTCTCTGGAACAATGGAGCGAGCAACTCACTTATTGGAAATAATACATACTGATGTATGCAATCCGATGAGTGTTGAGGCTCGCGGCGGGTATCGTTATTTTCTGACCTTCATAGATGAATTGAGCAGATATGGGTATATCTACTTGATGAAACATAAGTCTGAAACATTTGAAAAGTTCATATAATTTCAGAGTGAAGTAGAAAATCATCGTAACAAGAAAATAAAGTTTCTATGATCTGATCGTGGAGGAGAATATTTGAGTTACGAGTTTGTTCTTCATTTGAAATAATGTGGAATAGTTTCGCAACTCACGCCACCTGGAACACCACACGTAATGGTGTGTCTGAACATCATAACCGTACTTTATTAGATATGGTGCAATCTATGATGTTTCTTACCGATTTACCACTATCGTTTTGGGTTATGCATTAGAGACAACTGCATTCACGTTAAAAAGGGCACCATCTAAATCCGTTGAGATGACACCATATGAACTGTGGTTTGGCAAGAAACCAAAGTTGTCGTTTCTTAAAGTTTGGGGTTGTGATGCTTATGTGAAAAAGTTTCATCCTGATAAGCTCAAACCCAAATCGGAGAAATGTGTCTTCATAGGATACCCAAAGGAGACAGTTGGGTACACCTTCTATCACAGATCCGAAGGCAAGATATTCGTTGCTAAGAATGGATCCTTTCTAGAGAAGGAGTTTCTCTCGAAAGAAGTGAGTGGGAGGAAAGTAGAACTTGATGAGGTAATTGTACCTGCTCCCTTATTGAAAAGTAGTTCATCACAGAAATCAGTTCTTGTGACTCCTACACCAATTAGTGAGGAAGCTACTGATGATGATCATGTAACTTCAGATCATGTTACTACCGAACCTCGTAGGTCAACCAGAGTAAGATCCGCACCAGAGTGGTACGGTAATCCTGTTCTGGGGGTCATGTTACTTGACCATGACGAACCTACGAACTATGAGGAAGCGATGATGAGCCCAGATTCCACGAAATGGTTTGAGGCCATGAAATCTGAGATGGGATCCATGTATGAGAACAAAGTGTGGACTTTGGTTGACTTGCCCGATGATCGGCAAGCCATAGAAAATAAATGGATCTTCAAGAGGAAGGCATACGCTGATAGTAGTGTTACTATCTACAAATCTAGACTTGTCATAAAAAGGTTTTGACAAAGTTCAAGGTGTTGACTAAGATGAGATTTTCTCACTCATATCGATGCTTAAAGTCTGTCCGAATCATGTTAGCAATTGCCGCATTTTATGAAATCTGGCAAATGGATAACAAAACTTCAATCCTTAATGGATTTATTAAAAAAGAGTTGTATATGATGCAACCAGAAGGTTTTGTCAATCCTAAAGGTGCTAACAAAATGTGCAAGCTCCAGCGATCCATCTGTAGACTGGTGCAAGCATCTCGGAGTTGGAATATATGCTTTGATGAGTTGATTAAAGCATATAGTTTTATACAGACTTGCGGTGAAGCCTGTATTTTCAAGAAAGTGAGTGGGAGCACTATAGCCTTTTTGATAAGTATATGTAAATGACATATTGTTGATCAGAAATGATGTAGAATTTTCTGGAAAGCATAAAGGAGTATTTGAAAGGAGTTCTTCAAAGAAAGACCTCGGTGAAGCTGCTTACATATTGAGCATTAAGATCTATAGAGATAGATCAAGACGCTTGATAAGTTTTTTCAATGAGTACATACCTTGACAAGACTTTGAAGTAGTTCAAAATGGAACAGTCAAAGAAAGAGTTCTTGCCTGTGTTACAAGGTGTGAAGTTGAGTAAGACTCAAAGCCCGACCATGGCAGAAGATAGAGAGAGAATGAAAGTCATTCCCTATGCCTAAGCCATAGGTTCTATAAAGTATGCCATGCTGTGTATCAGACCTATTGTATACCCTGCCCCGAGTTTGGCAAGGGAGTACAATAGTGATCTAGGAGTAGATCACTGAACAGCGGTCAAAATTATCCTTAGTGGAATAAGGATATGTTTCTTGATTATGGAGGTGAAAAAAGGTTCGTCGCAAAGGTTTATGTCGATGCAAGTTTTGACACTAATCCATATGACTCTAATTCTCAATCTAGATACATATTGAAAGTGGGAGCAATTAGCTAGAGTAGCTCTGTGCGGAGCATTGCTGACATAGAAATTTGCAAAATACATACGAATCTGAATGTGGCAGACCCGTTGACTAAACTTCTCTCACAAGAAAAACATGATCACACCTTAGTACTCTTTGGGTGTTAATCACGTAGCGATGTGAACTAGATTATTGACTCTACTAAACCCTTTGGGTGTTGGTCACATGACGATGTGAACTATGGGTGTTAATCACATGGCGATGTGAACTAGATTATTGACTCTAGTGCAAGTGAGAGACTGAAGGAAATATGCCCTAGAGGCAATAATAAAGTTATTATTTATTTCCTTATTTCATGGTAAATGTTTATTATTCATGCTAGAGTTGTATTAACCGGAAACTTGATACATGTGTGAATACATAGACAAACAGAGTGTCACTAGTATGCCTCTACTTGACTAGCTCGTTGATCAAAGATGGTTATGTTTCCTAGCCATAGACATGAGTTGTCATTTGATTAATGGGATCACATCATTAGGAGAATGATGTGATTGACTTGACCCATTCCGTTAGCTTAGCACAATGATCGTTTAGTTTGTTGCTACTGCTTTCTTCATGACTTATACATGTTCCTATGACTATGAGATTATGCAACTCCCGTTTACCGGAGGAACACTTTGTGTGCTACCAAATGTCACAACATAACTGGGTGATTATAAAGGTGCTCTACAGATGTCTCCAAAGGTACTTGTTGGGTTGGCATATTTCGAGATTAGGATTTGTTACTCCGATTGTCGGAGAGGTATCTCTGGGCCCACTCGGTAATACACATCACTTAAGCCTTGCAAACATTGCAACTAATGAGTTAGTTGCGGGGTGATGTATTACGGAACGAGTAAAGAGACTTGCCAGTAACGAGATTGAACTAGGTATTGAGATACCGACGATCGAATCTCGGGCAAGTAACATATCGATGACAAAGGGAACAACATATGTTGTTATGCGGTTTGACCGATAAAGATCTTCGTAGAATATGTAGGAGCCAATATGAGCATCCAGGTTCCACTATTGGTTATTGACCGGAGATGTGTCTCTGTCATGTCTACATGCACTACTAGGGAAAACCTTATACACCGAATCTTAGCAGCAGCGCGGCACAAAAAGAAGCGCTACTGCTAATTATCAGTAGCGCGGGTTTTTAACCCTCGCTACTACTAAGTTGATAGTAGTAGCACGGGTTTTTAACCCTCGCTACTACTAAGTTGTCTCTACCGTGCCCCCCGACACATGCCATCCATAGTAGTAGCGAGGGGTATAAACCCGCGCTACTACTAAGTTGATAGTAGTAGCGCGGTTTTATACCCCTCGCTACTACTAAGTACGAGGTAGGTGAAGTCGCCATATCCTCGGCCGAATCCCCATCTCCTCCCCCAAATCCCTCCTCTCTTCCAACACTCTCTCCTCTCACTTTCCATACGCTCTCACATGGACCTCTTGCCCATGCACCCATCCTCCTCCATGGCGCCGAAAGAGGCTGCCGCCTCGTGCCACCGGTGTCTAGGAGCTCGCCGGTCTTCCACCGACGTCTAGGAGGCCGCCGCCCCGCGCCACCACACCGGAACACCTCGCCACTGGTGACTAGCTCCGCTGCTCCCTACATCACCTTCCTCTCTCCCTCGGTTTTTCTTTTCTCTCTCTCCCTCTGGTTTGACTCACCCTCCCATGTCCATGCCCGTGCAGGTCGTCGCCATGGATGACCCGGAGCTATCTGGCATGGTCGGGAAGAGGAGCCCCACGCTGCGGCCTGGCTCTGCCATAGAAACGGGCCCTCTCCAACAGCCACTGCTAGATCTGGTCTTCCGCTGTCCGTTCATGCCTCCGGCGACGCCAATCATCGCTAGATCTTACCATTGCTGCCATTGACAGCATGCACGGGATCGAGATTTTTTTTGTTTTTGAAAGTAATAGCAATAGCGCGGGGTATAAGACTCGCTACAGCTAATTAGCAGTAGCGCTGTTTGCAACGCACGCTACAGCTAACCATGTAAAGCAGTAGCGTGTGTCAACACGCGCTACTGCTACAAGTTAGCTATGGCGCCATATCAGTAGCACGGGCACCCGTGCTACTGATACACCCAAAACCTGCGCTGCTGCTAGGCTTTTCCTTAGTAGTGATGGTTCTCGAACCCGTAGGGTCCACACGCTTAACGTTCGGTGACGATTTGTATTATGAGTTATGTGATTTGATGTAACGAAGGTAGTTCGGAGTCCCGGATGAGATCGGGGACATGAAGAGGAGTCTCGAAAT
Source organism: Triticum urartu (assembly GCF_003073215.2). Taxonomy (NCBI): domain Eukaryota; kingdom Viridiplantae; phylum Streptophyta; class Magnoliopsida; order Poales; family Poaceae; genus Triticum; species Triticum urartu. Next base: position 622,185,542 of record NC_053026.1, read on the forward strand.
GGTCGAGACGTAAAGATCGATATATTGGACGACTATATTCGGACATCGGAAAGGTTCTGAGTGATTCGGGTATTTTTCGGAGTACCGGAGAGTTACGGGTATTCGTATTGGGCCTTAATGGGCCATACGGGAAAAGAGAGAAGGGCCTCAAAAGGTGGCCGCACCCCTCCCCATGGTCTGGTCTGAATTGGACTAGGGAAGGGGGCGTCCCCTTCCTTCCTTCTCCTTTTCCCTTCCCCTTTTCTATTCCATATGGGAGGAGGAATCCTACTAGGACTAGGGAGTCCTAGTAGGACTCCACACTTCTCGCGCGCCCTAGGGGCTGGCCGGCCTTCCCTCCTCCATCCTTTATATACAGGGGCAGGGGACACCCTAGAACACACAAGTTGATCTATTGATCTATTCCAGCTGTGTGCGGTGCCCCCCTCCATCATAATCCACCCCGATTATATCATAGCGGTGCTTAGGCGAAGCCCTGCGTCGGTAGCATCATCATCACCGTCATCATGCCGTCGTGCTGACAAAACTCTCCCGTGAAGCTCCGCTGGATCGGAGTTCGTGGGACGTCATCAAGCTGAACGTGTGCTAAACTCGGAGGTGCCGTGCGTTCGGTATTTTGATCGGTCGGATCGTGAAGACGTACGACTACATCAACCGCGTTGTGCTAACGCTTCCGCTTTCGGTCTACGAGGGTACGTGGACACACTCTCCCCTCTCGTTGCTATGCATCACCATGATCTTGTGTGTGCGTAGGAATTATTTTTGAAATTACTACGTTCCCCAACAGCTTCCTCATTCTGCGGGCGGTGGCAGGTACGGCATCTCATCCAGTAGATCCCACCATAGATTGTGAGATTTAGAGAATCAGTAAATTAGGCTAGTTTTTTGCATGGTTAGATTCAGTTTTGGTGACCTTGCAAATTGTTAGTATTGTGCATACTTTCTTGTGTAAGAAACTGAAAAAGTAGTTTGACAGAAACTCAATATTGTGCCTAGTTAGGTTCAGTTATCCTGTTTTTAGTTAATAAAGGTTTTTCATTTTATAATTTTCAGAATTGATGACCCAAAGTGGTCAATTTGGTTTCATTTCAATGCCAGAGAATCTGTGGTTCGAAATTTATACCAGTCAGACATATCATATTTGACAATGCTTTCTCTTATTGGGAGTGAGGGCTTTGTGGCTGATGAGTATATGTACTATGTATTTGATGAGGAGAAAGGATTAGAAGGTTTAGATAAAATATGCTATGAAGATGATGTGCAGCAGATGTTGGCACACTCTCATAATGAAAAGATTCTGAACATAAGAGTAGTGGGAGCTCTTGAGGCATGTAATGCAGATGAAAATCATGAAAGCAGAGATAGTTATTTTGCTGAACATTGCATTAACACTCAACAAAGTTGCACTAAGTTGGTGGATATAAGCATGGACAGAAAGGAAGTGCTAAAGAAAAGCATGATGCAGAGAGAGGCTGACCTTAACCATTTTGAAGGTGACACTGATGTGTCTGAATTTGTTTCTGATGATGAAGCTGCAAATTCAGGTTCGGTGGGAACAATGTGGATTTTCAGTCAGAGTATTCCTCTGAAGATGAAGTTGCACAACAAGATACAGCAGTGGTACAGAAACTGAAGGTAGTGAGAAAACCTGGTCCAACCAGTAGATCCCACCATGAGGTTGAGAAAATGGAGAAAGCAGATTGGTTCCCTGAAGCAGATGAAAAATGTTTCCCTGGTGATTATGGCATCAGTGATGAAGAAGATGAGCCTGAAGGATCCTATAAACAACCAAGTGGTAGGAAGAGAATGAATAAGAAGTTGAAAGATAGGATATGGTATGATCACAAACTTCAAGGACCAGTAGAACAGTTCTGTAAGGGCTTGTTCTTCACCACTGTGTATGAGTTCAGAGATGCACTTAGGGATTTTCACATTAGGACTTTGAGAAATTTTCAATACCACATAAATGCCCCAGATAGGATTATTGTTTGGTGCTCAGAGAGAGCTGCCCAGGGATGTGATTTTTATATATGTGCCTCTAAGTTAGCTCATGAAAAAACATTCTGCATCAAGAAGTGTGATATGTTGCACACTTGTGGAGCATGTGCAGAGTCCACAAAGGTTATTACTAAGTGGATGTCAAGGTCAGTAGAGGCAGCATTGAGAGAAGACATTAGATCTCCTGTGGATGCATTAATTAAGAAGACCAAGACTAAGTTTTCAATGGATGTATCAAGAAGTGTGGCATATAGAGCAAGGAGGAAGGCTGTTGATGTAGTTCAAGGTGACCACAAGCAGCAGTACTTGAGGCTTAGGGATTACCTTCAACCAGTTCTTGACACAAACCCAAGTAGCAGGTGTATAGTAACAACATTTGAAGATCCAGAGAACACAACACCTACTCCTAGATTCAAGTATATGTTCTACTGTTTAGCAGCTTCAAGTGAAGGTTTCCTTAATGGTTGCAGCCATTTATAGGTCTTGATGGATGCTTCATCAAGTTAACCACTGGACAGCAAATTCTTGCAGCCACAGGAAGGGATGGAAACAACAATATTTATCCTATAGCTTTTGGTATGGTTGACAAGGAAGATGGTGAAAGTTGGAATTGGTTTTTAACTCAATTGATATGTTGCATTGGCAGTGGCAACAAATTTGGAACATACACTATCATATCTGACAGGCAAAAGGTTGGGAGGAATTTCATTGAGCAATTCAGTGTTATTATTTTTTTAATTATTTCATTCTTTTCAATTGTAGCAATAATTTGTGAATGTACATGGCTTGCTTAAGGCAATAAATGAGGTATTCCCTGATTCACCTCAAAGGTATTGTCTTAGGCACATATATGCAATTTTCAATCTGCTGGATTTAGAGGCCAGGAACGAAAGAAGTGTATTGACAAGGCTAGCTACTCCTACACTAAACATGGGCATGAGCTAGGCATGGCAGAGCTGAAAGCACAGTCTGAGAATGATTGGAAATGGCTCAAAAAATTGAGGTCTCTACTTGGGCTAGGTTTGCTATGGATCATACTTGCAAAATAGATTTAGTTGTGAACAATCTAAGTGAAGTCTTCAACAAGATGATATTGGATGTTAGGGCCAAACCAATAAGGACAATGTTTGAAGGGATTAGGACCAAGCAAATGATCAAGAGGCAACAAACTAGGGAGAAGTTACAGCTTAGCAGGTGGACAATCACACCAACCTACTCGAAGATTTTAGAAGAGAACAAGTAGTATGCCAAGTATTGCCAGGCTGACAAAGCTGGTCCAACAATTTGGCAAGTTACTAGCAAAGAAAAACAGTATTGTGTGGACATGGAAGGGTATACATGTGACTGCAAGAGATGGAACATGACTGGTGTACCTTGCAGTCATGGCATATCTGTAATGACAAAGCAAAAGCTGCATCCTGAGGACTATGTCAATGACTTTTTCAAGAAGCCACTTTATTTGGAGACATACAAAGAAATTATATACCCTGTTCCTGGTCCAGATTTCTAGCCTCACACAAACACTCCAGACATTGAACCTCCTGTGTTCAAAGAAAAGGTAGGCAGAAAATAGTCTGCAAGGAGGAAAGGAGAGTTTGAAGTTCCTGCCCCAAGAGACACCAGTAGGATGGGAACAATTACCTGTGGAAATTGTGGGTCGGAAGGACACAAGTATACAAGTTGCAATAAGACTCTTAGGCCTAAACTTCAAATGAGGGAAAACAAACACCAGGTAATTATCAAGCATCAGAGCAATGTTTTATTTTACATAGTCTAATCTAAGTGAAGTTGGACCTTTAATGTAGGAAAGCATGGCATTCTACGCACCTACTCCATCTGCTTCAGTACAAACTCCAAGAGCACCAGCCCCTACTGCAAGAGCACCAGCACCACATGCAAGAGCACCAGCTCCTGCTGCATCTGCACCAGCTCCTACTACAATAGCTAAAAGGGGTAGGCCTGCAGGTGGAGGGGGAGGCAAGGGATTCAGTGCACCAAGATCTGTTGCTGCAACTTCAGATGTTTTGGCTGGTACCAAAAGGAAGAGGTTTGCAAGCAGAAAATTAAAGGGTTATTTCTATGCAAGTGGTAATTGACACTATAAAAAGGTAGAACTTCTCTCTTTGAACCCGCCTGAATTAGTTTAGAACCTGTTTCACTTTGTTTTGAACCTGTCTGTACTTTCCTGCATGAGTCTGTCTGAACTTGTGTGAACCTGACTGAACCTGACTGTACTTCTATCCAATTTGACGTGAAACGTGGGCCTGATGGTGGGCTTCCGTGTTGGACCTAACTAACCCACCAAGCCTGCCACACTGTCTACATAAGAGAGGCCACCAAAAACCATTGGATCCCTGCGCCTCATTCCCCTTGACCAAAACCTAGCCGCCACTAATGGATCCACAGTTAGGAGAGGTAGTTGATGAACAAGACGAGGTTGCTAGAGCTGAAAGGAGGGCCATCCGTCGAACACAGGCACATGAGCGACGCTAGAGGATTGCTGCCATGATTATGGCGGAACACAACCAGAATGGCGTGAAGCAGTTCAAGGAGGTGTTCTCAGAAGGAACCAACATCATAGATGAACTAATCATCTGGTGGGCCAGAGACATGGCATCTTTCCATCGATTCCAAGCAACAAGCAAGAGATGGACTCAGATCCTGGCTGCAGCAGAAGAAAGACAGGATTGGGATTAGTTCAACGCGGTAGTTTCTGACTAAATTGTGGTGTTCTGAATCTGCTTGTATTGTGCTGAATATTGCCCTGAATCTTGTTCTTAGTCTTGTTTTGAATCTTGTCTTGTTCTAAACTTTATGATTGCAGTGAAGGATGCAGTTCAGGAGATGCACCAACCGTGATGAAGACGATGCAATGTGGCTGCCTGAATCTATGTTAAAGACTATGCTTATTTCTGAACTATTTATGTTTGGGTTGTTGAAAAATATATGTTAAAGTCTGAACTTTCTATGTTTGGGTTGTCGAAAAATCTTTGATAAAGACTATGCTTATTTTGTAAGAAATGTATCCATGGCTGTAACATCCCAAATTTTCAATTTGGAATGTTATACACTAGATCATATGCATATCATATTTTCTTGCATTTTGGTTGATCCTAGAAATTTCACGCAACTCAAGGACCCTCGGAGAGAGTTGGAGATTTCGTTATTTTCATATTTGAGAGTTCTCTCGAATTTTGAAAATAGGATCATTTGATTTATTTATTTTGTCTTCAATAATTTTTCCGGTGTCAGAATATATGAGAGAGGGAATAATATGACTTTCCAAAATTTAGGAAAAATGAAGATATAATAAATAGATCAATTTTGCTTTCCGGTGTTTATTTGCATTTTATTTGGATAGGGAAAAATGCGCGTTTTCAAAAATTGCGTTTTAGGTCCGGAGAAAAGTTCATTTTGTTCGGCTCATTTTTAGGAGTCGGGGAAAATTTACTTTAGATTTTTCGGAGTTCGTTTAGATCCCTTTTTTGTTTTTTTTTCTGCGTGAGGAAACTATTTAAAAAAAAATTTGAGCAGCGCCTTGGGCCAAAGGCCCAAGCCAAGCCACCTACCGCCGCGCTCCCAGGCGCCAGGCGCCGAGCCAGGCGCAAGGCCGCCGCCGCCTCTGCCTCTTAGCCGAATCCTTTTTGGATTCTAGGCTTTAGCCCCTCCCCTTTCCTTACTCCGTTTATTTTCTAGATCTTTCCTACTCCTATTCTAATTCCTTGTCCTCTACCCCAAGTAAATCCCTCCCCTCCCCAATATAAATACCCAAGCACCCCCCCCTCTAAACACATCAAATCAAAGCTCTCCTCCACACCGCGCCTTGCACCGCCGCCGCGCCGCATCACACCGCGCCCTGCGTCACCGCCGCTGCGCCGCATCACACCGCGCCCTGCGTCACCCACACGAGGCGCGGTGTGGGAGGAGAGCTTTATTTGAGTTTTAGGGGTGCTTGGTATTTTTTGGGAGGGAGGGATTTACTTGGGTAGAGGACAAGGAATTGAATCGAGCGCCGCCGCGCTCGCGCCACACTCCGACGTCCGTTCGACACGCACAATCTAATACGGACGCCGCCCCCACACCCACGCCGCCGCCGCACCTTGCCCACGCCGCGCCAAGGTACAGCCGACGACCGCCTGAAAGGCTCGCTCATCCAGAAGGCCTCTCTGCTGACCGAAGGTGGCATGCACCCCGCGCTACATCGCTATTCTTTTTCTCGGATCCGTTGTGGGCTGAGGCGTCGCTTCAGTCTGCTGTCTCTCCTCTCCTAGGTGAAGATCGTCCGGCATTACCCTCTATGAGTGCGCCGAAGACGTTTGTCGTTCTTCTCTCAATTTCTTTCCGATTTTTAAAGTATGCTTTTGGGATCCGTTCTCGCGCCGCGAAGCCGAAAATTACCAGTACCTAAACGAAGAGCGATGCTATACACGGAATATCTTCGCGTTGAACAGATGTCCAGTTCGATTCTTAACCGTTCGATCGTGGTGTCTATTTCGTCGGATTTTTCCTGCGTATCTCCGATTCTCCAGAGACTTCCCTTACAAAATTGGAGATCCTCGAACCATTAATATGACTACTTATTCTTTCCGACCTAGCCTAAAATGCTAATCTTTCGCTCGTTTTCTTAATTTATGCTGGTATTTATTCAGGATTAGATTACGACGCAACGAGTCTTCTTCCGGAGCCTATCCAGAGAATAAAATTGCAAATAACTTCCGATCTCGCGGAACACGCAAAACGTTCCGATTCTATTTATCTATATGTCATTCCATCTATTTTCCTCTAATGAATCATGGTGATATATGAGTCTATATTATTCCCCCCTCTTCTCATATTTGACACCGGTAAATATTAAATACAGATAAAATAAATCAAGACTCCTAATGATCGACTCTCCTAAGACCGAGTGTTTTTCTCCAAGCTCGTGTGTAGTTTAACTCTCAAATATGAAAATAACGAAATCTCTCAACTCTCTCCGAGGGTCCTTGAGTTGCGTGAAATTTCTAGGATCAACCAAAATGCAAGAAAATATGATATGCATATGATCTAGTGTATAACATTCCAAATTGAAAATTTGGGATGTTACAAACCTACCCCCCTTAAGATGAATCTCGCCCTCGAGATTCGGGTTGGCTAGAAAATAGGTGAGGGTGGTCTTTGAGCAAATCTTCTTCTCTCTCCCAGGTGGCTTCATCTTGAGTGGTGGTTCCACTGAACTTTGCAAAACTTGATAACCTTGCTGCGAGTAACTCTACTGGCAACATCGAGAATCTTGACTGGCTTCTCCTCATATGTTAGGTCATCCTTTAACTGAATCGCTTCTAATGGCACTGTATCTCTTAGCGGTACCTCCGCCATCTCGGCGTGACATCTCTTCAGCTGAGAAACATGGAATACATCATGAACTCCTGACAGTCCTTCTGGTAATTCCAACTTATAAGCGACTTCTCCCATACGTTTCACGATCTTAAATGGTCCAACGAAACGCGGTGCTAACTTTCCCTTAACTCCAAAACGCTTAACTCCTCGAAGTGGGGATACTCGAAGGTAAACTCTGTCTCCGGTTTCGTAAACTGTCTCCTTGCGTTTAGAATCTGCATAGCTCTTCTGCCTGGACTGGGCTACCTTGAGCCTATCGCGAATCAACTTAACCTTCCGTTCTGACTCCTTAATCAAATCTGGTCCAAAGAATTGACGGTCTCCAACTTCGTTCCATGATAACGGTGTCCTGCACCTCCTTCCGTATAAAGCTTCGAAAGGGGCCATCTTCAAACTGGTTTGGTAACTGTTGTTATAAGAAAACTCCGCATACGGCAAGTTTTCGTCCCAACTTGATCCATAATCTAGTGCACAAGCTCTCAGCATATCTTCCAAAATCTGATTGACTCTCTCGGTCTGTCCATCTGTCTGCGGATGAAAAGCTGTGCTGAACTCTAGTCTGGTTCCTAAAGTTTCATGCAACTGATTCCAAAACTTTGAGGTAAATTGGGTTCCTCTATCTGATACGATACTCCTCGGAACTCCATGCAAACAAACGATTCTAGTCATGTATATCTTTGCCAACTTAGCACTGGTGTAAGTGGTCTTAACTGGAATGAAATGTGCTACCTTCGTCAAACGATCAACTACTACCCATATCGAGTCATATCCGGCTTTTGTCCTGGGTAGCCCTGTGATAAAATCCATGCCTATCTTATCCCACTTCCATTCGGGTATCGGCAGTGGTTGTAACAATCCTGCTGGCTTTTGATGTTCTGCTTTTACTCTCTGACATACGTCACAAACTGCTACATACGCTGCAATATCCTTCTTCATTCCGGTCCACCAGAATGTTTCCTTCAAATCCAAATACATCTTGGTATTCCCTGGGTGAATCGAATATGGTGAATCATGTGCCTCCTGCAAAATCAACTTCCTGATCTCCGGGTCATTGGCACATAAACACGGTCCTCAAACCATAGGGTATCGTGCTCATCCTCACGAAATCCCTTTGCTTTTCCTTCGCTCAATTTCTCTTTTATAGCAGCAATCTCCTTGTCAGATTTCTGAGCTTCTCTGATCTTATCCATCAATGTTGACTGAATCTCCAATGCTGCTACATAGCCTCTCGGAACTATTTCCAAACATAGCTCACGAAGGTTTTCTGCTAACTCCTTTGGTATTTCTCCCGTCACTAGGGTGTTGACATGGCTCTTACGGCTCAATGCGTCAGCTACTACATTAGCCTTTTCCGGGATGTAATGCAATCTCATATCATAATCCTTGATGAGCTCCAACCATCTCCTTTGTCGTGAGGTTCAACTCCTTCTGAGTGAAAATGTACTTCAAACTCTTGTGATCCGTGTACACCTCACAATGATTTCCAATGAGGAAATGTCTCCACGTCTTCAATGCATGCACTACGGCTGCTAACTCCAAATCATGCGTGGCATAATTCAACTCATGAGGCTTCAGTTGTCGTGATGCATACGAAACAACTCTCCCTTCCTGCATAAGCACTGCTCCAAGTCCTCGACGTGAAGCGTCGCAATACACCTCATAATCCTTGGTCTGATCTGGCAAAATCAATACCGGTGAGGTAACCAATCGTTTCTTCAACTCCTGGAAACTAGCCTCACACTCCTCAGTCCATTTGAACTTAGTATCCTTCTTCAACATTTCCGTCATAGGCTTTGCAATCTTTGAGAAAATCTCAATGAATCTCCGGTAGTATCCTGCGAGTCCAAGAAAACTCCGGATCTCTCCAACTGTTGTTGGTGCTTCCCATTCGGTTACGGTCTCAACCTTTGTGGGGTCAACTGCTATACCTTCTCCGGATATAACGTGTCCGAGGAATCCAACTTCCTTCAACCAAAACTCACATTTGCTGAATTTGGCATATAACTGATGTTCCCTTAATTCTCCAAAACCAAACGCAAATGTTCCTTATGCTCCTCTTCATTCTTTGAATAAACCAAAATTGTCATCATATGAACACTACGACGAACTTATCCAAAAACTCCATAAACACTTTGTTCATCAGGTTCATAAAATAGGCAGGTGCGTTAGTCAATCCAAATGACATAACGGTATACTCATACAGTCCATATCTTGTGGTGAATGCTGTCTTAGGTATATCCTGTTCTCGAATCTTCAACTGGTGGTACCCTGATCGCAAATCGATCTTGGAAAACACTTTAGCTCCTTGCAATCGATCAAACAGATCATTGATCATTGGCAGTGGGTACTTGTTCTTGATGGTTACTTCATTCAATCCCCGATAATCTACAACCATCCTTAATGATCCATCCTTCTTTTCCACTAGAAGTACGGGTGATCCCCAAGGTGAAGAACTTGGGCGAATGTAACCTTTATCCAATAACTCCTTAATCTGATTCTTAATTTCCACCAAATCCTTTGCTGGCATCCGGTACGGTCGCTTCGATATTGGGCCTGTACCTGGCAATAACTCAATCAAAAACTCAATGTCTCTATCCGGTGGCATGCCTGGTAATTCCTCAGGAAATACATCAGGAAAATCCTTTACCACTGGTACTTCCTCCTGCACAACTCCTTAAGCAATTTACTTGTGTCCTGTTTGGCACACGGGATACATACTTGATCCTTCTTCCTTCTGGTGTGGTAAGCATGTCTACTGGCGCAATCGATGTTTCCTCCATACATCGACAGCTCAATCCTTCACCACATGACTATAATCTCTAGGCATAAGTAGCCTGTGCAAAAGGCCGGCTCGTAAAGACCACTATGTGTACTCGTGTGATCACACGTGTTTGCGTCAGACGGGCCGCAGCTGACGGCACGAGAATGACCATGGGTTGACGCGGGTGCCAGCTAGAATCCGCCTTGAGAATCAAATGAATCGAGCCCGCGCGCAGAGCAACAAAGAAAAGGTGCAAAAGGACTGCAGCCAAAGTAATGACCCTATATCGTGCACGGGGCGTAGAACATGCAGCGGCCACAGTAACGCACCCCCCCGTGCGCAACTCCCGCCACGAGTAACACACTACTCCGATGATGTCGCCCGTCTCCTCCAGCCGCGCTAGTCTATGGCGGGCGTGGAACAACACATTGCGCAAAGTATCGCTGCGTGACGGTTCGCATATCATTAAGTGGGAAGGAACGCAAGTCTCCAAGAACATTTACTTCTCAGTTTAGATGTGTCTTGGGGCGTCTTTTCAGTTCCTTCTTTATAGCTTGCGATAAGTACATGTTGTGTCAACGCATTCTAGCAATGCATCTATCTCCGCCCCAGACCCGACAACCTTAGCCGAAGTGAACCGGTCCAATCGTCAAAATTATACCTCATCCTTTATGCCAGGGTACCGCGGCAGGAGGAAGTGGCTATTACGCCACAGCCAGAAGACCCTGTAACCCCACATAAGCAGCGCTGCCAATCGCACCATAGCCATTACGGTGACAGCTCCGATATGAGCTGGAGTTTTCCGTCTAGCCAGACGTTTACTCTCTATTGTTACTTTGCCCAGACATCCTTCCCAAGTGGACCTGACCCGTATTCGGGCTGCAGAGATGAGAATGATTGGCAAGAGCATTATTCGTGCGCGACACGAGTTGAACGGTTCCGCCGCGCCTGGGCGTGCCCTTTAACTCGCTGGATGCCGCCTGTCGGATAGGCAACACCATATACTTCAAGCTTCCGCTGTGATCTTATAAAATGGCTTAAGTCATTATTTACTTGTAATAAGCTCTCTTTTTGAGACCAGCCGCTCTTAGTGTGTCGATTGCAACGTATTGCTAATAAAACCGTCGATTACCATGTGCTTCCACCAGCTGCGCGTGGTCTCGTCAGCAGTCTAGCTGTTCCAGGTGAGCGGGACTGAACCGTGTTCACTTTGCTCACTCCATGCCGTAGCTGCTCACCGTGATCATGGGTCAGGATCGCTATCTAGACGTCGGTTATTCAGTTCACAGACGCCCTAGACTGTTCGATGGCGATCGCTTTAAGCTAACCACTATTTGGCTCGGTTACATGCGTAGAAACATCACTCTCCTCTCCTCTGGTTCGTAATTCCTTTCGTCATCTGTCTTTCTACGTGCTAATACTAGGGCAGGAAGTGGTCAACAGAGTGCGATAGGTGTGTGAGTGAGGTTAGTGTATGTACTTGTCTATGCTGAGTTACTGAGACCTACACCCATTTTGCATTCTCTACTATGCCTTCTAAGGCAAGTGTCACCATGGATCACCTCTGAGGTAACATTTCGTGCGATGTGATCAGGAGCATTCACGGACCACTCTTTCAACGCCGGCTCCTGCCCTGGAGAGAGGACGCTGAAGAAGATTCTCAAGGCTCATATGCGGGAAGAACCTTGCGAGCGCAACTAAGAAGATCAGTAGAGGATGGTGTTTTCAAATGCAGACACAAACCTGCAGTCTACCCAGTATGCACAATGTGAGCAGCTCATATCACGCATAGCGACTTGCCACTTGCAGAGATGCTTATCAATCAAGGACCGGACCTCAAGGCGTACTTAACTCTTACAGATTCGCGCGGACCAAGACACGTGCTTGCCAACTGGAGGAGTTATCTGCATCACAATAGAGGGATAGTATCCATGGTCATTGCATACTTCATCCAGTGAGTCTTAAACTATCTTAGGCAATATCGACGCCTGAGAACCAGTGTGCAATGATATGGTAGAGTGATGAGTCATCGTCGAAGGCAAATTTAGGAACTGCATGCGGAAGACTCCCATTGTATATCTAGCGTCCAGGCTAGCGTCATCTACAACAGTCTATCCACGGCGTTAACGACTGTAGGGATCTACATGACGACCCCTCGATCGTAGCTCTAGCAGGATGCACACTTGCGTATTCCCTTAATTAGGATTCGATAGTAGGATGTACTTTGAGAGACTATAGCGAGGAATACTTGTGTACGTCACTTCCCTAGGAGGCGACGCAAAGAGTACAGTGTTGCTCAGCACTTCCTCTCCTTTGATGTCCAGATCTACTACTAATCCATAATCCCTGGCATCTAAGATCGACAATTGTCGGGCCATTCGTTGCTTAGGCTGTACATCCAAGTGAACATCCTCCGGATCCATTTTATTCGCTTGCGGGAGGATAGACTACATCATCATCGACGACACCGATTCGGATCCAAGTGAACCCGACTTTGAAGACGAAGCTGGAGTAGATATCATGGAGTCTTCCACCGGTTCAAATTTCTAGATGACCACCAGATAGTAGTAGTATTCCCCCATGTAAACACATTATAGTCGAGCACTTTTGCGATAGTTAGACCGTTTGTAAGCCCTTGTTTGATTGATTGAAGTGAATTGTGTGCTTTTGCCTCATGTGCATATGGGTAGTGTTTTCCCTTTAGACCCCCTCTATTCTTAATTCTCGTCTTTTCTAAACCCTCAGATGCCTCCGAGACGTGACAATGGATTTCCACCGGAGCTCACTCAGTTGATCCAGCAGCAGAATCAATTGATGCAAATGTTAGTTCAGAATCAGCAGAACAACAACAACAACCCACCACCACCACCACCTGTTGACCACTTAGCCCGTTTCCTTAGGCTGAATCCGCCGGTGTTTTCCAGTAGCACCGAGCCAATAGTAGCAGACGATTGGCTCCGCAAGATAGGAAGGGAGTTGACCACTGCAGGATGCACGGATGGTGAGAAAGTGAAGTTTGCCGCTCACCAGCTTGACGGACCCGCGGCAGCATGGTGGGAGAATTTCACAGCCACTTACCCAGTTGACACTGTCACATGGGATCAGTTTCAGCAAGCTTTCCGCACTGCCCATGTTTCAGCAGGAGCTATGGCCATAAAGAAGCGTGAGTTTCGCAACTTACGCCAAGGAGGAAGGACTGTTGGCCAGTATGTGGAAGAGTTTAGTAAGGTAGCCCGTTATGCCCCAGATGACGTTGCTACGGATGCAGCCAAGCAGGAGAAGTTTCTGGAAGGATTGAATGATGAACTAAGCATGCAGTTGATGGTAGCAAATTTCAACAACTACCAGGAGTTGGTAGATCATGCCATCATGATTGAAGGGAAGCAACAGCAGATTGAGAACCGTAAGAGGAAGTATGGACAGGGGAAGTATAACTCTGGATCCCAGCAGAAGCCCCGTTTTACCCCTAAACCGGGATTTAAGTTTCAGCACACCCATGGAGGAGGTAGCTCGCACAACCATAATGGCCACAAGAATGGTAATGGGAATGGAGGAAGCAACGGCCAGAACCGAACAACCCCATCGACCCCAACCAAGAGAGACCTGAGTCAAGTCACCTGTTTCAAGTGTTCGAAGACCGGACATTATGCCAATGAATGTCCTGAAGGCCAGAATAGAAATGGCAATGGAAGCTCTGGGAAGAAGCCGAACCCTTTCAATAGGGGACAGGTGAACCACGTTAATGTGGAGGAGATTGAAGATCAGCCCGATGCAGTAATCGGTAAGTTTTGGTTAAGTCATTTACTGCACTCGTTCTTTTTGATACTGGTGCATCGCATTCATACATATCAAGGGGATTTGTGGAAAAGTATAGCCTGCCCACTAGGATTCTTAAAACACCTATGCTAGTAAAGCTCGCCAGGAGCAGAATACATGGCCAGACAAGGATGTTTTCAAGTACCATTGAGTATAGGAAGGCATGTATTCCCAACGGATTTAATTATTCTGGAATCCCAAGGTCTGGATGTGATTCTTGGTATGGATTGGCTGTCGATGTATGGAGGAAACATCGATTGCGCCAGTAAGACAATTTTGCTTACCACACCAGAAGGAAGAAGGATCAAGTATGTATCCCGGCATGTGCCAAACAGGACACAAGTGAATTGCTTATCAGGAGTTGTGCAGGAGGAAGTACCAGTGGTAAAGGATTTTCCTGATGTATTTCCTGAGGAATTACCAGGCATGCCACCGGATAGAGACATTGAGTTTTTGATTGAGTTATTGCCAGGTACAGGCCCAATATCGAAGCGACCGTACCGGATGCCAGCAAAGGATTTGGTGGAAATTAAGAATCAGATTAAGGAGTTATTGGATAAAGGTTACATTCGCCCAAGTTCGTCACCTTGGGGATCACCCGTACTTCTAGTGGAAAAGAAGGATGGATCATTAAGGATGGTTGTAGATTATCGGGGATTGAATGAAGTAACCATCAAGAACAAGTACCCACTGCCAATGATCAATGATCTGTTTGATCGATTGCAAGGAGCTAAAGTGTTTTCCAAGATCGATTTGCGATCAGGGTACCATCAGTTGAAGATTCGAGAGCAGGACATACCTAAGACAGCATTCACCACAAGATATGGACTGTATGAGTATACCGTTATGTCATTTGGATTGACTAACGCACCTGCCTATTTTATGAACCTGATGAACAAAGTGTTTATGGAGTTTTTGGATAAGTTCGTCGTAGTGTTCATCGATGACATTTTGGTTTATTCAAAGAATGAAGAGGAGCATAAGGAACATTTGCGTTTGGTTTTGGAGAAATTAAGGGAACATCAGTTATATGCCAAATTCAGCAAATGTGAGTTTTGGTTGAAGGAAGTTGGATTCCTCGGACACGTTATATCCGGAGAAGGTATAGCAGTTGACCCCACAAAGGTTGAGACCGTAACCGAATGGGAAGCACCAACAACAGTTGGAGAGATCCGGAGTTTTCTTGGACTCGCAGGATACTACCGGAGATTCATTGAGAATTTTTCAAAGATTGCAAAGCCTATGACTGAATTGTTGAAGAAGGATACTAAGTTCAAATGGACTGAGGAGTGTGAGGCTAGTTTCCAGGAGTTGAAGAAACGATTGGTTACCTCACCGGTATTGATTTTGCCAGATCAGACCAAGGATTATGAGGTGTATTGCGACGCTTCACGTCGAGGACTTGGAGCAGTGCTTATGTAGGAAGGGAGAGTTGTTTCGTATGCATCATGACAACTGAAGCCTCATGAGTTGAATTATGCCACGCATGATTTGGAGTTAGCAGCCGTAGTGCATGCATTGAAGACGTGGAGACATTTCCTCATTGGAAATCATTGTGAGGTGTACACGGATCATAAGAGTTTGAAGTACATTTTCACTCAGAAGGAGTTGAACCTCCGACAGAGGAGATGGTTGGAGCTCATCAAGGATTATGACATGAGATTGCATTACCATCCCGGAAAGGCTAATGTAGTAGCTGACGCATTGAGCCGTAAGAGCCATGTCAATACGATAATGACGGGGAAAATACCAAAGGAGTTAGCAGAAAACCTTCGTGAGCTATGTTTGGAAATAGTTCCGAAAGGCTATGTAGCAGCATTGGAGATTCAATCAACATTAATGGATAAGATCAGAGAAGCTCAGAAATCTGACAAGGAGATTGCTGCTATAAAGGAGAAATTGAGCGAAGGAAAAGCAAAGGGATTTCGTGAGGATGAGCACGACACCTTATGGTTTGAGGACCGTGTTTATGTGCTCAATGACCCGGAGATCAGGAAGTTGATTTTGCAGGAGGCACATGATTCACCATATTCGATTCACCCAGGGAATACCAAGATGTATTTGGATTTGAAGGAAACATTCTGGTGGACCGGAATGAAGAAGGATATTGCAGCGTATGTAGCAGTTTGTGACGTATGTCAGAGAGTAAAAGCAGAACATCAAAAGCCAGCAGGATTGTTACAACCACTGCCGATACCCGAATGGAAGTGGGATAAGATAGGCATGGATTTTATCACAGGGCTACCCAGGACAAGAGCCGGATATGACTCGATATGGGTAGTAGTTGATCGTTTGACGAAGGTAGCACATTTCATTCCAGTTAAGACCACTTACACCAGTGCTAAGTTGGCAAAGATATACATGACTAGAATCGTTTGTTTGAATGGAGTTCCGAGGAGTATCGTATCAGATAGAGGAACCCAATTTACCTCAAAGTTTTGGAATCAATTGCATGAAACTTTAGGAACCAGACTAGAGTTCAGGACAGCTTTTCATCCGCAGACAGATGGACAGACCGAGAGAGTCAATCAGATTTTGGAAGATATGCTGAGAGCTTGTGCACTAGATTATGGATCAAGTTGGGATGAAAACTTACCGTACGCGGAGTTTTCTTATAACAACAGTTACCAAACCAGTTTGAAGATGGCCCCTTTCGAAGCTTTATACGGAAGGAGGTGCAGGACACCATTGTCCTGGAACGAAGTTGGAGACCGTCAATTCTTTGGACCAGATTTGATTAAGGAGTCAGAACGGAAGGTTAAGTTGATTCGCGATAGGCTCAAGGTAGCCCAGTCCAGGCAGAAGAGCTATGCAGATTCTAAACGCAAGGAGACAGTTTACGAAACTGGAGACAGAGTTTACCTTCGAGTATCCCCACTTCGAGGAGTTAAGCGTTTTGGAGTTAAGGGAAAGTTAGCACCGCGTTTTGTTGGACCATTTAAGATCGTGAAACGTATGGGAGAAGTCGCTTATAAGTTGGAATTACCAGAAGGACTGTCAGGAGTTCATGATGTATTCCATGTTTCTCAGCTGAAGAAATGTCACGCCGAGATGGCGGAGGTACCGCTAAGAGATACAGTGCCATTAGAAGCAATTCAGTTAAAGGATGACCTAACATATGAGGAGAAGCCAGTCAAGATTCTCGATGTTGCCAGCAGAGTTACTCGCAGTAAGGTTATCAAGTTTTGCAAAGTTCAGTGGAACCACCACTCAGAAGATGAAGCCACCTGGGAGAGAGAAGAAGATTTGCTCAAAGACCACCCTCACCTATTTTCTAGCCAACCCGAATCTCGAGGGCGAGATTCACCTTAAGGGGGGTAGGTTTGTAACATCCCAAATTTTCAATTTGGAATGTTATACACTAGATCATATGCATATCATATTTTCTTGCATTTTGGTTGATCCTAGAAATTTCACGCAACTCAAGGACCCTCGGAGAGAGTTGGAGATTTCGTTATTTTCATATTTGAGAGTTCTCTCGAATTTTGAAAATAGGATCATTTGATTTATTTATTTTGTCTTCAATAATTTTTCCGGTGTCAGAATATATGAGAGAGGGAATAATATGACTTTCCCAAATTTAGGAAAAATGAAGATATAATAAATAGATCAATTTTGCTTTCCGGTGTTTATTTGCATTTTATTTGGATAGGGAAAATGCGCGTTTTCAAAAATTGCATTTTAGGTCCGGAGAAAAGTTCATTTTGTTCGGCTCATTTTTAGGAGTCGGGGAAAATTTACTTTAGATTTTTCGGAGTTTGTTTAGATCCTTTTTTGTTTTTTTTTCTGCGCGAGGAAACTATTTAAAAAAAAAATTGAGCAGCGCCTTGGGCCAAAGGCCCAAGCCAAGCCACCTACCGCCGCGCTCCCAGGCGCAAGGCCGCCGCCGCCTCTGCCTCTTAGCCGAATCCTTTTTGGATTCTAGGCTTTAGCCCCTTCCCTTTCCTTACTCCGTTTATTTTCTAAATCTTTCCTACTCCTATTCTAATTCCTTGTCCTCTACCCCAAGTAAATCCCTCCCCTCCCCAATATAAATACCCAAGCACCCCCCCTCTAAACACATCAAATCAAAGCTCTCCTCCACACCGCGCCTTGCACCGCCGCCGCGCCGCATCACACCGCGCCCTGCGTCACCGCTGCCAAGCCGCATCACACCGCGCCCTGCGTCACCGCCGCCGCGCCGCCTCACCCGCGCCGCCGCCACACCTTACCGCCGCCGCGCCGCATCACACCGCGCCCGCCACCCCACACTCGCGCCGCCGCCGCACCTTACCGCCGCCGCCCCACACCCGCGCCGCCGCCGCACCTTGCCCACGCCGCCGCCCTACGCCGACGCCGCCGGAGCCCTCACCGGAGACCTCCCCAAGGTTGCCCCGCGCTACATCTATTCTTTTTCTCGGATCGTTTTCTTCTAATCGTTCCGATTCTTTTCTTCTCTAAACCGTTCCGGTTTTCTAGATCGGTTTTTCGTTCGGTTTTTCTTCTCCGAAACCCTAGATCGGATTCGTTCTCTTCTCCGATTTAGTTGCTTTGGACCGTTCGCTGGACCGTTCGTCCTAACGAACGTGATCACCGGATTCTTCTAGGTTAACGACGTCCGTTCGTTTAACCGTTCTTCTTTTTCTTTTCGTCGGATTTATTCCGCGATCGCGATCTCAGATCCGATCTTCTTCCTAGTCTATCTTTTCGCTCGTTTATCGGAATCAGGTGATTCAAGCGCCTGGAGTTTCGTCTCGAAACCGCCGTTCCGTCTAATCAACTTGAACAAGCTTTTGTTACAGTAAAATTTTGACCTAGATTCAACTTGCTAGAACCGAGTTGTTTTCTTCCGCCGTTTGTTTTTCGTTCTTTCTTGCAACCGGAGTTCTTAAGTTGAACTACCTGGTTCGTTCTCTTGTTCGAGTTTTACCTATGCATTAGATGAGTACTTATTGTATGCTTGTTGTTTGTCTGCGATAGATTACCCGGATTGCGCCGCTTGTTACTTCGAAACCCTAGGACTCGCGGATCATCAGCAAGGCAAGTAACACTTTGATCATACCTTTTCTACAACCCATGTTTTATTGCATTAGATCAATCCTCACACATTGCATGATTAGGATCTAATTAAATTGTGGGATGGGAAGTAGATGAGGTAGTACCTATTACCTGTATTATTATGAAACCTTTGGGAGTTACTTCTACGTTTACTTATTATGCCATGCTATGCTAGTAGACGTGGATTGGGTGAGTGATATCCATGACAGATGTGAGATTGATAATTTTAATGGTTTATCTAAGGTGGCAACTTAAACACACATCTGGGTGGATTGAGGCACCTGATGTCTATCAGGACTTGCCTGTTTTTTTTGGACCGCCACCCAGGCTCAAAGGGATCATAAGATAATTCATGCTAGAAACTTCCGTGTGCAGCCACATGCTACTATGGGCTCTGGCATAGTTGACTAAGTTGTGCGAACTCTTACGGGGTGGACTAGCAGATGTAGGGGATGTAGGTGTACCGGTCTACCCCACATGTAAGGTGCTAGTGCTTCTGAAAGACTATGTCTCGGTCATCCGTTTCTCAAACACCATGTAGTGCGAGAAAACAAACGGAGGCGATCGAGTCATGTGGGGAAAAGTGCGCAAACCTCTGCAGAGTAACAAACTAATCATGATTAGCCGTGTCCCCGGTTATGGACAACTTCAGTATCTAGTACTTGAATATCATTGTGAATCTCAACATGTTACTTCTAATTAATGTTATTGGGTTTTAATTACTTTTAATTGGGATTGAGAATGTTGTCAACCATTCTCAATGTTTCACAACCACCATGATAGTAAATAAAATTTATTCCTTTGCAGTAGGGAAAAATTGGCTTTACGCAAAAACTGTAACCATAGAGCTTTCCACCAGCCATATATGCATATAGTATAGCTGTTTCATTCCATTACTCTCTATGTGTTACTTTGCCAGCATATTCCATGTGCTGACCCGTTTTCGGGCTGCAAGTTAATGTTGCAGACTTTTCAGACGACGATTGAGGTGCGTTTAGGTCGTGGCCCTATACTCAGTGATGCCGCTGGAGTTGATGGACCCATTTATCTTCCAAGTCTTCCGCTGTTATCTTTAAAATATGGCCTTAAGTCATATTTATTGTAATAAGTTCTTTTTGAGCCATCGATATAATAAGTGTGTGATTGCAACTTTGCTATAAAACCTCGATGTACTATGTGGTGTCAGCATTACTGATCCAGGGATGAGTACTTGAATATCATTGTGAATCTCAACATGTTACTTCTAATTAATGTTATTGGGTTTTAATTACTTTTAATTGGGATTGAGAATGCTGTCAACCATTCTCAATGTTTCACAACCACCATGATAGTAAATAAAATTTATTCCTTTGCAGTAGGGAAAAATTGGCTTTACGCAAAAACTGTAACCATAGAGCTTTCCACCAGCCATATATGCATATAGTATAGCTGTTTCATTCCATTACTCTCTATGTGTTACTTTGCCAGCATATTCCATGTGCTGACCCGTTTTCGGGCTGCAACGTTAATGTTGCAGACTTTTCAGACGACGATTGAGGTGCGTTTAGGTCGTGGCCCTATACTCAGTGATGCCGCTGGAGTTGATGGACCCATTTATCTTCCAAGTCTTCCGCTGTTATCTTTAAAATATGGCCTTAAGCCATATTTATTGTAATAAGTTCTTTTTGAGCCATCGATGTAATAAGTGTGTGATTGCAACTCTGCTATAAAACCTCGATGTACTGTGTGGTGTCAGCATTACTGATCCAGGGATGACACCGTAGCACAGTAGACGTGATCCATTCGGGTCAGGTCGCTACATGGCACAATATTTTTAAGTCCGAACTTATGCCTGATCCATCTATCTTCATTTATCTGAATGTTTCTATACTTGGGCTTTACTGAAATGTGATTTTTTTGGTCACTCTAATTTTTGAAATACTTTGACCAACAACTACTTCACTGTTTTAGCACAAGTTCCAATCTGCTAGGTTTCAATGAAGACTTTAATTGCATCACAACTACCACCATTTCTCATCACTCAATCTACCACTTCCCCATTGTCACACTCCACCGCACTTCCTCCACTCCAACATTTAAGTATCCAACAACTCACTCTATCTCTGCTCACTCTATATCTCTCTTGAAAACCTCACTCTACCTACATCCATGGCTGGTTCTTCCTCTACGCCAGACCCATGGCTGAACCCCTTCCCCACCGGCAAGGGCTGGGTTGCCATGCTTTTTGGGTCGGCTCGTGGCGACGAAGACCTCTTCCTCGACTACATGAAGATTGCCATGAGATACAGCAGCGCAGAAGGGCTCGTGGATGCATCAGAAGAGGTGAGGAAGGAGGCGACGACTGAAGAGAAGCAGCACATGGACCAGCGCTATGCAACACCTTGTAAGGGTATCATGCCCATCGACATGTTGCTGTGGGCAATGAAGGAGGCGGACTCCGGCGATGCTGGGCAGAGGGAATGGTGGGTAGCCCACTGCTATATCCCTCCAGCACAAGCTACAGCTCCAATATGGGCAACGACGACGAGGACCTGCAGATCATCGCCCCACCAGCACTGCTGGCTCACCACGTCCTCCTCCCATCATCGTCATCAATGGAGACAAAGAGGAGGTGCCAGAGCTGTCACCTACCACTCAAGTCAAGCAAGAGGTGCGACGGTCAGGTCGCATAGCAGGGCAGGGGCCTAACAATCTGAAACTGTAAGTTTCAGATTCAGTTACAACAGTTATCACCAGGTCTATGTGAGATTCAGTTCTGTCAGTTTATCAAAGTGTTTGCAATCTCGGTGAGATTCAGTTATGTCAGTTTAAGTGCCTTTGAGCAATTTCAGTGTACATGTGCTATCTATGTAAGACTAAATGCTATCTATGGGAGACTAAATGTCTTCCAAACTTCTCTGAATTTGTCTGAACCTGTGATGAAGCAATTTCTGAAGTAAACAGACCTCAGCAAGAACTTACGATACAACACACAGAAATAAACTGCATCAGACTTAGATAATTTAGTTCTTAACTTAACTTAGCACCAGTCCTCAGCATCAGGATAATATTTGGGCAGTATAGATCAGGGCAAACAGCACCCCCCACACCAACCAAAATGATCTGAACCCATTACATTTCTTAGGTAGTTCAAAGGTAGTTCATAGGTAGATCAGGGCATATTTGCATCAGACTGATCATTCCTAGGCCAATTATATATAGGCCTCATATATACTTACCATCCAGAGCTGCCACTTCACTCCTCCATCACAACTTCCTTTATCTTGTCCAGCTTTTCCTTGCACCCATGACCAACCTTCAGGAGCTCAGCAATGACATTCTCCAGCTTGTTCTTCTCTTCTTTAAGGAGGTCTTTCTCCACCTCTAGCTCCTTCATTGCCTTCTTTGTGTTTTGGATTATATCATCTTGACTCTGAAGGATGCACCTTTGTTCTTTCTTGAGCTTAAGATTATCCATTTGAAGCTCAATCTTTGCGTGCTCCTCAAGTTGCTTCTTCTTCTCCTTCAGTTCATTGATTGCCTGGCTTGTGCAGTCCATGTCATGAGATTTGATTCCATCCTGATAATCAAACAACTTGGACACATCATCCACCAGCTGGCTATACTGATTGGCCAGAGAATCAAGCTCCTTCTGAAGTTTTGCAGCCTCTATCCCATGAGCCTCGTTATCCTGGGCTCTACCAAGGTTCTGCTCATGATACATATCCCAGAGCTTGCTTAAGCACCTTTGCATAATTACAGGCCAGGGGGCATCTACCTACTCTAGAACACCACAGTTCACACCATCCTGAAAATCAATTTAAATTTACAGTGAACACCACAGTTAACAAGCAAATTTTGAATAAAACAATAATGATATAAATAGCTACACTAGCTAGTTAGTTCTATACTAAAAATACAATACATCAATATGTTTCATATGTTTCCAGTGCTCTTTACTACAAGTACAGTATTCAGACATACCAATGTTTTTAGACTTAAGGAAAATTCAGAAAAATAGCAACTAAACACTCCGTTTCCACTACATAGCAGAAATTCAAGCTAATCAAATCCACACCAACTTAGTCCATTACCTCAGTAGCACATCCTATGAATCTCCTGCCAGTGTCAGTTCCTTCAAATGCCACAAACTTGCCCGGCCTCTGCCTGTGCAGGATGCACCTTTTGTCAGATTCAGTCACAAGCCCACATAAACTAGGGTCTATCACAGTGTCATGAGTTTGCTGCAACAACAAAAGCATATCTATATCAACAACAACTCACATATATCAACTTAAATGGAAAAATCTCAAATATCTTCAAACCCTAACCCTAACCCTAGAACAAAACAGACAGGAGAGGGAGAGGATAGACTGAGCTGACTTACAAAGTACTCCATCTGCATGCTGATGAACTCGCTCATGTACTCGTCATTGTCGTCCGACGTCTCGTTGCTGTTCGGCCATGACGGCATGGTCGCGGCGTTGCCGGAGTGTGAGAAGAAGAAACAGAAGCAGAGGAGAGCAGAGAGGAGTGGAGTGAGCTCGGGGGAGAGTGAGAGAGCTGGTGGGGACGAGCGGCCCGGTCGGCCAGTTTATGACCTGGTCCGACCAGGTGCGAGCTCTAACGGCCCCCCGCGCGCGCCATTAGCCGTTAGGCGGGCCGCCGGCCTAGCACGTGGGCCACTCACGTCAGAATCGCGGTTAAAACAGTCAAAACCACCATTCAGTCAACCTGGTAGTTTTTAGTCATGTGATTATGTTTTTTGGTAGTTTTCGTCCACTTTTAAAAAAAATGATAGTTCTGTGGGACGCGAATCCCTAAACTGGTAGTTTTTTTGTCAAACACTCTTTTTATCCTCCAGAACAATTCTTTCATGTCTAGTGCATGCAATCAATTCATCCAAGCATCCTTGGTCATCCTCGTTCATCACTCAAACCCAAGAGTCTCTCGATGTCCTTATCATTGGGTGCCCTCAAGCACTCCTCTCATAGATCTCAATCATGGCTTGTGTGTATCTTCGAACGACCTCTAGGATTGAATCTCCCCAGTGCAGACATAGTCATCAATGGCCTCGGCCGAACAACCATATGCATGCACTCGAATAGACGCGGCACACTTCATCAATGGGCTCGCATTTATCTCTCCCGGTGCACTTGTTCCCAATTTAAACCATGGATTATTCCTTTCCACAACTTTTGCAATGGTGAGGAAATGACTTCGATGCATCTGAAATTGACGGAGAAAATACTTCTTCGGATAGATTGCATTGGGGTTGAAGTAATCCTTCATAAGCTTCTCATGGCCCTCTAATATGTCTCGATTGAGGTACAAGTGACGAAATTGTGATTCTAGTCTCGGTCGCCGAAAGTCCTCATCTTCTTGTTCCTCCGATGAAAACTCGTCAAAGAACTTATTCCTCAACCTCTTCATCTACACTATTCAATTTTTTAGATTGAATTTGATTGCAAAAAGAGTACAACACAATGAAAAAGCAAAAAAAAATGCGCCTAGTCAATTCGTCGAACACTTCGCAGGGGGAGGAGGTGATAGACTAGGTCGGCGGTATTGACGCGGTGCCGATGCTACGGGTTGTTGGAAGGGCCGCGGGACGGCCTGCTGACTTTGTAGGTGGAAGATTCTCCTCATTCCGTGCTCGCCGGTCGCCGTCCAAGCTAGCCATTCCCGAACTTCGATCATCTTGATTTTGTCGATGTGGCCACAATTTCGGTGCCACATAGATCCTCGGCGGGGCTCTGCGGCATCTCGGTCGTCCGCCGGCTCCTTTTAGAACAAACCCAGCTCGAAGGTGAGTATTTTTGTCCAAGTGGTGGCGGGGCAATAAGGGTCGACTCCGGCGATGCAAAGACCGGCGAACAAATCAGAGTAGGACAGGTGGCCGGTGTTGGCGGGGCGACGATGGAGGCTACGGGTGGACGCAGGAAGCAACGCTGACGTCGATGCGAACAAGCGTGCGCCGGGGGGGGGGGGGGGGGGGGGGGGGGGGTGTCGCAAGGAGAGGGTTGAGATTATCCTAAGAGCTGCCTGCGACCACTTATACTTGAGGGGCAGCCGAGGCGGTGCTTATAATTTTCGAAGAGTTAAACCGGATAAGGACCGGCTAGATCCGGTTAACTTCTCAGAACAAAAAAATTAAGAAGTTAAAAGCTTTTTAAGGCATCGGCTACAGAAGTACATATACGCTTAAGCTGGCCAGCTCGTACCGAGCAGCGTGATCGGCGATGATGCTACAAACTCTGTCGCCTTCCAAGTGACAAGGATGGGTGCATGGTACTCGCTGAAGATGAACACTCAAGTCATCTGCTTCCACTAGAGGGGTCCCCCACACGAACAGGTCGAGATTAGTTTGTGGGTTAACCAGAGGACGTAACAGCTGGCGTTGGCCATTACATTATCCGCGGCACTGGTGCAATGCATCTGATTGTACCGCCTGCTGTGCTCTTGATTAATTGTCCCTGGTAGGTCACGGGGTTGCGATTCTTTAGTCGCACGCATTCATTCATGTGTGGATCCGTGCGTATATCTGGAGAGTATCTTGTAGGAACCCGTAAACAAAGATCCAAGGAGAGACGGTGAAATCACAAGCATCGGGCACGGTGAAATATTTACGTATAGCACTGTTTATGATCCACTGACTATAGTACGTACAAGAGATCGGTTGCGTCTCTGCCGTTGAAACTTGGGAATAATGGCATGCCTGCACCGGCATTTCAGCATGCCAATATTAGCGAGATCCTTTGCTCAGCTGAGCCTCTCGTGTGATTTTGGAAGGATGCGTCGATCGAACTTTGTCGTGTACCCTTTCTTTCGGTTTGCTTTTTTTTTGAATGACCAGCCGTGGAAAGGAAGCAAGATGGCAATGGAAAAGAAAGATCCCGGGCGGGGTGACGGGGCAACAAGAATGGCAACGCGCAGGAGAGCGCATGGATCGGCCCATGGACGCGGGGACTGAAAGGACGGACACCAACCCAATCATTCGCTCATCCGATCGATCGACATTAAGTAGGAACCCCACGTCGAACCGCGGATCGGCGTGGGGGCATGGCCGAGTTCCAATGATTTCTCCGGTCCAGATACTGCACCAGCAAGCCGGTTGAGGATTGACAGGTAGATCAACATTGAAAGCTTGAGGTCGACACGGCCATAGACCGCTACCTCGCAGTTGCAGGTGCAGGCCACAGTGGCGGTGGCGGCAGAGAAGGAAGGGAGATGTCCCCGTCGTCGCCCGTCTGCTCGAGGCGAGGCGAGGCGGTACGTACGGTGCACGGGGCGCCCATCCGCGTCGCGCCCCCACGCCACGGCACAGTGCACGGCGGTACGTGCGTGAATACGTGATGGCAACGGCGAGGCTGGCGGGGGCCAGCCATGGGGGTGGGGGTGGGTCGCCCAAGGGAGGGAGCGATCTCCGCCGACGCGCGCGGCCATGCCGGCATTGAATGGGGCCGTGAGCTGTGCGCGAGGTGGGCCGGCGCCCGCCGACTGCACGTGTCCCCGCCGGCCGTCGCGCCACTCCTACTCTTTGGGGTTTTTCTTTTTTTGTGCGCATACTACTACTCTTTGGTTTCTGTCCGTGACACCTGGACGGAGTCAAAAAGTTTGTTACTGCCACGGTGGAGGGTCAAGTTCGTCCTGCTGCCGGGCTGAGCTCGCACACAAGTCAACTGCGTGGCGATCATTGCTCTAGCTGCTCACATTGTCCAACTTGATCTGCTGCTGCTACTACTACTTGAGTTTGACTGAGCTGTCCGCTTTGCAATGTCACGGGCAGGATGGTCAACCCAACCAACCAACAAAAGGCAATGTACACGTACAAAGTGCTCGTGTACGTGCGTACTTTACCCAGAGTCTTCCATAGCAAGATGATCTGCCCGCCCGGGCCTCGCCGATGCAGCTTCGGTTGCGGCACATGCCTGCCTTTGGATCACTGACATGTGGGCTCACATGTCAGTAATCCAAAGGCATGTGCCTTTAAGGCACCGAAGCATCGTCCGGGCCTCGCCTCCTTGCTCTGCAAGACTGCAAGCTCGGTGTTCCAATTTCCAAAGTGAAAAAGTTATCCAACGTGTCCATGGAGCCAGCTGCCGCCTTGCCTTGCCTGCCACACCACACTATCCAGTATCCACTCATCCCCATGCCGGCCACGCCCGTCCGTGCGGCCTCTGCTGAGCCACATGACACCACCCTATAAAAACAGCTCGCCGCGCTCCGCTTGCCACACCACGGTCCACGCCGCCAGCTCCAGCAGACCGCGACCACGTACGCCGGGATCGATCATCTCCAGCAACAGCAAGCCGGCCGCAGATGGCAGCGGGGTTCCGCCGGCGGCTCGCCTGCCTCACCGCCCCCAGGGCCTCCTCCTACCTCCGCCGCACGCGCCACAAGAAGCTCTCCTACGCCCGCGCCCGCTCCGCCAGCCTCCCCGGCCGCTTCCACCCGGTCGTCGCCGGCCTGCACGACACGGCCAACGAGGTGCTCGGGTGGACCGAGGCACCGGCGCAGGCTGGCACGGAGTGGATCGGTGACGGTGTGGGACACCTCGGCCGGCTCCTGGCCGGCCTCACCGACCTGCTCCACCACCCGCAGGCGCAGGACCCGCTCCGGCACTCGCGGCGGCCGGGCGGCAAGGCGGCCGCGCCGTGGGCGGAGCGGCTGCTGGACGACCTCCTCCTCCTCGCCGACGCCCACGGCTGCTTCCGCGAGGCGCTGCTGTCCCTGAAGCAGCTGCTCGCCGAGGCCCACGCCGCGGTCCGCCGACGCGACGCGGCGCGCCTCGCGGCCGCTCTGCGCGCGCGCCGCCGGTCCGACCGCGACATCTCCCGCCTCGCCTCCACATTGCGCGCTCTCTCCCACCGTTCTTGCTCCTCCGCCGCGTCGACGTCCGACTCCGGCGAGGCCGCGCTCGCCGAAGCCGTTGCGGCCGCGACCTGCGCCGCGGCGGCCGCGTCCGCAGCCATCTTCGCCGGGCTCGCCTCCGCCTCCGCCTCCTCCGCATCGCGCGCATTGACGTCCCCGACGTCGGCCTCTTCTCCCGCGAAGGCCGCGCCGGTGTGGTGGGTGTCCGACCTCCTGCGCTGGCGGCGCCGCACGGTGTCCGTCGCCGCCTGCGAGTCCTCCGGATCACCCCGTGGCACCAAGGAGACACCTCCGGAAGAATGCTGCGACGAGGAGGAGGACGAGAAGAGAGCGGCCATGGAACGGCTGCGGGGCCTCGAGGAGTGCGTCGTGGCCGCCGAGGACGGCTGCGAGCAGGTGTACCGCGCGCTCGTGAACGCGCGGGTGTCGCTGCTCAACGTCCTCACGCCCTGCTTTTGACGGCCTGACAAGACAGTGTTGATTGATTTGATTCCATTGATCTTTCTTAGCTTTTTGTAGCTTGTGTATACTTGATGTATAGAGATCGTTCCAAAATGAAACGAGATTGTAATTAGGCGAAATGTCAGTGGATATTTTGCTCTTGATTGACTGTAATTAGGCGAAATGTCAGTGGATATTTTGTTCTTCATTGACTGAAAACGTCTCGTCCAAATTTTGCAGTTGCTCTCTCTATAAGTCATTTTAGATATTTCAATATGGACTACATACGAATATATATAGACATATTTTAGAGTATAGATGCATTCATTTTGTTTCGTACGTAGTTTATATTGAGTCTTTAAAAGGTTTTATATTTAGAAACAGATGGAGTAGTTAGATCTGAAGGTAAATCAGAGCGTATACTCATCTTGGGTGCTTTTTGAAAAAGTTATTTGCTTCAATTGGCATTACCCTAAAGTTTAGTTTTCCAGTGACATAAGCCAATTTTGTGTGTGTGTGTGGATAAGTTAGCTCTGCCCTGCCATCTTCAACTATTGCCGAGTGTAAGTGACTGTTTAGATTTGGACTCTTGCACCGCCTAAACTGTTTACTAATATTTTCTGGTCGCTTGAATATCATAGGCCGACATGGGGTGGGATCGTAACTTTTTGGATTTTGGTCGTTTGCTCCGACATGGTGGTGGGATCACATCTAGCACTAGCAGTCCACGATTATTCCAAGAAAGAAAAGGAATGGACGGAAAATCTCACCCAGGCAGATTCCCTAACCCACCTTTTATATTTGGTTGAAGGGGGAGATTTTACAGTGCACTACATCCCTGGATTTTTTTGGCGCCACAAACGTTTCCTCTTTCGGCCGTCCCTCCCGTCTGCGTCGCCATCGCCATTGTGCCACCTTCCTTCGCCCGTGGCTCCAGCAATACTGTGAATTGAAAGACCACGTCGCCTCATTCCCTTGTGGGAAACATCAAGAGCAAGGCCAAAGTTTGGACAATCGCGTGCATGAAACATTCGAGAAACATATGCTGGGAGAGTCATGTCCGTTTTACCCTTTTCTTTTCTTTTTAAACCTACCGTGTAAAATGATCTATCATTTTATCTCAAGATGATATGTCGGCTCAATCTCTCGAAGATGCTCATAGAGATAGGATGTGCGTGTGTGCGTTCATAGGGGTAAATGCAGGCCCGCCCTGATGGGGGGCAGGGGGCGGCCGCCCCGGGCCCCCGAGATGGAAGGGCCCCCAGGTAAGTGTGCTTCTCTATTTCAAGCCTGCAGTTATGAAGTAAAAAAAAACCGATGTTGCATGTTCTGCTGTGCGTGGCCAGGCCCAAGTAGCAACTCTCCTACTAGATCGCTAAGCGCATAACGAGGACTCCTGAAATCTTGCGCATCACTGATTGCCAACCACGCACGACCCTCGTGCCGATGAATTGCACGGATCTGGCACCCGACACGGGAC
The DNA here is from genome assembly GCF_003073215.2 of Triticum urartu. Lineage (NCBI taxonomy): Eukaryota > Viridiplantae > Streptophyta > Magnoliopsida > Poales > Poaceae > Triticum > Triticum urartu. The sequence continues at coordinate 622,215,307 of NC_053026.1, forward strand.
GGTCTAATTGCTATTTTGCCTAATCGCTTCATCGCCTCGCCTTACGACGCCGTCACCTTGCCTGATCACATCGTCATCAGTTCACCTCCTTGCAGCGGATGCAGCAACATCGGCGGAGGCTGGTGCTTCTACAAATACGGCCCCGGCCTGCGAGCCCTCGCGGAAAAGTACAACGCCAACAAGATGATCTGCTGCAAGTACGTATTTTTTTTCTCCTTCATTCAAAAGTGGATAATCCTGGTCTGCCTGCATCATATGACACACATAGTCATTTTATATTAAAAAATAATATGAATTTGCTAAAGCACATTTAGATATGCCATAAGTATTGCACGTTTAAATCTTGTGCCGTAAATTTTAGGCCAAGATTCGTACGGATATTTTCTTTTCTTTTTTTCTTTTACTTTTTATGCTTGCTTGAGTCACTTTAGATGTGCAATAATTAGGACACATTTAAATGTGCCTTAGACAAAATAAGTCTCAAGTCATCGGGTCACAAAAGTTATTGAAATAGACTTTCGTCCCGCTTTATTAATAAAGCCATCACCGCGCCACCATGCCGCCGCGCCGCCGGGGTTCTTTGGGTTACCGCAGCGTCCGCGAACGCCCCAACGGTTGGTACTCCGCCGAGATCCGGTCTGGCGGCTCGGCCTCGGATCGTTCTGGAGCGCGCACGAGGCGGCCCGCGCGTACGACGCGGCGCCGTGGCGCTTTTAGAGGCCCCGGTCGCAGATGAACTTCCGGAATGTCTTCACGCGCGAGCAGGCGCAGCGCGTCGCCCCTTCGCCGCGTCTCATCACCGACATGGACCGTGCCGACCACGCTCGGCGGCAGCGCCGCCTTCTCGTCGCTGAGAAGGACGAGCGAGCCATGGCGGAGTGGCGCCGTCGCCACCCGGAGGACGACGCCGACAAGCGTGCCTACTGGGCGGAGAGGACGGCAAGGCGCCGAGCGGAGCGGGCGGACCGGCGTCGGCGGAAGGCATTGGCGAATGCGCAGTGCGATATAGTTGAAGCAGGTGGGTGGTTGATCTTCACGTCAGACGATGAACGTTGGGACGACATATGGCCTGATACCTCGGACAACATCGACGAGGATGATGATGGTGATGATGGTAGCGACTTGGAGTAGTTTCTATCTATGTATGTCGTAGTAGTTTTTATCTAGTTGCATCGTAGTTCTATCTATCTATGTTTTCGAACTATCTATCTAGTTGCACCGATGTAAAATACCTTTATATCGTTTTTTATCTATACAATTTTAAAAAAATGTTGTAGAATGAGCGCGCGCAATGATGTTTTTAGTGCGCCTGCTGGAGCTGCGCGCGCGCTGTTTTTTAGCACGGCTGCTGGAGGCAGCGCTGCGCGCCGCGCTAAATCAAGTGATAGACATGCGGCAAAGCAGTTTTTAGCGCACGGCGCGTTCGGCTCCTATTGGAGATGCTTTTAGCCATGCAAGGTTCGGCTCTAAATAGTAAAGAGTGCCGTTAAGCCGACCGAGCGTATGCATGTGAGGCCTCCTCCAGTCGCAGAATCTATGTTAAATTCCGTAGGTCGTGATTCGGTCGGTTTGGCGTCACATGGAGATCGATGGAGTCAATCGGCGGGTCAAGGAGTTGAGGTGTCATGACTCATGCACGCACGTTGGTTGGAGCCGGACTGATCGACTGACTAACTTGAACGTCCCTCTGCTCCTGAGGTTGACGTCCAGCGTCTCCGTTCCAGGCTCTGCCGTATTCAAGACAAATCTTTGTTGCGCTCAATTATGCATGGGATGAGCAGCGTCTGCTAGCGCATGTGCCGTGAGGCCAGGAGCACGTATGACGGTATGAGTGAGCTAGCCCTGTCTCTGTGCTGAACACCACATGCGCCAAACAAAAATTCACCATTGCAGACTTGTTTCCTCTCCTTCTCTCCTTGAGTACTCCGACAATGTTGAGAAAAACACGAGGAATATGTATGCATATGTGCGCTTGCAGAACAGGTCGCACTTGCACCGTGTTTCTGAGCTATCAGATCAGCGGAGGTGTCGCGCGCCAAGGTTGATCACAGTGCAGCTGAACGCGAAAGCGGCTGGGCAGCAAGATCGTCGATGAAGGAAAGCTCTGCATGCACTTTTAAGTGGGTTTTCTCCTTCATCAGATTAATCAAGCCAGTGCAGCGTACAGCTAAGCAAGCTAATGAGGTCGATAGATCCGGACGGGAGGTTGCAATCGGACCCCCACCTTCGCTTTGGCGCATCTGGACTCGGCACCGGCGTCGGCTTGGTACGGGAAACCTGCAACCAAATGGGAGTACGTGGTTAGCAGTACTAGCACAGAGTTTAGAGCATTTGTCATCCGATAAGTGGTTCGTACTACCACGGAGGTGATGACATGGACGGGATAACGAATCTATCGTCGTCCATTTTTCAGACGAATGATTGAATAAACGCTCGTGCTGCCGACTGCGGTGCCAACTAAATTTTGGGCCCAGTTGAGTGAGTGGGATTGCATGGAAGGGGAAGCCACCCCCCCCCCCCTCCTTGTGGCTATTTTTCTAAAATAATACATTTTTTTAATTAATTTTCATAAATATTACGCCGGATTTTAATTTGAAAATAATACATCGTCAGCCTGCTGCTGGCCGATTGGATCCAATCGGCCTATAGGTAGCCAATTGGGCCCTAGTCGGTTTTGGGGTGGCCGATTGGCCAGACCTATCGGTCAGTAGTTGTAGATTCTGTCGGCCACCTGTTGGCTGACTAGAGCTAATCGGCTATCCGTAGGCTGATTAGCACTAATTAACCACCTATAGGCCGACACAGGTGCATGTACCCATTTTCTTTCCCCGTACGTTTGCTGCTTATATCTTGGGCCACCATTTCCCGCCATATTTTCCTGATTTGCTAGTTCCCGTCATATTTTTCCGCGTTGGTAGTTCCCGCCATATCTTCCCGCTCTCTAGTTCCCGCCATATCTTCCCACTCTCTAGTTCCCGCCATATTTTCCCGCGTTGCTAGTTCCAGCCATATTTTCCCGCTCTCTAGTTCCCGCCATATTTTCCCGCTTTCTAACTGCGGCCACATTTTCCCGCTCTATAGTTCCCGCCAATATCTCCTGCCATATTTTTCCGCTTCCGAGTTCCCGCCTTTCATTGTGTTCTCAACCTATAAAACACCCTCGACACTAATGTGGGTAAGCATTCTACTGCAGTCTCGTAGTCTCGCCAAGATGTCCAGATATCCTGATCGTATGTCCCAATGTCTTCTGGATTTAGCCACCGATTTCAGGGTAGACAACATATTAGTTCCGTGGGACAAACTCATCAGTAATGACACCCTACTGAATGAGCTGGCTCACGTATTAAGTAGGTGCGGGTGGCCTTCCAGGATCTTTGAGGAGATACGGAAAGAACTTCTCATGGTTGCAGGGAATATGGATGAAGCAACAATCTAAGAGTGAAACATACCTAAAGTTTACAGCAAAACATACTTTTTTATGGACTGGCGACAACGAGGATGAAGATGATATCTTCATGCCGTCGGTCAAGAGTTCTGCATCGTCAAAGGGCAAGAGTTCTACATCATCGAAGGGCAAGAGTTCTGCATCATCGAAGCGCAAGAGTTCTTCATCGTCGAAGGGTAAGAGTTCTGCATCGTCGAAGGGCAAGAGTTCTGCATCGATGAAGGATGATGATGATGACTTCATGTAGTTTTTAAGTTGTATGTTGTAAGTTCACTCCTACCTACCCTTTAATTTAGATGTAGTTGTATCCAGTTGCTTGTACTGTCTTATTGTAGGAGCATTATGTTCTATCTAAATATGATGTTGTAGTTTGGATAACAAAGTACTAAAATAGAGTAGGCATATGTCTCATACATAAGTACATAGTCATTTGTCTCATACATAGAATAGAGATAAGTCTCATACATAAGTAGATGGTCGTGTCTCTACTGATAGATAGAAGTGTCACTTACGACATCTGCCATGGCGCGCAGGAGGTGCTTGAGGCGTCGACCATCCCAACCTGTGGGGTGGCCTAATATTACGAGGAGGAACCTCAGACTCGCCCTGTACATACTGTGTATCCTGTGTGGGGCCAGGTGGAGGAGTCGAAAACATGTTCATCCACTGGGTGTGCTGCAACATCTGATCCTGTATGTTCTCCTTAGGATGTTGATCACTCCCCCATGTGGATCCCGACATAGACGCCTGATATCCGTAGGCTCCTGCAGGAGGGAACATTAAGTCATGAAGAATGAGGTCGCCTCAATTGATATTGGAAACAATAAATATGAAGAGACATACGTGCTGGCTGTGACTGCTGCTCTGGCTAAAACACGAAGCTCGACGTGGGACCATAGTGTTGTGGGTGCTGCCAGGTTGGTCAGGAGGGGGTGGCCTGGTCGTCGACTGATGTGCTAGACGTGGACGTGGCTGATGTCGGTGCGTGGAGGGACGCGGCCGCTGCTGCAGGTGGTGGTAAACATTGTCGCTTCTCTGGGTGCATGTGACAGCCTCGTAGACAACTCATATCTTGTTTCAGTATCAAGCCCTAAAAGTAAATGATTGAACTTGACCGTGTCCATAATGCATGAACACCGATGGTGTGTGTTTCAGTATCAAGCCCTAAACTTGCTGTTAACCATTCTTTCAACTGACTGACAGACCATGTTTGAGGTGCAGTCAGTGGCACCTCTATCTGATCAAATTCAATCAGATTAGCTCCCATCTCAGTTGTTTGGACAGTACCAGGACCGTAGTAAAGTACGAACTTCACTACATCAGACATCTCGGCTCACCTATAATTTTTTCAACAACGACAGACAAGTATTAAGCAGCAACTTAAAATGTCCGCACTACCAAATATTTGACATGTATATATATATTACGGAATATTACAGGAGCAACTAAAAAAATCACACACCTACAAATTTGAACTCTAAATATATTACGAATATTGCGGAAGCAACAAAGAACTAAATATTTCACATCTACATATATTACGGATATTACCGGAGCAACTACAAATACTGACACGCCTACATATTTGACATCCACATATAGTACGGAATATTACCAGAGCAACTTCAAATTTTCACACAACTAAGGCCAACTCCACCGCGCGACCCCAAACGGACGGCCGGTTTGGTCAGATTTTGTCCCTTTGGGTAGGGCGATGGGGTCATGTCCGGGTGTGTCTTGGGATGCGGTGGCCGTGCGCCCAGCGCGGCCGCAACCGTTTGCCCCATTGTTACGGCATATCTCTCTCAAGGTAGTTTTGGTGATTGATGACAACATGTTTGCGGACTAATCATGTGCTTCGAATAGTTCACAGACTCTCCCCTGGCACGAGACGTTTTCTTCCCCTCGGAGTGTCTTTCAAGACGGTGTAGCTCTTTCGTTTCTCTCTCGGTGGACTAGTTGCGTAGAGGGCACCGTACTATCAAGAGGGGGTCCGCTGGGGTATTCAATGGGTGGAATCAACACGTACACATCAGCTTCTCACCCTCCGAGCTTTTCCATTCCATTGAAGAGATCTCTCCTCTCTTCCTTGTCCTGTCTGGGTCCCTACGGTAGTACCGCGCCACCCAGCGGTAGTACCACTGAGGAGTCACAAGCGGCAGTACCGCTCCACAGCGGTAGTACCGCCCGTGTCTCCATAGCAGTAGTACCGCTGGGCTGCCTGGCACCACTGCCTCGTCCTCAGCCTCTTTGGAGAGATTCTCTCTCTCTTCTGTGTCCCAGCGGTAGTACCGCACTACAAGCGGTAGTACGGCCGAAGGGTCACAAGCGGCAGTACCGGTCCTCAGCGGTAGTACCGCCCGTGACCCCGCTGCCGTAGTACCGCTGGGCAGTCTGGCTCCTACCGCCTCGATTCGAGGGGTCGTTTTCTCGTGTCAGGTTTTGCAGCACTAGTTGTGGTTGTAGAGGCGATAGTACCATTCCAGGAGCGGTAGTACCGCCCCTACCACCGCGGTAGTACCGCGTTGGGTCCTTTTCCCTACTAGTCTCCTCTGCGCGGCAGTGCCGCTGGCTGGTGCGGCAGTACCGCTGACCTAGAGGTAGTACCGCCCCCTCTTAGCGGTAGTACCACCCTGTGCGGGGCTGGTTGGTGAGGGGCAACGGTTGGATTGTTGCCCCCACTATAAAAGGGGGTCCCCTTCTTCCCTTTGACCTACCTCTTCCGCCTCAAGCTCCATTTATTGCTCAAGCTCCATTAAATGCTCCAAGCTCCATTTTCGCCCGATCTATCTCTCTAGCCAATCAAACTTGTTGATTTGCTCGGGAGTGGTTGAGAAGGCCCCGATCTACACTTCCACCAAGGGATTTTCGATTCCCCCACTCATCCCTAGCGGATCTTGTTAATTTTGGGTGTTTGAGCACTCTAGACGGTTGAGGTCACCACGGAGCCATAGTCCATTGTGGTGAAGCTTCGTGGTTTTTTTGGGAGCCTCCGATTAAGTTGTGGAGATTGCCCCAACCTTGCTTGTAAAGGTTCGGTCGCCGCCTTCAAGGGCACCAATAGTGGAATCATGGCATCTCGCATTGTGTGAGGGCATGAGGAGAATACGGTGGCCCTAGTGGCTTCTTGGGGAGCATTGTGCCTCCACACCGCTCTAACGGAGACGTACTTCCCCTCAAAAGGAAGGAACTTCGGTAACACATCCTCGTCTTCACCGGATCCACTCTTGGTTATCTCTTACCTTTACTTGTGCAAGCTCTTTAGTGTTACTTCTCTTGCTTGCTTGTATGCTTGTTATTATTGCATCATATAGGTTGCTCACCTAGTTGCACATCTAGATAACCTACTTTGATGCAAATTTTAATTTGGTAAAGAAAAGTAAAAATTGGTAGTTGCCTATTCACCCCCCCTCTAGTCAACCATATCGATCCTTTCAATTAGTATCAGAGCCTCGTCTCTTTATTAAGGACTTTACCGTCCAAAGAGTATGGTTGATACCGTAACGGTGTGGAGGAACACTCCGGTGTGAATCCGATCTCGTCTACGGGCGATGGGGGAACCTCGGTCTCTCGTGAGGAGTTCAATGTGGCCTTGGAGACATTGAAAACCTCCATGATGACCGAAGTTGAAAGCATGTTTACTAAATTTCTTGAGGGGCTTAAACTATCCACCGCACCATTGAAAGTGGGTGACCCCGCCAACAAGGTGACGGATGCTATCCCCGATAAGGGGGAAGCTAGTAGTGAAAAGGCTCCTTCTTCTAGTGGTAAGAATGGCACCGGCATCTTTGCCCATGTGGAACCACCACTTGTTTATGGTGGACCGGTTCCTTCCACTCATTTGAATCATGCCGGTCCTCCCCCTAAGATTGTGAAAAATGAGGACTTTGATTCTTGGGTTTACCGCTTTAAACGTCATTTAAATCATGTGAACACTAACCTTTGGAGAATCATTGAAGAAGGTTTCTATCTACATGATCCAAGCAACTTCACTCCTCGAGAAGCCGCGGACAATCAATTCAACGAGTATGCTCTCTTCATCATTCAAGATTGAAAGTGCAACTATCCCTAGGTGGTTTTGGTAATTCATAACAACATATAGCTCATTGAGCTAATGCTATTCCAAGATGACTATTTCAGGAAAGCTCAATGATTGGCATGGCATGAATGTGAAAGTGGAACCCTCAAAATGCTAAGGACAAAAGTTTGGCTCAAGCTCAAAAGCTCAAGACTCTTCATTTTATATTTTAGTGATCCAAGATCACATTGAGTCTTTAGGAAAAGCCAATAGTATCAAGGAGGGATGAGGTGTTGCTTAATGAGCCTCTTGCTTCATGTGCTTAGTGATATGCTCCAAAACCCTCAACTACTTTCCCATATCCACATATGACCTAAACCCTAAGCCAAACTCGGTCATACCGATTCTTTCTATACGGTGCCACCGAGTTTCACTTGTCATAAGCCACTGCCAAACCCTGGCAATTCGGTTCTACCGATAGGAATCTCGGTCTCACCGAGATGGGATTGCAAACTCTCTGTTTCCCTTTCATAACTTTTCGGTCTCACCGAAAGAGCGAATCGGTCCCACCGAGATTGCAATGTAAATTCAGTGTTTCCTTTTTGTAACTTTTCGGTCTCACCGAAAGAGCAAATCGGTCCCACCGAGTTTGCCTGACCAACTCTCTGGTTAGCTAATTACCAAAATCGGTCTCACCGAGTTTGTGTAATCGGTCTCACCGAGATTACGTTATGCCCAAACCCTAACCATATCGGTCCCACCGAGTTGCATGTCAGTCCCACCGAAAATGTCTAACGGTCACTAGGTTTACCTTTTCGGTCCGACCGAGTTTGTTGATTCGGTCCCACCGAGATTGGAAAACTGTGTGTAACGGTTGGATTTTATGTGGAGGCTATATATACCCCTCCACCTCCTCTTCATTCGTGGAGAGAGCCATCAGAACACATACACAATTCCAACTCATATGTTCTGAGAGAGAACCACCTACTCATGTGTTGAGACCAAGATATTCCATTCCTACCATATGAATCTTGATCTCTAGACTTCCCCAAGTTGCTTTCCACTCAAATCTTCTTTCCACAAAATCCAAATCCTATGAGAGAGAGTTGAGTGTTGGGGAGACTATCATTTGAAGCACAAGAGCAAGGAGTTCATTACCTACACACCATTTGTTACTTCTTGGAGAGTGGTGTCTCCTAGATTGGCTAGGTGTCACTTGGGAGCCTCCGACAAGATTGTGGAGTTGAACCAAGGAGTTTGTAATGGCAAGGAGATCGCCTACTTCGTGAAGATATACCGCTAGTGAGGCAAGTCCTTCGTGGGCGATGGCCATGGTGGGATAGACAAGGTTGCTACTTCGTGGACCCTTTGTGGGTGGTTGCTTCTTCGTGGACCCTTCGTGGGTGGATCCCTTCGTGGACTCGCGCAACCGTTACCCTTTGTGGGTGGAGCCCTCCGTGGACTCACGCAACCGTTACCCTTTGTGGGTTGAAGTCTCCATCAACGTGGATGTAGGATAGCACCACCTATCCGAACCACGGGAAAAACATCCGTGTCTCCAATTGCGTTTGAATTCTCCAAAACCCTTCCCTTTACATTCTTGCAAGTTGCATGCTTTACTTTCCGCTGCCAATATACTCTTTGCATGCTTGCTTGAATTGTGTGATGATTGCTTGACTTGTCCTACAATAGCTAAAATCTGCCAAGAACTAAAATTGGGAAAAGGTTAAGTTTTTATTTGGTCAAGTAGTCTAATCACCCTAGACATACTTTCAATCCTACAAAGATGCAATTCCACCCGAAGACCTACCTCATCTTCGTCCCTTCGCCTTGGCCAAAGATGCATGGCATTGTGTTGTCTCTCTCTACCGGGGAAGCGCAAGCATTCAACGCTCCAACTATGAAGTGGTACAAGATGAGGCCGATGAGTTTGCAATGAAAGAAGATGAAGAACCTCGTGAGCTTTATCGGAGAGTAACCAAACTCGCGATCTCACTACGAGATCACGGGAGCAAGGACACGGATGACAATTGGATCAAGCGAAAATTCCTCAAGGCAATGATGCCCTATCACAAGGCCATGTCCTCCATCATTCGTCAAAGACCGGACTTTCACACTTTGACCTCAAGCGAAGTGTTGGATGAGTTTGTGGCCATGAACATTTTGGACAAGACCGCCGACAATGCGGTGCTTCATTCCCAAAGGGGAAAGAGGCCTAACCTTGCATTGAAGGCCAAGCTCACCGTTGAAGAAGAAGAAGAGCAAGAAGAGGAGAGCAACCCCGAAGATACGAAGTATGCATATCATGAACACATGGCGCTTGCTTCAAGGCAATTTTGGAGCAAGAAAAACTCGAGGCCCAACTTTGGCAAAAACAACTCAAGTGGCACGAAGAGCAAGCAACGTGTAAGGACTTGCTACAATTGCGGAAACGTGAGTCATTTTGTTGAGGAATGCCCATATGAGAAGAGGGAAGACAATGGTGGCAAGCTCATCCGAAAGGACAAGGCCAAGTCATTCCCCAACAAGAGCAACTTCATCAAGAAGACTCCTCCCAAGGCATTGGTGGTACAAGAAGAGTACAATGAGGATGATGATGAAAGTGATGAGTCGTTTGCCATGGCCTCCGTTGCCATTGCGACAACTCCACGGGTATCTCTCTTCGACTCACCGAATGAGAGCATCACCGCCAAGTGCCTCATGGCTAAAGCCACCAACAAGTTAACCTCCAACATCAAAACTACCATCATTAATCATCCTTCTCCGACGGATAGCATTAATGAACTTGATGGAGATAATGTGGAGGCTAATGAGTTTGAGGCCTTTATGGGCAAACTCAAGGGAAAATCCAAGAAGCACTTTGTTGCTCTCTTGGAACAACTTGGTGAAGCCAATGACATGATCGAGGCTCACGAAAACACCATCACTAAGATGGAAGGGCATAGTCGTGACTATGCCGATGAGATTTCGGATCTTTCCAATGCTCTTGAGGAAGAGCGTGGTCTTCGTTTGGCTCTTGAGGAGTCACACAATGTTGATCATGCTAAGTTAAAGAAAGATTATGATCATGTCCTCATTGTTTCTCGTGTGCTAAACTCCGAGAAGGCCAAACTCGGGGTTGATCTTGCTAGACTCAAAGAGGAGTTTGATATACTTGACAAGGCCCACAAGGCCTTGAAGGGTGTTCACACTAGTCTCAAGGAGTCTCATGGTCTACTCCAAGTGAAGCTAACTAAGGAGAAAGCAACATTTCCTCATATGGTTTTAATTGATAATGCAAATGCTACTAACCCGTGTTGTGAGCATATACATCTTGTTGAGGAAAATGCTAAGTTGAAGGAGCAACTTGAGAGAGGTCTTGCATCTTGCATACAAGGCAAGAAGAACCTCAACGATCTCTTGATCAACCAAAAGGGAGTTGTGGCCAAGGAAGGGGTTGGGTACGTGCCCGACTCCAAGAACAAGAAGAAGAATGACAAGACCAAAAGACCTCCTCCTCTCATGCAAACCTTTGTGAAGGAAGGAGAGAGTGCCTCCGAGGAGAAGAAAAAGAACACTGCAAGGGGCGGCAATGTCAAGAATGGCAATGCCACCCCTCCCAACAAAGCCGGCAATTTTAACCCTTCTTATGTGTTATGCCGTGCTAGTGACGGGCATGTTTATGCCAAATTTGTTGGTTCTCTTCATGAGTACATCGAATGGTCTATTTGGGTTCCAAAGACCCTTGTTACTAACATCAAAGGACCCATTACAAAATGGGTACCTAAAACCAAGCATTGATCTGTAGGTGTTTGCTTCCGGTGGGGGATCATGGTTGCTCGATAGCGGAGCTACAAATCATATGACCGGAAGCAAGGACTTGGTGGTGGATGTGCACAAGGTTCCATCTATGCCCACCAATGTCGAGTGGGGTTTCGCCTCATCTTCTAAGGTATTGGGACTTGGCAAGGTGGTCATCTCTCATGATCTCACGATCGAGAAGGTCATGCTTGTTGAGTCCCTTGCATACAATTTACTTTCGGTTCGTCAACTTGCAATCATGGGCTTTGCCACTTTCTTTGATATCGATACCGTGGCCCTCTTGTGGAGCAAGACTCTTAAAGTAGCCTTTGTTGGGCATGTCGAGAACGGTCTATACGTGATTAACTTTTCGGAGCGACCCACTAAAACCGTGACATGCCTAATGGCTAAAGTTGATGTGGGATGGCTTTGGCATCGCCGTTTAGCCCATGTCAATATGAGATCTTTGCAAAGTATCCTCAAGGGGGACCATGTCCGAGGACTAACAAATGTTAGTTTTGCTAAAGATCGTGCTTGCAGTGCCTGTATCGAAGGAAAGCTACATGAGAAGGCTCACCCTCCCACGACTATCATTTATTCGAAGAGGCCTTTGGAGCTCCTTCACATGGATCTCTTTGGGCCTCCATCTTTCGATAGTCTTGGAGGTAGGAAGTATTGCTTGGTGATTGTGTATGACTACTCAAGGTACACGTGGGTGTATTTCTTCAAGAGGAAGAGCGAGACCCAACAAACCGTCATTGACTTTGCAAATGAAGCACAACGTCAACACAATGCAAAGATCTTGAAAATAAGAAGTGACAACGGCACCGAGTTCAAGAACTACACCTTGGATGAATTTCTTAGTGATGAGGGAATCAAGCATCAATATTCCGCACCCTACACCCCTCAACAAAACGGTGTTGCGGAGAGGAAGAACCGGACGTTGATGGATGCGGCAAGGACCATGATGGCGGAGTTCAAGTCTCCGTACAACTTTTGGGCCGAAGCCATCAACACCGCGTGTCATGCATCCAATCGGCTCTACCTCCGCAAGGGCTTGAACAAGACTCCATATGAGATACTCACCGGTAACAAGCCCAATCTCAAGTACTTCCGGGTATTCGGGTGTAAGTGTTTCATTCTCAAGAAAGGTGTTTGGTTGTCTAAATTTGAGGGTAGAGCTTATGAGGGCATATTTGTTGGCTATGCTACAAACTCTCATGCTTACCGTGTCCTCAATAAATCCACGGGACTTATTGAGGAGACGTGTAACGTGGAGTTTGATGAGAATAACGGCTCCCAAGTGGAGCAAAGTGGCACTTGTGATGTAGGTGATGAAATTCCTCCCCAAGCCATAAGAAGAATGGGTGTTGGCTTTATCCTACCCATTGAGGAACCCCTTGTGGCCGAAGGAGAAGGACAAAGCTCCACTCAAGTGGAGCCATCACCAACCCAAGGCCCACACGCTTCCGAAGAACAACATGAAGGCCCTCATCCTCAAGAACATGACCAAGGGCAAGATCATGCTCAAGACGGTGTTGACACATCAAGTGATGCCCAAGGTCAAGTTCTCTCCTCTGAACAAGTTCAAGAACAAGAACAAGCCCAAGACGACGATCAAGATGATCAAGTGACCACTCCTCGTCTCACCCCCGAGGAGGAATTAGAGCGTCATGCCACCAAGGTTGCTTCCAAGCTCTCCACCAAGGATCATCTCATGACGAATGTGCTTGGAAGCTTAATAAAAGGGGTAAGCACTCGTAGACAATTAGAAAATTATTGTGAGCATCACGCGTTTGTCTCTTGTGTGGAACCCCACAAGGTCTATGAAGCGCTAGAAGATCCGGATTGGCTCAATGCCATGCATGAAGAACTCAACAACTTCGAGCGCAACAAAGTGTGGAGATTGGTGCCAAGACCGACCGGGAATCACAATGTCATAGGAACCAAGTGGATATTTAAGAACAAGCAAGATGCCCATGGGATTATCATTCGCAACAAGGCTCGTTTGGTAGCACAAGGCTACTCCCAAGTCGAGGGTATCGACTACGGTGAAACCTTTGCTCCCGTTGCTCGTCTTGAATCCATTCGCATGTTGATTGCATATGCTTCTCATCATAACTTTAAGTTACAACAAATGGATGTGAAGAGTGCTTTTCTTAATGGTCCTATTAATGAGTTGGTTTACGTCAAGCAACCCCCCGGGTTCGAGGATCCCTACTTTCCCGATCATGTGTATCAACTCGATAAGGCACTCTATGGCCTTAAACAAGCCCCACGTGCGTGGTATGACCACCTTACCAAGTTGTTACAAGACCGTGGTTTTGAAGTTGGGCTAATCGACCCCACTCTTTTTACTAAGAAGGTCAAAGGGGAGTTGTTTGTGTGCCAATTATACATTGATGATATTATCTTTGGTTCTCCTAACAAAGCTTTCAATGAGGAATTTGCCGCTCTCATGACCTCAAAGTTCGAGATGTCCTCCATGGGAGAGTTGAAGTTCTTTCTAGGGTTCGAAGTGAAGCAGAGAAGAGAAGGGACCTTCATCAATCAATCCAAATACACTCAAGACATGCTCAAGAGATTCAAGCTAAGTGACGTCAAGCCGACTTCCACTCCAATGCCCACCAAGTGCCAACTTGACTTAGATCCCAATGGTAAAGTGGTGGATCAAAAGATATATCGTTCCATGATTGGATCCTTGCTTTACCTTTGTGCATCTAGACCGGACATCATGTTGAGTGTGGGAATTTGTGCATGGTTTCAAGCCGCGCCTAAGGAAAGTCACTATGTGGCGGTCAAACGAATCTTTCGATATTTGGCTCATACCCCAAACTTTGGCTTATGGTACCCAAGAGGATCAAACTTCAAGCTTGTAGGGTACTCGGATTCCGATTGGGCGGGAGACAAAGTGGATAGGAAGTCCACTTCCGGAGGGTGCCAATTCCTTGGTTGCTCTTTGGTAAGTTGGTCTTCCAAAAAGCAAAGTTGTGTGTATCTCTCGTCCACTGAGGCGGAGTATGTTGCCGCCGGCAGTTGTTGCGCACAACTCCTATGGATGAGGCAAACTTTAAAGGATTACGGTGTCACTTGTGACAAAGTGCCTCTTTGGTGTGACAATGGAAGTGCCGTCAAGATCTCTCTCAACCCGGTGCAACACTTCAAGACGAAGCATATTGAGATTCGGTATCACTTCATCCGGGATCACATTAGGCGAGGAGATATCGAGCTCAACTATGTCAACACTCATGACAACCTTGCAGATATTTTCACGAAGCCCTTGGATGAAGCAAGATTTCGCGAGTTAAGGCATGAGCTAAATATCATTGATTCGAGCAATGTGGCTTGAACCCTTGCACACCCCACCACGCTTAATTTGTTGTCTAGTTTAGGTGTAGGCATGGACATAGGGGGAGTGTTGTTCTCTCAATGAACTCTCCCTCCCCCATTATGCATAAATTGATCAAGTCTTTCACTTTAGCCATTGTTGATGGTACTTGTGTTTCAAAGACGAGTTTTGGTCATGGGCCCAAGGTTAAAATCTTCGCGGCGCCATACCTCTTGACTCAAACATAGGAGGCCTCGGCCACCGCCCTCTTTTGAAGAGGTGTGTCTTGGTCGTTTGCTCATGTGCTCTCTTTTCATGCCGTTTGTGTCTTTCCTTCGAGCAAAAGCCTTGTTTGTTTGGTTGCCGTGGCGTGCTGGGCGGTACTACCGCTGGTGGTGCGCGGTACTACCGCTCATAAGCGTTACTACCGCCCCCCAGCACGGTACTACCGCTGAGGGACGGGACCAGGGGGTTATATCGGGGCAGGGGGAGGTTTCTTCTCCCCCATACCCATTCGCCCCCCTCTTTCTTCTTCCTCTCTCCAGCCTCCACTCGCCGTGGGAGGGCTCCGGCGGATCTCTGTCTCCGGGGCGTCCCTCTCCATTTCCTTTGGTGGAGTCGATCCCCACCCCGTTCTCTTGCCATGGATGCCGGTATTGCCCCCGTTCCTTCTTTCCTTTTGTCTCGTTTTCAGATCTTGTTTCTTAGGGGCAATGGTGGTTGCATCTCTAGATTGTTGGCTAAATCTAGGCTTGAGTTGGTTGGAGAATACAACTAGACTATCTCGATTAGAGTTTGGTAGGAATATTTTTGAATTTGGCAGGCCGGTAGTGTCGGATCTGACCACGGTAGTAGGAAACCGCTGTTTCTCCGCCTCGTGCTGTAGGAAACTGTTGTTTGTCCGCATCGAGCCGTACTACCGCTCTCTTTGGGGCGGTACTACCGCTTGGGCGGTACTACCGCGGGCATGTCACGGTACTACCGCTGCATGCCAAATTCCATCAAATTCCTACCTTACCTTGATTATTTTTGTTGTGTTTGTTGGCTTATGCTCGTTCTTTCTGGTTGTTTTGCGTGTTCTTGTGTTTGGCTCCAGGTGATGACCCTTCTGAGCATCAAGTTGGACGTATCAACCCCGGGCGTGCAACATCAAAACGCTACCGCACCTCTGAGCTAGCCGGTGGTTCCTCGAGCACCCAACCGCCTCCAGCAAGCGCATCTACAAGTGTTCCTCCACCTCCTCAGCAATCGAAGAGATCCGCCAACAAGCCAAAGGGGAAGACTGTGACTGAGATGGCCAACAAGGAGTTTTGGGAAAAGCGTCGCCGCAATCCCTATGAGGTGGACCAAGAACCCACTTTGGTCAACCGCCCGTTCTAGAACCGTTTTCAGTTTGCCATCTATTTTGATGTGATCAAGGCCAAGAAGAATCTCTTTGTTGATGTTCGCTCCATTGACACTGATGCTATGGAGAAGGACCCGGAGTACTTTGGCGAAGCCCTTCAGATGTGCACTCAGCTGAACATCCTCAGGATCATGCAATTCAACAAGGATTTCGATGCAGATTTGGTGGCTCAATTCTTTGCCACCGTTCATCTTGGGACAGATGCCGACAGAACTCTGACATGGATGACCAATGGCAAGCTGCTTTCTGTCAAGTGGAAGGTTTTCATGGAGTTACTTGATGTGGTGGATCACGGGCTTGAGACTCCAGTCGGTTTCCACCCTCACCGCAATGATACTTCCACCCACAAGCAAGCCCTTTGGCCCTACTGCACTGTGGAAATTCACCTAGTGACTGAGAAGAAAACCTATGAGTTGTCTCCGTATCTGGAGATTCTTCATCGTATCTTCCGTGAGACTCTCTTTCCTCGCATCGGGAATCTGGATATGGTCCACTCTTATCTCGTGGACATGCTTCTGTTCTGTCAGCATGAGAAGGAAGCAAACACTGGAGAGAGCCTGGATATTTCTCATGTCATGTGGTCTGAACTTCTCTCTGCCGTGTCTGAGCGCAAGTGCCCGATATATGGTCCATTCATCATGAGGCTCATTGAGGGGGCCTGGGCACAGATCTATCCCAAAGTGTTGCTAGAAACTGGAGACTTGGTTTCTCATGAGATCAAGTGTCTGAGGAAGAAGGACAATTGGGTCACCCCATCGCCTCATACAGGGGGTCCGTCTGCTGCTGCTGCTGCCATGGGGACCGAGGGTGGGGCTGCCACTGATACTCACAAGGAGGACTTTGGGCCCTCTAGTTCAGAACCGTCATGGGCACAGAAGCTTAAACACAAGATGAAGAAGCTCTTCTGCATGGAGTCTCATGGTCAGTACATGACTCATGTGGCGGAGAAGCATGCCAGGATACGCCACAAGGAGCTCATGCGTCAGATGGGAGCGACAGTTGCCAGTGGCTCTGAGGGTCAGATCACTGAAGAGGAGGAATGGATTCATCAGCATTGCCCTTGGACCGACTCCGATGCCGAGCAATTTTTGACCCACGATGGAGATGCAGACGATCACGCTGAGATGTGATGTTCGAGATCCTCATCTTCTCATCACCTGGAGTCGTAGCATCACTCTTTGCCCTTTTTGGTGTCTCGCTGCCAAAGGGGGAGAGAGTGTAGGGATTTGTGTTGTTGCCGTGCTTTGAGTGTGTGTGTCGTCTTGTGTTTTCTTGTGTGTTCTCTCGGTGTCTTTGTTTGGTTTGGTTTGGTGCCTGTGAGACCTAAGTTCTAGACATATGGTGTGAGACATATGCTCCCTATCGCTACCTTATTACTTATGTCTATTCAGTACTGTAGTTTATTATGAGTTGCATGCTTGTCCTGTTTTATACTCTTCTCTCATATATCTTGTGCTTAGAATTGTTGGACTATAAAATATAGGGGGAGTGTTGATCCGGATGTGTGTGTCTTGCTTTCCGAATGCTCCTCTCACTAGGTGCACACATTCTGGGGGAGCCCATCTATATTTTGTAGTTCTTAGTTTTCTTACATTTATTTCTTTTCCTTGCGCAAATCCCTAGTTGTCATCAATCCACCAAAAAGGGGGAGATTGTTACGGCATATCTCTCTCAAGGTAGTTTTGGTGATTGATGACAACATGTTTGCGGACTAATCATGTGCTTTGAATAGTTCATAGATTCTCCCCTGGCACGAGACGTTTTCTTCCCCTCGGAGTGTCTTTCAAGACGGTGTAGCTCTTTTGTTTCTCTCTCGGTGGAGTAGTTGCATAGAGGGCACCGTACTATCAAGAGGGGGTCCGCTGGGGTATTGCATGGGTGGAATCAACACGTACACATCAGCTTCTCACCCTCCGAGCTTTTCCATTCCATTGAAGAGATCTCTCCTCTCTTCCTTGTCCTGTCTGGGTCCCTGCGGTAGTACCGCGCCACCCAGCGGTAGTACCGCTGAGGAGCCACAAGCGGCAGTATCGCTCCACAGCGGTAGTACCGCCCGTGTCTCCACAGCAGTAGTACCGCTGGGGGTGCCTGGCACCACTGCCTCGTCCTCAGCCTCTTTGGAGAGATTCTCTCTCTCTCTTATGTGTCCCAGCGGTAGTACCGCACTACAAGCGGTAGTACGGTCGAAGGGTCACAAGCGGCAGTACCGCTCCTCGGCGGTAGTACCGCCCGTGACCCCGCTGTCGTAGTACCGCTGGGCAGTCTGGCTCCTACCGCCTCAATTCGAGGGGTCTTTTTCTCGTGTCGGGTTTTGCGGCACTAGTTGCGGTTGTAGAGGCGGTAGTACCGTTCCAGGAGCGGTAGTACCGCCCCTACCACCGCGGTAGTACCGTGTTGGGTCCTTTTCCCTACTAGTCTCCTCTGCGCGGCAGTGCCACTGGCTGGTACGGCAGTACCGCTGACCTAGCGGTAGTACCGCCCCTCTTAGCGGTAGTACCGCCCTGTGCTGGGCTGGTTGGTGAGGGGCAACGGTTGGATTGTTGCCCCCACTATAAAAGGGGGTCCCCTTCTTCCCTTTGACCTACCTCTTCCCCCTCAAGCTCCATTTATTGCTCAAGCTCCATTAAATGCTCCAAGCTCCATTTTCGCCCGATCTATCTCTCTAGCCAATCAAACTTGTTGATTTGCTCGGGAGTGGTTGAGAAGGCCCCGATCTACACTTCCACCAAGGGATTTTCGATTCCCCCACTCATCCCTAGCGGATCTTGTTACTTTTGGGTGTTTGAGCACCCTAGACGGTTGAGGTCACCACGGAGCCATAGTCCATTGTGGTGAAGCTTCGTGGTTTTGTTGGGAGCCTCTGATTAAGTTGTGGAGATTGCCCCAACCTTGCTTGTAAAGGTTCGATCGCCGCCTTCAAGGGCACCAATAGTGGAATCACGACATCTCGCATTGTGTGAGGGCGTGAGGAGAATACGGTGGCCCTAGTGGCTTCTTGGGGAGCATTGTGCCTCCACACCGCTCTAACGGAGACGTACTTCCCCTCAAAAGGAAGGAACTTCAGTAACACATCCTCGTCTTCACCGGATCCACTCCTGGTTATCTCTTACATTTACTTGTGCAAGCTCTTTAGTGTTACTTCTCTTGCTTGCTTGTATGCTTGTTGTTATTGCATCATATATGTTGCTCACCTAGTTGCACATCTAGATAACCTACTTTGATGCAAATTTTAATTTGGTAAAGAAAAGTAAAAATTGGTAGTTGCCTATTCACCCCCCCCCCTCTAGTCAACCATATCGATCCTTTCACCCATCCTATCCACCAGGGCAAAAAATGCCCATGTTTTCATATCAAAACTAGTTTGCACGTCCAAATATTAATTGTCTAAAAATAAAAATAGTTTAACAACCCAATCAAAATTGTCTCTAATAAAATAGTTATGCAACCAAATCGAAATTGTTTTGAATGAACATAAAATGAACCAATACATCTATTGGTTGCCAATGTGATCCCACACGTGCTCAACCAAGTCATTTTGAAGATCCAAATGAGTGTGCCAATCACGCAGCTCACGATGGAATTGGACAAACTGTTCAAATGTGGCCGGTTGTTGGTGCAGGGGCTCAACATTTTCACCTTGATAATCAAATCCTTGGTCGAAGATACTCTCATCATGCTCGTCCTCGACGATCATGTTGTGCATGATCACACAAGCAGTCATCACCTCCCAAAGCTTCGTTTCATTCCATGACAGTGCAGGGTTTTGTACGATACCCCACCGAGATTGAAGCACACCAAAAGCACGTTCCACATCCTTTCTAGCACTCTCTTGCATTTGGGCAAATCTCTTTCTCTTCTCACCTTGGGGTTTCGAGATTGTCTTCACAAAAGTTGACCACTGAGGATATATACCATCAGCCAGATAGTATCCCTTGTTGTACTGGTGGTCGTTGATCTCAAAGTTGACAGGTGGGGAGTGGCCTTCTGAAAGCCTTGCGAAGATTGGAGAACGCTGCAGCACGTTGATATCATTGTGAGAACCTGCCATGCCGAAGAAAGAATGCCATATCCAAAGATCCTGCGAAGCCACCGCTTCTAATATGACAGTGCACGCTTTGACATGCCCCATGTACTGGCCCTGCCAAGCAAATGGACAGTTCTTCCACTCCCACTGCATACAATCTATGCTTCCAAGCATGCCTGGAAAGCCTCTAGCTGTGTTGGTCGCCAACAATCTCTTTGTATCTGCGGCAGTTGGCTGCCTCAAGTACTCCAGGCCAAACACATTGATCACAGCCTGGCAGAACTTGTACATTGACATCAGACATGTTGTCTCACTCATACACACATACTCATCCACCAGATCGCCTGGAATTCCATATGCAAGCATGCGGATGGCCGCGGTGCATTTCTGGTAAGAGGAGAATCCAAGCTTGCCAAAGGCATCCGTCCTGCACTCGAAGTATGGGTCATGAGCAACCACTCCCTCTCGGATACGATTGAACACATGCCTTACCATTCGAAAACGGCGACGGAATTTATCCGGCTTGAAGAGCGGGGTGTTGGCAAAGTAATCGGCATAGAACATGGCGTGGCCTCTCTCCCTGTTGCGGTTCAGGTTGGGAGCACGGCCAGGGAGTGACCCCCTGTACCGAGGAAGCTGCCGTTGAATGTGGTTGTGAACGACCAGTGCAGCCACCACAAGATCTTCATCATCCGACGACGAATCGTCCGATGAACAAATGAAGTGGTGGAAGAAAAACTCATCTCCACTGTCCATACTTTGTGGGAAAAGTGTCGAACACCTTGCGGTCATGGTAGCAAAGAGGCTGCAATGATCACCTCGACGCAGTAGGGGTGGTTGGCGGCCGGCTACTGGCCACTCTGGAGCTCTCCTCGGAAGCTGCCGCGGCCGCCGTGGTACGTCGCCGGCGGTCGTATCCCCTCTGCCACCGGCTACGACGGCGACGGCCAAACCTCCTCCGATCGACGGCCAAAACTACGGTGAAAGCGTGGGCGTGTTGGCGGCCATGTCGAGACGTGGTTTGGTACGGACGACCGTGGCCTGCGCAGTGAGGAGGCGGCCGGAAAATAGCGGCGGCGGTGGGGGGCGGGGCGGGAGAGGGGTGGAGGCGTTGGAAGCAAAGGGACTGCTAGTGTCCCTGACAGGCAGGCCACGGGAGGACAAGGATGTGCGGCGAGCCCGTCTGCACGATGTCCATTTCACCCCAAACTCGGCACAAGTTTGGGCCGGGGATGGGTTGAAAACAAACGGAATCCGGACATTTGTCCGTTTGGGGCCGCGTGTTGGGCCGCGAGATTCGTCCGCTCTACCCCAAACGGACGCACCCGGACAAGATGGGGTCGCGCGGTGGAGTTGGCCTAAATAGTTGACATCTAAATATATTACGGATACTACCGGAGCAAATAACAATACTCGCACACCTAACTTATTTCACATCGAAACATACTACCGAATACTACCGGAGCAACTACGAAAGATAAAATGTGTGTTGAAATATACCCTTGAAGCGTGCGAGCGAACGACAAACGGCGGCCATCAATCACCGGAACCGGAGCCGGAAACTCCAGCAAACTGCCGAAGCTTCACCTCCACCACACTGCCCGAGCTTCACCACCACCACGTCCACCTCCACCGCTGCCAGAACCTCCACCAATGTGCTCAAAAAAAGCTCCAACAAAATGCTCACCACGAGCTACCCCATCAGTAGATTGAGGTCTTGCTTGGCTCCCCTAACTATGTAGAACCCATTCACGGTGCCAAATCCGCAAAAAACTGGCTCAGTTTGGTGTAGAAATTGGAAGCATTTCGTGTAAGAAAGAGGAGAAGAAGAAAGAACAGAGAGCTGGCCGCGTGGGAGAAGAAAGGAGAAGGGAGGAAGAAGACAACCATGGTGGGGCCCGCACACTGTCAGCTGGCAGCTGACCGATCGGCCGACTGCTGACTGACAGGGATACCTGTGACCAAGCAGCACCAATAGCCACACCCCCCCTAAAAGTGCGTTATATCGACTAGAGGGGGTGAATAGGCGATTTTTATGAATTCTTCACTGAGGAATTTGCTAGCGAGGAAATTCCTTAGCGAAGAACTACTTGCAGCGGAATAAGTACTCAGAAGTAAACATAATAGAAGACAAGCATAGTCATCATGATGAAATGAAGACAAGCACAGAGTACAGAAAGCGTAATCACATGATAGCACAGGATGAAGACAAACAGACTGAAGAAATTGAACTGAGGAAATAGAGAAAGTCTTCAGTCAAAGTCTTCAAACACAGATATGACAAGCACACAGCACGGTAATGAGGAAATGAAAGAGTTGAGGAAATAGAACTAGTTGGCTTGGTGAAGACAATGATTTGGTAGACTAGTTCCAACTGTTGTCTCAGTTGTACATCTGGTTGGAGCGGCTAGGTATTTAAACCTGAGGACACACAGTCCTCACCGTATTCTCCTTGAACTAAGGTCACACAGACCTCGTCCAATCACTCGTGGTAAGTCTTCAGGTGACTTCCGAACCTTCACAAACTCGGTCACTCAGCGATCCACAATTCCTCTTGGATGCTCTAGACCATGACGCCTAACCGTCTGGAAGAAGCACAATCTTCAAAGGTAACAAGCGCCAGATCCACGCAGGATCAATCTCTTCAGTGATGCTCAATCACTTTGGGTTTGTAGGTGTTTGGGTTTGGGTTTTTCCTCACTCGATGATTTTTGCTCAAAGTCCTCGAAGGATGGGTTGCTCTCAAATGACAAGTGTCGGTTTCTCTCGGAGCAGCCAGCCAGCTAGTGGTTGTAGGGGGGGGGGGGCTATTTATAGCCTAGGGAGCAGCCCGACATGATAAGACATAAATGCTCTTCAATGATATGACCGTTAGGTGGATAAGATATTTTGGGACAGCTGGCGCGTAGCACAGCAACGATCAGAAATTTGAGTCTCAAATTCCTCAGGGCTATCATGTTCCTCACTGTGTAGGCAATCCGCACTGGCGAATTCCTAACTCCTCAGTCAAAACAAATTCCTCAGAGACCAGAAGAACTTCGTCTCTGTCACTGAAGAAATTGACTGAACTATATGAGATTTCCAATGGCTTCACTCGAAGGGATTGGTAGGTGTAGGATTTTGAGTTGAGCATCACTTGGAAAATTTTCCTTAGTATTTCCTCGACCCCCTTTAACAGTACGGTGTTTCCTATGACTCAAGAAAGATAAAATGAAACTACAAAAACAAAAATCTTCACGCTTCATGTTCCTCGAATGAATACCAAGTCTTCAATGTCACACCAATTTCTTCACTTTCAAAGTCTTCAGAAATCCAAAGTCTTCAGTCGAAGAACTTAATTTTTGGGGGTCGACTTTCTCTGTAAATATCAAACTCCTTATAGACTTATAGACCTGTGTACACTCATAAACGCATTAGATCCTTAACCTATACGTCTTCAATACACTAAAATCACTAAAGGGCACTAGATGCACTTACAATCTCCCCCTTTTTGGTTATTGATGACAATATAGGTTAAGTTTTCAACGGGGATAAACATATGAAGTGTAAATGCTGATATTGAGGAATTTGATTGCAAGATAGAGAAAATCCCCCTGAAGATGTGCATAGTGAGGAATTTGCTTTTGAAGCAATGCACACGTGAAGAGTTGAATCATGGAGATCTCCCCCTATATCTTGTAACTCATATGAAATATGGTGACTGATGTAATTCAGCATGCGTGCAATAATATTAACGAGGAATAAGCATGCAGAATAACGTATCAAAAGTATTAGAGCACCATCGGGTTTAAGTTTACAACTCGATCCAATAAAGTTTCAGAAGAACGAGAGTTGTAACTTAGCAAAAAAAACCCATGCAATAGACCCGCTTGAAGACTAACTCAATTTTCTCCCCCTTTGTCATCGAATGACCAAAAGGATCGAAACTGAGGACTAACGCCCCTGAAGAATATCAAGTTGATGAAGGAGCGCCAGCGTTGTCGGGGTCGTTCGTTGAAGTAGGGCCTGCCGCAGTGTCGTCCAAGTCTTCATGTTCATCAGTGTCACGCGATGAAGAATAGGAGCTGGCCACCAAGGAAGGAACCTTGACCTTCTTGTATTTCTTTGATGGAGGGACAGACCAGTCAAATTCTTCCTTGAGGCCCATTTTCTTCAGATCTTCTTCGCTGTAGACATGAGACAAAATAGCCCAGGTATGGTTGAAGGTTTCATGGAGGTAGTATTGATTTTTCTTTACTGCATTATGGGTTGAGGTCATGTTGTGAAGAATTGAACCAAACTGTCTCTTGACCCATTTATGATTGCGATCAACCTTTTGATGAAGACTGAGGAGTAACTCACGATCAGTCATCACCCTGGGTGTTGTGCCTTGAGGATTTTGCTTGGCTGTGTTGGCGGCAGAGTCATGGGTGGCAGAGTCGTCATTGGTGGAATAGGATGCAGCCTTGCGAAATTGACCATCCAATGGACGAATGCCTTCATCTATAACAGCAGCGGCCTTGCCCTTGTAATCAGCTGAGGAAAATGTCTGTTTGAGGACTTCAATTGGAGGCAAGTAGCTGCAGTGGTTCAGTGTATCAGCTTTGTAGTTGAGTGAAGACCTTGTCCTGATGAATCTCATAATCCAAGGTGCATAAGGCTTCAGCTCAAATGGTGACATAGCGATATTGGCCAGAGTCCTCATGAAGAAATCATGGAAGTTGACAGGAACGCCATGAATGATACTGAAAAGCAGATTCTTCATGATGCCAACGACTTCTTCATCACTTGAGTCGTGGCCCTTGATAGGACTCAGTGTCTTCGTCAGAATGCGATAGACAGTCCGAGGCACATACAGTAGTTCCTTGACAAGGAATTTGGTTCGTGGGGCCTGCCCTGGCTTCAAGGCTTCATCAGCACTTGCATGTAATGATTTGTAAGCTCAGGTTCGCTGTAGACACATTGAGCAGCTTCAAGGGGAGGACTGAGTGGTAGGGCATGAAGCAATTCAGAAGCTGGTGCCTTGTAATGAGTGTTTTCAGACATCCAGTTCAGCACCCATGAGTTCACATCTTCAGAATCTCCTGTGATGTGCAGCGTCGCATAGAATTGAAGAATGAGTTCGTCATTCCAATCATATATGTCAGCGCAGAAGTTTAATAGTCCAGCATCGTGAAGAACACTGAGGACTGGCTCGAAGCATGGTAGAGATTCCATATCCACATGAGGAATGTGTGCATAATCGAAGACTTTGTCTTTGTTAAACAGCACTGAGGAATAAAAATTAGCTTGACTAGCAGTCCAGAAACGCCTCTTCCTTATGCAAGCAGAATCATATGGGTTGTAGTCTGTGAAGAATACATGCTCGCCGCAGAAATCTTCAGCCTTGAATTTTTGCTTGCGTTAGAATGGATCCTTTGGCTTGGGCAGAGGAGTGTCAGTGAGTTGCATCACAACCTCAGGAATCGCAATCTCAGGTTCTTTAGGCTGAGGAATTTCTGATTCCTCTTCAGTGGCAGTCTGCGTGTTCACATGATCAGCAGCAGCAGTTTCTTCAGCACTAGTGGCTGGAATTTCTTCATGCACAGATGAGGTGGGATGAGTTTCTTCATAGCCCATTTGAACGGTTGGTGCTGGGGACTGAGGAATTTGCTGTAGAGGGGTGAAGAGTGGAGAATTAGGGTGCTGACTTTCCCAAAAGTCATCATTCATCACTGGTGTAGTACTCCCAATATCCACATCTTCATCTTCCATTTCTTCAATGCCAGCCTCTTCAGCTGTGAACTGAGGCATGGGCGAGGAGACAACAGGTGTTGAAGGGATTGCATCCACTTCAATTTCTTCATCAATCTGCTCTGACGAAGCAACATAATGATTTTGTTCATCAGATCCGCTAGGGATCTCATATTCTTCACCGAAAGGAACAAGGTCCTTTGATGGCATGGTTGAGATCGGAACAACATCAATTGGATTTGCAAATGAACTTGTCATAGGCTTCATCTTCTTCGGAGCTGAAGAATCTGAAGTAGCTGATGCTTTCCTTTTCTTCACAGCTGCATGCTCTGCAGCCTTGGTCTTCTTCACATCTGATGCATATGGAAGGATTGGAGTTGGTGTAGGCGCAGGAGGAGCAGAGGAATCTGGTTGATTTTCTTCAGGCACAAATGATGTAGTTGTCCTGACTTCTTCAGTTTCTTCACGCACACCACTAGTGGATGCCCTGGCAATTTCTTCAACGGCTGGAATGGAGTCATCAGCCCTGGAACTCACATTTTCTTCAGCAGCCTGATTTTCATCAGCGGTGCTGGCATGTTCTTCAGTAGGCTGAGCAGATGCTTCAGCCTGAGGAATTTCTTGTTGCGATGGGGCTGCAACATTGGTGAACTTCTCAGTCAGTTTAACAAACCTGACTTTGGCTTCTTGCCAATCAGCATAGTATGCATTGAAATCATCGCTGAGGGTTTTGATTTCAGACTGGACTTTTATGAGTTCATCAGTTGTCATGGAGACAGTGTTGTTCTTCAGAAATTTCTCCTTCTTGTACTGCGCTTTCTTGATCTGCCTGGCCCTCTCAAATTTCCATTTCTCTTCTTGGATGAAATGGGTCAGCATGTGATTTTGACCAGGAGTCAGTTTGAAATCAGGCATAGGAGTGTTTGGGTCCTTGTGCCAGAGATCAATGTAATCTAGGATCAATCCTGGATTCAAAAGCAGTGGCACATTTGTGCCTTTGGCTCTAGCGGCCCTGACTTGCCTGTCTCTGATGATTTCTGCAAGTTCATCATCATCAGCTTCGTCTTCATCAGACGGCACTTGGAAGGCTACTTGCTTCTTCTTAGGACTAGGGCGAGGACCTCGTCCAGCAGTTGCCTTTGTCTTCAACAGAGAGGGTCCCGTTGAAGAGTTTGGTGCAACTGAGGAACTTGCTGAGACACCAGAGGCAATGGAGATGCCTGTAGTCCTTTGGCACGTGGCAAGATGCACAGGTGCTGAGGACTTTGTCGGAACAGCTGAGGACTTTGGAGGAGCTGAGGATTTTGGAGGAGTAGGAGCAGCATGAGGAATTGGCCTTGAGGACTTTGAAGATTCTGGCCGTGAGGGCATGGCTGAGGAACTTGACCTTGAGGGCACTGTTGGTGAAGCACTTGGCTTGCGCGCAGGCTTCTTTGCCATTGATTTCTTAGGCTTGACAGAGGCCTCAGTGGCAGCAGTAGCAGAGTCTTCATTGAATTTCCTCACTGCTTCTTTGGCTTGTTTGGCCAATTTGGCCTGGCGCTTGGCCCATTCTTCAGGAAAGTCCTCACCGCGTTTGATGCTGGTGGGATCTGCTACTTGGCCAGGTGCCAATGGAGCTCTTGGGCATGGAGGATTGAGTGTGAATTTCTTCATGTACTTTGGAGTTACATACCTGTACTCCCTCCATTCTCTTGCCCATCTCCTTTCTATCTTCTAAATGCGCACCTTGCACTGATTTTTATCTTCCTCAGGAGGTGTGCAGTACCCAGCATAGATGTCATCAGGGATCTCAAAGGCAGTCATGACCTCAGGCTTCTTTCCTCCTTTCTGTGGCCTTTTACTGTCAGCCATTTTCTTCAGTTGAGGAATTTGAACAATCGAATTCTCTGAAGAAGTATGCAACTTTTCTTCGAGGAACGCTGCAAATGAGTTAAGTTGATGAGAACCTAGTGATTCAGCAGCGGACATGAGTACCTGTGAACAGAGTATAGTTGCGAGGAATTTGGAGAGGTCATATGCGTTCTCAAAAGGTTTTTCAAAAAGAACAAGTTTGAGGAATTTAACCAGATGAGTCTTGAAGAATTTCACTAAGCGTTCTTTGTCTTAGGTTCCATAGTTGTATAGATCGAAAATCCACACAATTGAGGAATCTTGAAGAAAAATGATGCTTAGAGAAACGAATCAAGAATAGATGACTTGTGAGGTGTTTTAGTGTGTGAGGATTTGAAGAAAAACACCTTTGAAAATTTTCTAGAAAACATCCGAATCAAAGAGGGCAGTAAAAGTAACCTTTAATTTACCCTGGATGAAGAACACGATGAACAGTTAGGTGGAGAGGTGAAGTTCGTTTGTGTAGATCTTCCACGCCCTAACTTGGCGGAGGAAGACATCTACGGCGGCGGCGGAGTGAAGATTTCCGCGGCCGGCGCGAATACCACAGCGACGAGGTCGAGGCAGTGAAGCTCTTCCTCACCGGCGATGATGGAGTAGCGGCGGCGCTAGGGTTTGAGAAGCTCGAGCGGAGTAAAGGAAGTGAGTAAGGGGAGAGGGGGTATTTATAGCCACGGTGAAAAACTGTTCGCCCGAAGAATTAGGATGAATGTGCCCCTGGCCCTTCTCCTTCGCATGACATGTGTCACCCACGTACTGTGAAGTGGAGATCGTGTTAGATCGTGGGTGAATAGAAGAATGTATCGTGGGAAGCAGAATGGTTTGAGCGGCAAAACCGAAAATTTTGGATAAGATAAGTTTTAGCGTTACGTTCGCAAATTCTTCAGCTGACAAGGACACAATGAAGATTTTGAACGAGTTTCAAATAGAACGCACATGAAGAATTTGTGAATAGATTGGGTTGAGTATAGCATAGAGGGGGAAGGGTCCGATCACATTCACTTAGCAGAAAAACCAACATGAAGAATTAGCCATAAGTGAATGTTGTGGAGGACATAAACTCATATATATATATATAGCCAATGAAGAAAAACGACGGAAACAGTGAAGATTTTGCAAAGTTGAAGAATTTGAAAAACTGAAGAATTTCAAAACTGGGGAAAATTGAAGATTTTCTACTTTGGTGGTGGCGTGACCCACCGTATAAGAATGATGATTTCAGACACCGCGTACAATTGTCGTAGGGTTCTGAGAATCAAATTCTTCGTTAATTTCTTCACACTTAGAGTGTTATTCTTCATTGATTGAAGAAAAACATTTCTTCATGTGTTGCACATCTAAGTCATCAATTTTGCATAAGTGTTAGGATGAGTGTCCTTTTCAAAGAACATTCGAAGACTCTAAGATATTTAGCTCACACCGCAACTTGCTAAATCTCTTCTCATCCAAGGGCTTTGTGAAGATATCGGCTAGCTGTTCTTCAGTCTTCACATGCTCAATAGAAATGTCGCCCTTCAACACATGATCACGAAGAAAATGATGACGAATCTGAATGTGCTTTGTCTTCGAGTGCTGAACTGGGTTGTGAGCAATCTTGATGGCACTCTCATTGTCACAGAGGAGAGGCATATTCTTCACGTTGACGCCATAGTCCTTGAGAGTTTGCTTCATCTGTAGCAGTTGTGCACAGCAAGAACCAGCAGCAATGTACTCAGCTTCAGCAGTAGACAGTGATACGCAGTTCTGTTTCTTCGAGGACCAACAGACCAAAGATCGTCCGAGGAAATGACATGTACCAGATGTTGACTTGCGGTCCACACGATCACCAGCATAGTCAGAGTCAGAATATCCAATGAGATCAAAAGCCGAGCCCTTGGGGTACCATAATCCTAGTGTTGGTGTGTGAGCTAGATATCGAAGAATATGCTTCATAGCCTTATGGTGTGATTCCTTCGGTGTAGCTTGAAATCGGGCACACATGCAAACACTAAGCATCATATCTGTCCTAGATGCACATAAGTACAATAAAGAACCAATCATGGAGCGGTATACCTTATGATCAAAGTCAATACCAGTTTCATCAGTGCATAGATGGCCATTTGTGGGCATAGGAATTTTGACTCCTTTGCAATCTTGCATGCCGAATTTCCTTAGTACATCCTTGAGGTATTTCTCCTGAGATATGAATATGTCGTTGCGCTGTTGACGAATTTGAAGACCTAAAAAGAATTCTAACTATCCCATCATAGACATTTGATATTCTTCACTCATCATGTAGGCAAACTCATCACGATAACGTTGGTCAGTACATCCAAAGATAATATCATCAACATATATTTGGCACACAAACAGTTCATCATCATAAGATTTAGTGAAAAGAGTAGGGTCGAGTGAACCAGGTTTGAAGCCTTTCTTCATGAGGAATTCCTTCAAAGTATCATACCACGCCCGAGGGGCCTGCTTGAGGCCATAGAGGGCCTTGTTTAGTCTGAAGACTTTTGTCAGGATGCTTAGGATCTTCAAAACCTGGGGGTTGAGCAACATATACTTCTTCCTCAAGCTTACCATTGAGGAATGCACTTTTCACATCCATTTGATATGAAGTGATATCATGATGGTTAGCATAAGCAAGTAATATGCGAATAGCCTCAAGTCTAGCAACAGGTGCAAAATTTTCATCGAAATCAATTCCTTCAACCTGTGTGTAGCCTTGAGCTACAAGCTGTGCCTTATTCCTCACCACAAGGCCATTTTCATCTTGCTTGTTGCGGTAGATCCACTTTGTGCCAATGATATTATGCTTGCGAGGATCTGGACGTTTGACCAGTTCCCATACGTTGTTGAGTTCGAATTGATGTAATTCTTCTTGCATGGCCTGAATCCATTCAGGCTCCAGAAATGTTTCATCTACCTTAGTGGGCTGTGTGATAGAGACAAAGGCATAGTGCCCACAAAAGTTAGACAAATGTGAAGCTTTTGAGCGTGTCAGAGGACCTGGTGCTTTGATGTCATCAATGACCTTTTTGACTTGCACTTCTTTTGCAACGCGAGGATGAGTTGGTTGTCGTTGAGGAATTTGATCAGCATTTTCTTCAGCACCATTTTCTTCAGCATTTTCCTCAGGTGCATCAGCTCGACGTTCTTCACGATCTGGAATGAATTCTTCAGCAGATTCTTCGGTAGGAATGACATCCTCAGTAGCCTTGAGCTTGATAGAATCTTCAGGTGCTAGTTCATCTATCACAAAAGGTAGGTGCTCTCTTTGCGAGCCGTTAGTTTCATCGAACCGCACATCTACAGTTTCAACAACCTTGTGAAGAACGTTGTTGAAGACTTTGTAGGTGTGCGAGTCCTTTCCATAACCAAGCATGAAACCTTCATGTGCTTTCGGTGCAAATTTAGCATTGTGATGAGGATCTCTAATCCAGCATTTAGCACCGAAGACTTTGAAATAACTCACATTGGGTTTCTTGTCAGTGAGGAGTTCATAGGCAGTCTTCTTGAAGAATTTGTGAAGATATACCCTGTTGATGATGTGGCACGCAGTATAAATTGCCTCAATCCAGAAGTGACGAGGCGTCTTGTACTCATCAAGCATAGTGCGAGCCATCTCAACAAGAGTTCTATTCTTGCGCTCCACGACGCCATTTTGCTGAGGAGTATAAGGAGCAGATAACTCATGAGTAATACCAAGTTCATCAAGATAGTCATCGAGACCAGAATTCTTGAACTCAGTTCCATTGTCACTTCTGATGTGCTTGATCTTCACACCAAAGTTGGTTGAAGCCCTCGAGGAAAATCGCTTGAA
>NC_053026.1:622247832-622373578 GCF_003073215.2 Triticum urartu
GATCTCGAAGCCGCGCGGCGCGCTCCTCAGCAGGGCCTCGTACTCCGGCACGCCATCGCTACTGATGCCGTCGCCGTCGGCGATCGTGACGAGGAGAGGCAGGCTGCCTCCGGCGTCAGCGAGGAGCGCCAGGGCGTCGCGTGCGACGCCGAGGAACTGCGACTCGACGAGGAAGACTCTGGCCTCCGAGTGGTTCAGGAGGACGGACACCATGGCCGCGTCGTGCCGGGTGTTGAGCGTGCACAGCACACCGCCAGTCATCGGCACGCTGAAGTGCAGCTCGTACATGGCCGGCGTGTTCGCGGCCAGCACCGCCACCACATCCCGGCGGCCGACGCCGAGGCGCGCGAGCGCGGACGCCCCGGCGAGGCACCGCTCCCTCGTGTCGCGCCACGAGTACTCCTTCTCGCCGAATACGACGGCCGTGCGCGCCCCGTACACGAGCGCGGCGCGCTCCAGGAAGCTCAGCGGCGTGAGGGGCGTGTAGTTGGCGTCGCACTTCACCGACCCCTCCATGGCGATGCCTTCGAGAATGGGATCCCCGGAGCAATCCAGGCTAGGTACGGTTGATGCAATGCGTATAGAGGTAACATGCGGATTAATCTAATCAAGTCCATGTGTGTTCACTTGGTATTAGTGATATGATAGCGTTGCGTGATTAAAACAAGGAACTTCAACAAACGCACGCGGCATCAGACAAATGGAATCTCCTTTTCAGATGAACAATGTACTACTTGCAGCTGGCTCTGGCTTTGTGCCAAGCGGCAAAAACCACTGATTAAGACTGAATCATATACTATTATTTGCTTATAAGAAAACCACTCTATGGAAAGTTTAATAGGAAATGATATTTTATCTTCAAAACTAGGAAAACTCAGCCCCTTGATTGTTAGAACCAGGCAAACTGGTAACTTTTAGTGAGACTTTGAGGAGGTAATAACACTGGTGGTGCATAAATTTGCCATCGATGTTTATTTTGGTGTCTGAACTTGAAAAATACACCGAAATGATTCTATAACTTGGTAGTATGGTTCAAATCATGTCTAGATATGTATGTATTGTTGACTAGACATGCCAGCATGGCATGGGGCCCGCTTGCAGTGTCGGGACAGACTAGCAAGAAGAGTGTGTGTCTCAATGACCATCGGGCTCCACCTATCAGTGCACAACTGGAAAAAACAAAAAATTTGCACGGGTGAGTTTCGAACCGGCAACATGTGCGCCACAAAGGACATGCGCCAACCTATTGCCCCATGTAAATTTGTTGTCTTTTACGTACTGCAACGTTGTATATATCCGACACAATCGTGGAGTTAAATGGGCTGCAGTTAGTGCACCCATTTTTCACATGTTAGTTGTTTTTATTATTTTAGAAATTACAAAATATTCATGTAGTATATGAAGTGTTCATGCCTTTAGGAAATGTATTTCTAGTTGTAAAAAGAGGTACTAAAAGTTGCATATGATGTTCAGTTTGATGCTAAAAGTTGTAAAATACATCATTGCGGTCACATAACTTGCCTATGCGTGCAGATACGGTCATTTTTTTCGTGTCCAGCCGTATCTTGTGCTCACGTGTTGTGTCAGCATGAATACGGCCCACATGTCGGGGGCTGTGAGTGGTGAGGTGTTGGGCCAGCCATGCATTATCTTTTTTTTGCAAAAAGCATCTTTGATTTTTATTTAATTACGCACATCAAGGCACACAATTTCTTTCAAGAAAGACGAATAAAATAGCGCCAGGGAACTAGAACGGACGTCCTCCAAACTAAGAGATAACTACACTAGCCACTCGACCAAGAATAAATTGACATCAAACTCAGAAACAAAATTTTCTTTAATACTACGTTCGCTCAGCCCAACAAAACAATAAACGAAAACTAAAAACATGTTCGTGTAATTCCCGCAGGAATAAAATGATGTAAGAAAACAACTTATATTTTGTTGTTTGTGACGTTTCAAAAATGTTCTACGTTGTAAAAAAAGTATGTGATATTTAAAAAAATTAAAAATATTTGTGTAATTAAAACAAGTATGTTGCATTTTAAAAATGTTCACGCATTTCAAAAAAATATTCATGCATGGAAATGTTCGTGTGTATGTTGTTATTAATCCTGCTCTATTTAAGAAAACTACGCGGGTAATAGAAATTTATGCACATTATCACGCGGAGAGTGGAATCATTCTGTTTGAGCGATCAATTTTTTCAAATATAAAATTGTTCAAATTTTAAAATTCTTTTGGACAATTCAGCTGAACTATATTTCATTTATCTAGATTTTCAACTTTAAAATTATTCGTATTCGAAAAAACCCCGCTAATTTGCCTGAAAGAAATTTGTGTACATTTATTCTGCAATATATCTTCTTTTATCTAGATTTTTAAAATTTTAATTATTCGAATTCAGAAGAAATAGTTTATTTGTCCGAAGAATTTACGTACAAGCATTCTGACCTATATTTTCCTTTATCTAGATTTCAAAAATTAAATTTATTTGAATTCAAACACAATTTCTGTCTATTTGTCCAAAAATACGTGCATTCATTCTGCACTAGATTGTTTAAGTTAAAAATTATCCGAATTTAAACAAAAATGTAGTTTATTTGTCTAAAAAAATCATGTACATTCATTCTGCACTATATTTCTTCTATCTAGATTCTTCAAATTTAATATTATACGAATTCAAACAAAATTTTAATGATTTTTTTGCGGGGAAAAGTTGAATGATTTGTCCGAAAAGTTTATCTAGAGTATAAGTTATTTTCTTACATAGGAAAAAGAAAAAATGCAAAAGATAAATTGTGTATATCTCTATAATTGCACATGCGGCGAACTAGCCAGGAGGTCATAGGTTTGAACCGGGGCTATCCCTTTTTTGCACAGCTTTTCCTGTTTAAATTTCTACTTTCTTCGTACTATCCATATAATATGGAGCTAACTGTGCGTACTAATCACCAAACATCAGGTTTGTCGAGTAGTTCGAAGCTCAGCATGTACCCGCCTTTTCAATTTCATTTGAGAATTGTTCGCGTAGATAAAATGCAAGGGATCAGAAAAGTTTGGTTTTAATTTTATTTGAGAATTTTCTGCATAAATAAATAAAATGAAAGGATTAAAAAAACAGTGAAAATGAGCCCCCACAACGTTGGCACGCCACGTGTGCCTGGGATACGGCCGGATACGATAGAAAGCACCGTATATGAACGAGAGGACAAGTTAGATGACCAAAAACACGTATTTTACGAGTTTATGCACCAAACTGAACGTTCCGTGCAAGTTCTATGACTCCCGGTGTATTTACCTCTTGTAAAAAGTGTTCACGTGCTTTGAACCGTACTACCAAGTTATAGAAACAGTTTGGTGTATTTTTCAAGTTTAGGCACCAAAGTGAATATCAATGACAAGTTTAGGCACCATTGGTGTTATTACCTCGACTTTGAGATGGCCCGGGAGTAGGAAGAGCTGGGGTGGTGCACCTGCAAACCTCTTTTTACTGGTGCCGGGATCTACTGGAGGTTCTCTGACTAATAGAATCTTGGCACCTTAAAAGTTGTCATAAATTGTATCTCTGTATTCCACACACTTCTTCTGTCATGGCCCTCTCCTTATCCAATATATCCCATCATTCAAGTATTCTCTTATCAACTCGTGATCTCTTCGTTCACATGTATCTAAATGCCCTCAAGTATCATCTTTCGTTTTCCAATTCTCCCCGGTGAATTGTGCCTTTGCTACTTTCATTTTCAATTCTTACGGTGGTTCGCTCAAGATTTATCTTCCTTCGTTATCACATTAATTCATTCGTTGTTTCCAAATCCCATCGGTAGTTCCATCAATACCTTCTCAAGTTTACGCTATATCTATCTTAATCCCTTCTACGAGATTAAGTAGTATGCCAAATCCGTTGCTGGTCATCAATTTAAATTGATGAAGGATATGCATAACGTAATTCTTATTATTGTTTCATCCAAATGTTTAATCCCTTCTTCTGGAGTTTGTTCACGATGAGTAAATTCTCGGTTCAAGTGCTTCATACTTTCCCGGAGTTCCAAGCTTTCTCAGTTACATCATTTCAAAGCTTCATCTAATCATTGCAAGGCTTCTCCCAGAGTTATTTTCAACTTTCCCTTTCGTTTGATCATTCTTTTATTACCGGAGTTCTTCATGGAGGCTCTACATGATGGTTCATCAAGGATTTAATTCCTTCTCGAAGTCTTCGTCGAGATTCTTTTCAGAGGAGTTCAAGTATTCTTCATCTTGCATTTCAAATTTCAATCCCTTCTCCCTTATCTTTTGAGGTGGTGTTATGTCATTCTTGACAATTTCCCTTCGTGTTTCATGATTCACAAGTTGTTCGGAATGACATATTTTGAACCCATCATTTTCAATTCGTTCATGAGATCCTTTGCAACCCATCAATCTCTTCATTGGAGTTATCTTGTGTCATATTTCACCTTAAGCCTCCCCTAAGGATTGTTGCTATTTATGGTGCTTATAAATGACCCAAGTTCTTCATTTATCCTCCCAGTGAAATAAGTTTCTCGTCTCCTTGTTGATATCAATCCAATCTATTGTTTCCGTTAGTGGCAGAATTTCGCCTCAAGTTTTGGGATGTTTTCAATAAGCCCGCAACAAGTTTATTCTTTTCATTGTTCATTTCCCAACAACTCCGTCCAATCCTCTATGGAAGGATGCTTTCAAATTCATTTGAGGTAGAAGATGTTGTTTTCTTCTTCGTTACTTTCAGTCTGTTCTATCTTTTGTTCCGGAGGCATTGTGATGTTGCACGCTTCGACCCATCATCCCATTTTTGTCAAAGATCATGTTCATTCCTTTGCTTATCCATTCAACCGGAGTGTCGTGCCCTCTTTTCAAGTTCTTCCCATTCTGTCAAGTGTTGCCTCCCTTCTCAACAGGAGTGATGTCGGTGTCAAAACCGGTGGATCTCGGGTAGGGGGTCCCGAACTCTGCGTCTAAGGCGGATTGTAACAGGAGGCAGGGAACACGATGTTTTACCCAGGTTCGGGCCCTCTTGATGGAGGTAAAACCCTACGTCCTGCTTAATTTATTCTTGATGATATGGGTATTACAAGAGTTGATCTACCACGAGATCGGAGAGGCTAAACCCTAGAAGCTAGCCTATGGTATGATTGTATGTTGTCCTACGGACTAAAACCCTCCGGTTTATATAGACACCGGAGGGGGCTAGGGTTACACATGGTCGGTTACAAAGTAGGAGATATACATATCCGTATTGCCTAGCTTGCCTTCCACGCCAAGTAGAGTCCCACCCGGACATGGGACGAAGTCTTCAATCTCGTATCTTCATAATCCAACAGTCCGGCCGAAGGATATAATCCGGCTATCCGGATGCCCCATAATCCAGGACTCCCTCAGTAGCCCCCGAAGCAGGCTTCAATGACGATGAGTCCGGCACGCATTATTGTCTTCGGCATTGCAAGGCGGGTTTTTCTCCAGTTTTCAAGTGTTCGTAAGCAGTGTCCGGCCCCATAAATGTCGAACCTCTTGGCTTCTGTGCCCAATAAGGGCTATCTCCCACGCGTCAAATGAATACGAGGCGCCAGGGCATTTTTACATTCGCCCCCCTAGCCAGATAAATAAATTGTCTATTAAAGGGATGGGGATTCTTAGATCCAACCCATATCATCCTCCCCCCCAGCGAGAATCCATCAGAGCGCGTTTTGGAAAGATCCATTCCAGCATGGCCGACCTCCGCAGCTCCTCCTCCCGCCCCTGTAGCCCTAAGCCCGGTGATTGGGAGAGGTGTTCAGTCCCACACAGTCGTTTGGTCGAACTGCAGACCAAGGGATTTCTATCTCCGGCGTATATGGTGCCCGTCCGAGCCGGGCTCGCCACCTACAATGGCGGGGAGCAAGCGGAGAGCTTCCCAGCCCCTCTACGGGGGAGCGGGTATGCTTTGTCCCCTATCCATTGAGGGGACTTGAATTTCCGATTCATCCATTCCTCCGCAGGCCCCTGGAGTTCTACGGCCTCCAATTACACAATTTCACCCTTGCCTCCATTCTACATATCGCTGGCTATGTTGCTCTCTGCGAGTTGTTCCTGGGCTGCGAGGCTCACTTCGAGCTGTGGAAAAGGCTATTTTGCCTCGTCTCCCACGCATAGAGGGGGTCACTTTATCAAGTGGGCGGAGCCGAAATATGGCGCATCGTCGATTCCGGATACCTGTCCGGTACCCCAAAGAAGTCGTCCGAAGACTGGCCTTCAGAATGGTTTTATATGGAGGACGTTCCCCTTCCGGACCCTGTTCGGCGGGGCCTTCCTGAGTTCAACAATGCTCCTCTGAAGAAACGCCGAAGTTGGCGCCCACGGAGCCCCCAGGTGGAAGACAACGGAGAAGTCCTCTATCTGATGAACCGGATCAAAGCACTGGCTCAATCAGGATTGACAGTAATCGAAGTTATGTCGATTTGCATAATGCGGGGAGTGCAGCCACTTCAATATCATGGGCACCCCTTATGGTGTTTTAACGGGGCGGATGATGCCACCCGCTATGGGCGTAAGGGTCCGGACAATGCTGCTGCTTTAGCAAAAATTCTATCCGAACTGTTCAAGGGAGAGGAAGAGGAGTTCACCCGCATTAAGCCACGGGATGGATTCTCCATGTACAATCCTCCAAGCTGGGTAAGTTATATCCCCTCACTCCCATTTTTCCCGCATTTTTTGCTGTAAGTATTCACCTTGCCACTTTGCGGCAGAAACTGCGAAAAGCCATAAAGGAGGTCAGCAGCCCCTCTCCACAACCAGAGGACCCTGACCGGGCCCTCGACTCCAGACTTGAAGAAGATCCGGTTATCTTTGTGGAGCTGATAGACCGGCAGTTCTATCAGTTAAGCTGCGATAACGCCATGGTGGCCATTATGGCCGACTATCCCGGGCTGCTCCCTGCGTCGCACGTAAGAAAAACCAAAATATCCCAACTCCAAAAACTAGGATCCCCTTTTTTAGACACTTCACCTACCATATACACATGGCATTTTTTACAGGGAAGGCATTCGGGATGTCCTGCCGAACCCGCAGCAACTCGCCAACAAGAGGCACCGAGGCCGGGTAGGCCAAAAAGGAAGGCGGTCAGGACGGAGACGCCGGCGCAAAGGTATAACAAAAAACCCCGCTCCATGGTTGTCGTCTTTCTCAAAATGTAATGACGCCCGTGTTTCTTTAACAGAAAAAACGCTCACCGGAATATGTCCGGCGATGTTGCCAATCATGCTTCCACCAGTCAGGCGCCAAGACCGGACATAGAGGCAGAAGCCGATATGGGGCAGGCGCCGGATAATCCCCCTACAGAGGATGCGGATAGATTATCCGCTACAAACTCAGAAGTGGAAAGCGCCATGAATCATAGGCGCCGCCGGGCCGTACTCCGTGATGCATGTTTCTCACCAGAGGCATTTGATGCCTTCAATTCTAGAGAGGCGTACCTCCGTGCTGCTCAAGATGGTCTAGCCAGAGCCATGGATCAGTATGTAAAGGATGCACGGGTGAGTAAATCTGACGATTTATATGTATCAGTAGCCCCTGAGACTTGAAACAGTTAGCAGAACTGATTTAAGAATCATCTTTATTGTGCAGGTTCTTACAGAGAAGAATAATAGGCTGTCACAGGAGCTGGAGGAATGCAAGACCCAACTGCGGGCCACTGTTGCCGCATTCCAGGAACCGAAAAAGTCTCCCGCTGGTAATATTCACTTTAAAGAATGATGGTTACCATATAGTGTGCGGCGTGGCTGCAGATCTAACAATAGATGTTGCAGATGAATCCGGAGGAAATCCAGAGAACCAGCACGTTGTGCGACAGCTACAGGATGGCGAGCGTGTGCTGACTCAGGTGAGGCGGGAGAAAAACTGTAACACCCCGGATATGATTTACCTAATATGTAATCCAACTCTTGCCGTTTCCGGCGTTAAGTTATTTTTTTCCTCGGGTTCAGGTTTTTGTCTCAGTGTTTTCTCCGCGTCTCTCCAATGAAAGGTACTCGTCGCTTCGGTATCAAAGGGAAGCTTGCCCCTAGATACGTGGGACCTTTCAAGATCGTCAGCAAGAGAGGCGATCTCGCCTATCAACTCGAGCTTCCTTCAAACTTTGCAAATGTGCACGACGTGTTTCATGTCTCTCAGCTCCGCAAGTGCTTCAAGACTCCTGAACGCACTATCAGCTTCAAAGACATTGATCTCCAAGAAGATCTCTCTTATCGTGAGCACCCCGTGGCTATTCTTGAAGAGACTGAACGCAAGACTCGCAATAAGTCAATCAAATTCCTCAAAGTCAAGTGGTCACACCATTCCGACCATGAAGCCACCTGGGAACGCGAGGATCACCTCCGTTCTGAGTACCCGGCGTTCTTCCAGTCCTAGATCTCGGGACGAGATCCTTTCGTAGTGGTGGAGTGTTGTAACACCCCGAATATGATTTACCTAATATGTAATCCAACTCTTGCCGTTTCCGGCGTTAAGTTATTTTTTTCCTCGGGTTCGGTTTTTTGTCTCAGTGTGTTGTTGTTGTCATGCATCTCATATCATGTCATCATGTGCATTGCATTTGCATACGTGTTCGTCTCATGCATCCGAGCATTTTCCCCGTTGTCCGTTTTGCATTCCGGCGCTCCGTTCTCCTCCGGTGGTCATTTCTACCTTTCTTTCGTGTGTGGGGATTAAACATTTCTGGATTGGACCGAGACTTGCCAAGCGGCCTTGGTTTACTACCGGTAGACCGCCTGTCAAGTTTCGTACCATTTGGACTTCGTTTGATTCTCCAACGGTTAACCGAGGGACCGAAAAGGCCTCGTGTGTGTTGCAGCCCAACACCCTTCCAACTTGGCTCAAAACCCACCAAAACCCTCTCCATCATCTAGAGCGTTCGATCACGATCGCGTGGCCGCAAACCGCACCTCATTTGGACTCTCCTAGCTTCCCCTATGCCTATAAATATACCCCCTCCGAAATTCTTGTTTCCCCTCTCCTGAAAACCCTAGATCCACTCCATCAGCCGCCGCCGGACGAATTTCCGCAGGTCGGACGTGTCCGGTCCGCCCGCCGCCGCTACGTGTCATCGCCCGGTTCGCCCGCCGCCCGCGCAGCCACATCGCCGCGCCGGCCCGCCAGGGCCCAGGCGGGGCCCTCCCGGCCCGGTGCCGCGCCGCCCGCGCCCGCCTTCGTCTCCACCGCCTCCGACGACGCGCCACCGCCATCCTCCACTCCGGTGCCACGCCGTCGCGGTCCGCCTCGCCGCCCGCCGCCACCTCGTCGCCTCGGCCTCCACGCGCCACCGCCGCCTCGTCCTCGCGCCGCCACGCCGCCCGGAGGCCCAACGCCCGTCTCCGCCGCTCCAGCAAGCCCCGAGCCGGCCAGCCTCCTCTTCCTCCCTCCACTCCGGCCGCCGCACGCCCATCGACGCCGGCAAGACTCCGGCGAGCTCGGAGCCGACCTCGGGGCACGTGCGAACCCTAGATCTGGGTTGACCTCCTCCCCTCTCTTCGTATTATTTTGCATACTTTGACAGGCATGGCAAGCTGTGATGGCCGCTACCAATGCAAACACGCAGCTGATCATGCAAATTCTTCAAGAGCGCAATCAAGCGAACCAAGGCAACCAAGGCAACAATCAGAATCACTTTGCTACACTCAACCAGTTCCTTGCTAACCAGCCAAAGACCTTCAGCAATTGTGTTGAGGCAACTGATGCTGACGATTGGCTCGTGGACTTATGCAAGCATTTCGAGTGCAGTAACGTCAGGCCTGAGGACTTTGTCAAGTTCGCTTCCTTCCAACTCAAAGACCAAGCTGCAAAATGGTTCCAGCAGTACAAGGATTCCAGAGGAGGCCGTGTGATTACCTAGGATGAATTCCGTCAAGACTTCAAAGCTCATCATATTCCTCAGAACGTGGTTGAAAGCAAGCGTGAGGAATTCCGCAACCTGAAGCAAGGCTCTTTGTCTGTCTATGACTACAACAAGTTGTTTCAGAAGCTCGCCCGCTTTGCTAAGCAGGACATCCCTGACGAGAAGAGCATGATATACCAGTTCAGGGGTGGTCTCAGAGAGGAAATCCAGCTAGCTCTTGTTCTCTTTGAGCCCTTGAGGTACTGTTGGGGATATTACTACTGGGCGTAAACCGGCCTATCTGGGCCGGGTTAACTTCATCAATAGTTAATTATGTTAAAGCCCAAGAAGGCAGATGAGAGCTCAAGGCCCATGGTCGGTTTAAGGCCTGTAGCCGTAAACCGGCGTTGGTATGCAACTTGTATTGTAAGTTAGGAATAAGTAGAGACCAAACCGGACACATCTATGAGCCGGTATTGGGAATCTGTGAACCGACGGGCGTCACCCGTGTATATAAGGGGACGACCCGGCAGCGGTTCAGAGAACAGACAACAACTCGAGACATAGGCGAAGCTTGTTTGCTCCCTAGTCATCGAAACCCCATCAATTCCATCACAACTAGACGTAGGCTATTACCTTCATCGAAGGGGCCGAACTAGTATAAACTCTCTTGCGTCCTTGTGTCCGCTTTAACCCCTTCAAGCTAACCCGTCGGATGGCTCCACGACTAAGTCCTTTCTCTAGGACATCTGCCGTGACAAAACCACGACAGTTGGCGCCCACCGTGGGGCTATCGCACGATGGTTTCCGATTCTTGGAGGGCCGCTTTGAAGGACTCGAGGGCTACGCTGTAGGCCGGATGACTAAGAGTCGTCGCGGCAAGCTCTACATCGACGATGCAGGCTGGGGCCCCGAGGCCGGCTCAATTGAGTACGGGTACCGGGTCCCCTTTGGTAGCATTCACGTTTTCATTGGCAAGATCGGTGAACTGGGCCCTGAGCCGGATATCTTCACCGACCTCGTCGAGACGGCTCAGCGTGCGCAATCCGCCCGGGTTAAACCAGCCATGAAGCGTGCCTTCGTGGGAGTCATCCATGGAGGAAGTTATGAGGATGGATCGGAGTTTCGCAGGGCGACTGTCGTTTGTTTCGGTGACGAATCTTCGACCGGAGAAACCGAATCTCTTTATCAGCTACAAGATGGCCGAATTGGGAGCTGTTCTGATGGCGACAGTATTCCGGACCCCTCTGATCTGCCCAACCGGGTTGGAATATTCATGATCGGAACACAAGCAGCGCTTCATTCTTCGACAGTCGCGGCAACGATCTCCGGTTCAGCAGCGGCGACGGCTGCCGGGGCAGGAGGCCCTGTGCGCCCGCCGGCTCAGGTTCTATCAGAACTATTTGATGCGTTGGCTGTGCTTATGGCGGAAGTTAATCCACCAGATCAGGACGTTCACAACACGGAGATTGCAAAGGTAAAGGAACAGATCACCCAGGCCAAGGCGGATCTGGCGCCTGAGGACACCAGGATGGCCGCAGAGCGGGCCGCTTTAGACGCACAGGCCTACAGGCTTATGTTGGACCAGAGCGCGTCGCATGAAGTCATGAGGAGGAAGCACCGATCCCGCTTACCTCTGGTTTTCGAGGCCAGAGACCTTTTCAACACTCCAGGACCAAGAGCCGGCAATCCGCTGGAGGGGAACCGGGCAGAAGCCCCTGGGACCGGTGCACCGGTTCAGCCTCGTCAGATGGACCCGCCTCGTCAAAACACCGTTATGCCTCAGGATGCTTTAACACCTCCGGGTCACTACTCCAACCCAATGGACAATCTTGTTGCCGCTGCTGCACGGCTGGAGGCCATTCCAATTGAAGGTGACTCGCCACAGGCAGTAGAGACTCGACGGGTCAAGGAACTTCTGAGGACAGCTTTGGCCCAACAGGAAGCGTACTCGTACAGCCGCGACCGGATCCACTCGACCCCCCGTCCAAGCCGGAGCTATAGCAGACATATGGATGAACCAGCAGTGTCGAGTAATGAACGACGTGGAGCACCCCGTGGCAACAACCCGACGGGTGGTGCTGATGACGCTCATGAAGTGGTGAACCGGGCCCGAGCGCGCAGGGAGGCCGAGTTAGCCGCACAGCGTCAGGCTCGGCAGCTCACACCGGTTTGTCCAACCATCTCGATCGAACCTGGTGTTACTTCTAGTCCTTTGGGGGTGCCTTGCCTTATCCACGCTTTACGCAACGTGCGCCTGCCCAAGGATTTCAAAGGCCCACGCAAGGTACCAAATTACATGGCGGATCAACCTCCAGAGACATGGGTGGAGAGCTATGAGATGGCCATGGAGATGCTTGATGTGGATGACACGGCGTGTGCGAAATACTTCACCATGATGCTTGAAGGAACGGCCCGTACTTGGTTAAAAAGCTTGCCAGCTAATTCTATCAGTTCATGGGCCCAATTACGAGCCCGGTTTATCAGCAATTTCAAGGATACCTGTAAACAGCCTATGTCGATAGTGGACTTAGCTGCATGCCTCCAGGAGGAAGGAGAATCAACGAATCATTGGGTGCGCCGGGT
This sequence comes from Triticum urartu, assembly GCF_003073215.2. NCBI lineage: Eukaryota > Viridiplantae > Streptophyta > Magnoliopsida > Poales > Poaceae > Triticum > Triticum urartu. Next base: position 622,260,281 of record NC_053026.1, read on the forward strand.
TTCACAAGTGTTGCACTCTTCAGACCGCATCAACGCTGACACCGCAGTATTAACCCTAGAAGGCAACTGCTGATTTGGGCCCCTGAAGTTGAAATTGGGACGGATGAAGCGTCATTGCACCGACATGGGGACCCTCATGGCCACTTTGATGAAATATGCTGATTCTGAGAGTACCAAGGATCCCGAATCTGATGATGACAAGACAGGGAAAGGGAAGAAGAACAGCAGCTCCAAAGGTCAGCAGCATCACTGGGTAGGCAATGGCGGAGGAGGCAAGCGTAAAGCGGATGGTAACATGGACTTCGTGGCTAATACCAACACACAGGACAATGTCCAGCGACGCAAGGGTAGGCCGAAAAATCGTAATGGAGCACCCAAACCGCCTAAACTATTTGCTAAGCCAGCCCTGTCCAAGACATGGGACAAAGGAGGAGCTAGCAAACCACCTTTGGAAGGATTGCTTTATTATGCAGGAGTTCAAGAATTCTAATAATTTCTGGTATGATCATGAATCTGGCGGTGGCTCAGGGTCTGGGCCGGGTTACGGTGGAGGAAGTTCCGGTTCAGGATTTAATGGTAATTCGAGCGGGCATAATGGTCAAAATAGTCAGAACAACCAGGGTGGTTACAACCAACAGCAGCAACAGTCAGGTTACCAGAGCAACCCAAAGCAGTTGAGTAGTGGGCAGTACCATGTCTTTACCACTAGCTTGGACAAGTGAGACCGGAAGGTTCTGAGGCGGGCAGTCAACTCTGTTGAACCGGCCATACCCCGTTATCTACGTTGGTCTGAACATCCAATCATATGGAGCAGAGAGGATCACCCACCCCAGGTCGATAATCCGGGTCAGTTGGCTCTGGTGGTGGCGCCTCAGGTGGGAGGTTATAAGTTCACCAAGGTGCTCATGGATGGAGGGAGCAGCATTAACATCCTGTACTATGAGACCTTCCGTCGTATGGGACTAACAGATAAGAATCTCAAACCGTCTAATACAGTATTCCACGGTGTAGTGCCTGGCAGATCAGCATATCCCGTTGGTAAGATAGCTCTGGAAGTGGCCTTTGGGGATGATCATGATTCCAGGTTGGAGACATTGACGTTTGAAGTGGTGAAAATCCAAAGTCCATATCATGCCCTGTTTGGGCGACCGGCATATGCCAAGTTTATGGCTCGGCCCTGTTATGTGTATTTGCAGCTCAAGATGACGGGTCACAAGGGGACAATAACGGTTTACGGAAGCCGCAAAATCGCTTTGGAATGCGAGGAAGGAGATGCGGCTTATGCAGAGTCGGTTTGTACCACCGAGGAGTTGAAGTACTATAAAGACAATGTTGATCCGGCGGACATGACTCCGTTGAAGAAGCCAACTACGGAGCATGATCCGGCCCTGAAGTTCAAATCGGCAGCAAAAACTAAGCTTGTTGACTTCGTACCTGGCGATTCATCCAAGCAGTTCAGCATCAGTGCCAACTTGGATCCGAAATAGGAAAGCGCGCTCATCGAGTTCATCCATGAGAATCGGGACATTTTTGCATGGAAGCCCTCCGACATGCCAGGTGTACCGAGGCAACTCGCTGAGCACACACTTAATGTGGATCCTAAATATAAACCGGTGAAACAGTTCCTCCGCCGGTTTAACAAAGAAAGACGCAAGGCGATTGGAGAAGAGGTAGCCAGGCTCTTAGCAGCTGGCTTTATTGTTGAAGTTTTTCACCCCGAGTGGCTTGCCAATCCGGTGCTGGTCCTCAAGAAAAACGGCACCTGGCGCATGTGTGTGGATTACACAGATCTTAATAAAGCTTGTCCAGCAGATCCTTTTGCCCTCCCCCGTATTGATCAAATTATTGATGCTACGGCGGGTTGTGAGTGTTTAAGTTTTTTGGATGCGTATTCTGGCTATCATCAGATCAAAATGGCAGTTAAGGACCAGGAGAAGACAGCATTTATAACTCCCTTTGGAGCCTTCTGCTATGTGTCTATGCCCTTTGGGCTCAAGAGTGCCCAGGCAACTTACCAACGGTGTGTACAAAATTGTCTTCACAAGCAGATTGGCCGTAATGTACATGCTTACGTGGATGATATCGTGGTTAAATCCAGGGAGAAGGAGACTCTGATTGATGATTTGAAGGAAACCTTTGATAACCTGAGAACATACAAGATGATGCTTAATCCGGACAAGTGTGTCTTTGGTGTACCGGCGGGTAAGCTATTGGGTTTTCTAGTGTCCAACAGGGGAATTGAGGCTAATCCAGAGAAGATCACGGCTATCACCTCCCTGGCTAAACCGAAGTGTATCAACGATGTTCAACGCCTGGCAGGCCGGATTGCTGCGCTAAGCCGGTTTATCAGTTGCCTGGGTGAGAAGGCAATCCCTTTGTATCAGATGTTGAAAAAGACGGATCAGTTTGTCTGGAGTTCTGCTGCTGATGAAGCATTTGAGGACTTAAAGCAGAAATTGGCCAATCCTCCTGTGCTCGCCGCTCCCGTTGATAAGGAGCCATTACTGCTATATGTTGCTGCTAATGTTCGGGCGGTCAGCGTAGCTATTGTGGTGGAGCGGAAGGAGGCAGGTAAGGAGCATCCGGTTCAACGTCCGGTCTATTATATCAGCGAAGTGCTCATTGAGTCCAAGCAAAGGTATTCGCATTGGCAGAAGCTGGTGTATGGAGTTTTTATGGCAAGCCGGAAGCTTAAACAATATTTCCAAGGGCACTCCATTACGGTGGTCAGTTCTGCTCCTTTGGGAGATATCATCCAGAACCGGGAAGCAACTGGCCGGATTGCAAAGTGGGCCATAGAGCTGGGGCCGTACGGTTTGAAGTATGTGCCTCGGACAGCGGTTAAGTCTCAAGCACTTGTTGATTTCATCAATGATTGGACGGAAATGCAAGCACCTGAAGAAAAGCCGGATCATACGTATTGGACCATCCATTTTGATGGATCCAGGCAGTTGGAAGGCTCGGGGGCTGGAGTCGTATTAACTTCCCCACGAGGTGATAAGTTTTGTTATGTTCTCCGTTTAATGTTCCCGTGTACTAACAATGCAGCTGAATATGAAGCCTTGCTCCATGGTCTCCGGATGGCTAAGGAGATGAATCTAAGTCGAGTTAAGTGCTTCGGTGACTCGGACCTTGTGGCTCAGCAAGTGTCTGGCACTTGGGACTCCAAGGACCCACTCATGGCAGCATATCATCGTGAGGTGGATACTGTCGCAGGTTATTTCAAAGGCTATCAGGTGGACCACGTGGACCGGCGGAAAAATGAAGCGGCAGACACTTTAAGCCGGCTGGGCTCTCAGCGCAAACCGGTCCCACCCAATGTTTTTCTGGATGTGTTGCACAACCCGTCGGTCAAGATCCCTGGTGAAGAGGATTTGGCTATTCCTGATCCGGAGGCTCAATTGGTGGCGGCTCTTCATGTTATTCCAGATTGGACGCTTCCTTACCTGGCGTACAAGAACCGGGGTGAGTTGCCAGAGGATGAGATTCTAGCCCGGCAGATAATCCGGCGATCCAAGTCCATGGCTATCATCAACGGCGAGTTGCATCATTGCAGTTTATCAGGAGCTTTTCAACGCTGCGTGTCTCCTGAAGAAGGTCGTGAAATTTTGCGTGAGATCCACGAAGGAGATTGTGGTCACCACGCCAGTTCAAAGTCTCTGGTGGCTAAAGCGTTTCTCCATGGTTTTTATTGGTTAACTGCTCATACTGATGCGGAGGATCTGGTCAGACAATGTGATGGTTGCCAAAGGTTTTCAAGGCGTGCTCATGTACCGGCTCAAGAATTGAGAATGATTCCAATTACTTGGCCGTTTGCGACATGGGGGCTGGATATGGTTGGGCCTTTCAAAAGATCCAAAGATAAGAAGACCCACCTCCTGGTGGCGGTTGACAAGTTTACAAAGTGGGTGGAGGCAGAACCTGTTAGCAAGTGTGATGCGGCCACGGTGGTTCAGTTCATCAAAAAGGTGATTTTCCGGTTTGGCTTTCCGCACAGTATTATCACAGATAATGGTACCAATTTGTCCAAAGGTGCTATGAAGGAGTTCTACGAACGGGAGCACATCCGGCTCGACGTTTCATCAGTGGCACATCCACAGTCCAATGGTCAAGCAGAAAGAGCTAATCAAGAGATCTTGAGAGGCATCAAGCCCCGGCTCATGGTTCCTTTGCAGAGAACGCCGGGTTGTTGGGTAGAAGAATTATCATTTGTGTTATGGAGCATCAATACAACACCCAACAGATCAACAGGATACACACCGTTCTTCATGGTTTATGGAGCGGAGGCGGTTCTCCCCAGTGATATCCGTCATGATTCACCTCGTGTCACAGCTTATATTGAAGCGGACAACGAGACAGCACGACAAGATGCTTTGGACCGGTTGGATGAAGAGCATGACATCGCAGACACCCGATCGGCGATTTACCAGCAGGATCTTCGTCGTTATCACAGTCGCCGGGTCAGAACCAGAACCTTTCAGGAAGGAGATTTGGTGCTTCGGCTCATCCAAGATCAGACTGATATGCATAAGCTATCCCCACCTTGGGAGGGGCCTTTCGTGGTCAGCAAGAATCTGCACAACGGGTCGTACTATCTGATCGATATTCGAGAGCATAAGGACTCACGTGCATCAGAGGAGGAGACTAACAGGCCGTGGAATATAGCTCATCTTCGGCCTTACTATACCTGAGCCATTGGCTATACTTATGTACATATTATGATAATGTATATATTATGATTAAATATAGTAAACCGGAACCTCAGCTAAAGCGGGGTGTCTGTTCTTTTACATCATGTGAGGTTACACGGAGTTGCTCTAAAGCGGCCTCCGGTTTACCCCTTGAGTTCGCTTTGCTAAAAGCATCGTGTTATATCACTTGGAGGATTGGTCGTGTCTGAACCAATACCATGCCTCTTGATAGGCGAGAGTCACCAGATCACTTGGGGACTTGGTCATGTCTGAACCAGTCATGCCTCTTGATCGGCCTAAGGCCACAGAATCACTTGGGGGCTTGGTCGAACCCGAACCATGACCATGCCATTTGGTCGGCATAAATGCCACGGTTTCATTTGGGGACCTGGCTGACTAGAACCATAGTTACACCTAACGGGAGCTTGGTCGTGTTTGGCCATGGTAACGCCATTTGATCAGCTTAAATAAACCTTTTTTAGCAAACGGTTTTGTCGTTGCTTTTGCTTCACGCTTTTCTTTGAAGGGGGGTTTTTGCTTTTCATTGTGTTTTTTAAACCAACAAAGCTTTTTAAACCAATCAATTGACGGAACACAGTTCACGTCAATCCGGAGACTATTTGTCCGGTTTGATCCTTGTTGTTAACATCCTCTTATGGAGTAACACGGTGTTTATTATAACCCGGCACGGTTTACATGGTAAACCAGCGTCATGTATATATACAGGAGCTGTTATCTCCTCCAACAGTGTGGGTTTGCAAAACTCCGCTTCAAGGTTGGCCAAGCCAACTTCACACTCAACGATGGCAGGTATTATGTATCTCAAAAATTTGATCATATACTTAAAATTTTGCTTTGGATGTTTTGTTTTCATATATACAGACATCATATTCCGCCTGATGGTATAACCGCGGTGGCACTTGACGAATTTCTTATTTCAGAAAGTGTTTTGGAAAGTTCATTACCACAGGAAGAACAAGTTATGCACGAAGGCATATCAACATCAAAGGTATCAGCTAGCCTATTACAAGGCAACATGGTGCCCATAATAATATAATTGTTTTTCACAAAGGAGAGGCAGTTTTAAAACCGGCTTCCGGTTCAAGCTTGGCCACCAGCCTGGCCTGATGGTTGTGGGTCATCCTGCGCCGCTTCAGCTTCCATTTCTCTACCCAGTGGCTGGAAATCCACAGTTGTCCAGTCGATTCCCATTAATGCTTGAAAAACAGCTTCATCATGGATCAGCAATGACGGGTCAATATTGGGAGCGTAAGTATGCTTACGGATTGGAGGGATCAGATTTTCCGATTCATGGATTGGTGCAGCTATTCGCTTGTTCTGACTGTCATATTGCGCTTGATAATGAGACAAGTCTGCTTCCTCAGCCAACTGACAAGCTAGTGGACGTACCTCCCGGTTTATTGCTCGCAGATCCGCTTCACCAAATTCTGACCCGTCTTCCTTCAAGCCGGGATAGCCCTGAGCCGCTTCAATAGGATCAAAATCCGGCACCCAGGCTTTTGCCCGGATTAAGGCATTGATTGCACCGGTTCGAGCAGCAGATTTCTTCAGCTCTTCAACCCGGGCAGGAAGCATTGACAGTTTCATCAGAGTATCTTGAATCAAAGTGGGCGCCGGTTTATTATGAGACGCGGTACAGATGATCCGCTGGGCACCAGTATACAATTGTTCAACCAATGTATAGACGGCTTTCAATTTCTTCCACACATCTGACCCCAAGTGACCAATGCGTGTCCCTGAAATACCAAGGGTTAATAAACCGGCAACTCTGTAAGAAGGCAGAGCCAATTCAGAAGGCAAGGTGGCTTACCAAAGATAGCAGTGGTCATGGCATGAACGTGCCGCTTTATGCTGGTCAGTTCATCCGTCACTGGTTTTAGTGCAGCCTCGCCATCCTTCGCTCGTTTGATCAAAGCGGACTTTTCAGTGGCCCAATCCGCCCGTTTCTTCTTGAAGTTCTCCTTAAGTTGTTCCATGGCGCTTAAAGCACTGGCCAATTCCTCTTTTGCTTTGGAGGTTTCAGCCTATTGGGTTTTCAGGTTTTCTTGAAGATCGATGACTTGGTTTTCTTTCGTCTTCAGCTCCGCCTGCATGCATACAGATATATGTTTCAACAAATCGGTAGAAGGATTCAAGTACCAACCACATAACAAGTTATGCGCTTAGCACTTGGGGGCTAATGCATATTCGATCTTCATCTTTCAATTGTTTACAAAGTCCCAAGATCAATACAAGTATTCAACTTGGCACTTGGGGGCTAATGGCTATTTGATCATATATATTCTGATGCGGCAGTTTTCAATTACTTAAAGTACCGGTTTAACTACGCTAAGTTGAACCGGCCCTTGGGGGCTACATCAGCAAATTTCAAAGCATCAAGATTTATATTATTAAGTCCCGGTTTGAAAGAATATTTCAAACCGGCCCTTGGGGGCTAGGAGAGTCAGCAAGAATGGAAGCATACAAGCAGGAAGGAGCATATGGAAGTTACCTCATATTTATCTTTCATCATATTAACCAGACCGGCTTCATAGTCATGGCTGGTATACAGCCGGTTCAGATAGCCGGAATGGATATCTTGAGCGTTCAGAGCAGCGTAAGTCGTCAGATCAGCGTTCCACTTGCCTTTGCCAAAGGCAGCAAATTCTTCCTTCGCAGAATGTTTGGATAAAGCGACAGGATTGCTTGGCTCAGTATGGCCAGTGCCAGTAATGACAACCTCATCATCCTTGGTACCGCCGGTTTGCACTGGAGCTGTTGGCTTGTTAGTAGGTTTTGCTGGACCGGTGGAGCTTTCAATCCGGATGGAGCCTGTGGGCTGATGGATAGGACCTGAGGTATCAGTAGGTCTCTCTTCAGCAATAAGATCATCATCTTGCTGCGGTGGATCGTTGGGAATATCCTCAGGAATAGCCGCTTCAACATTGGGTGTCTTGTCTGCTTCAAGAACGACATCTTCTTCGGCCGCTTTGTCCAGGCGGGCCTTCTTGCTTGGCCTAGGTTTGGCCCTGAGAAGAATAACAAAATCAAATACAGCATATGTTCTGAGGCAATGTACTGCAAACATCACAATAAGTATAGCTTACCCAAGCACCGTTTTGAGCGGTGGGAGCTGAGTAGCCGATGACTCGCCAGAAGATGAGTGGGAAGTAACCTGGTAATCGGAGTCAGACGGATTAAGAGGTTGACGAAAGCAGCCCGCTTTAGGACAAGCACTGACAAGCAAATTAGAGACCTCTGAATGGCGTTTCCGAACCAGACTGTTCGGTAAACCGGCGGAGGTAACTACCTGGCCGCTGTGCCGGGTGGTGGGACAAGCTTCGTGTTGTTGGGTCTTCATAAGAAGTTTAGGATCCAAATAAGCAAGATGATGAGAAAATTTAACTTTCCGGTTTGCCTGACGGATTTTTTGTGAAGGCAAAGTTTCTGAATCGGAAGAGAGAATAATTACCTCTGCAACATCTGCGTGGCTAGCTTCGGCATCATCCTGACAAATATCATCATCAATAAGACGCATGAAAAATAAACCAAGTGAGTCAAGCTCTACCTCAAAGTCCGGATTATCCACCTCATCATCAGGAGCCGGATTAGAAGATGCAGTGGTTCTTTTCCTGTGGGCAGTCTTCTTCACAGCCTTAGTCTTTTGTCGGGTTGCTCTTTCCAGTTTGTCTGGTTTTTCTGGTTTCTCCTGCGGCAGTTTTTTGCTCCAAAACGGATCATCGGCCTGATTATGCAGACACTGATATTAAAAACAATGACCAGATATATCAATAACAGATTCAGCAAAGAGAAAAAACAAAGTCTTACAGCTGGCGGTTTGTTGGTGGCACAGAAGGGAAGCAGGCCGGTTCTAGCGCAGACGTGTTCCGGTTCATTCAGTATCTTATGCACAGCCTCTGTGATTTCTTCACCGGAGAGCTGGAGTTTTGAATGTCGCAGTGGGTCATCAACACTGTCAGTATACTCGCACATCAAACCGGAGCGCTGACTAAGGGGCAGTATGCTCCATGATATCCAACAGCGAGCGAGATCAACCCCTGTTAAACTGTTGGCCATAAAGGCTCTGAGCTTTGACAGCTGGGGAGCATATTTGCTTCTCTCCTGGGCAGTCAATCTTTGAGGAAAAGGGTGTGTATTGCTGAGCCGCTCCGGACGAAAGCCAGGCAAGGGATTCTCACCAGCAGGGGAGGTGTCTTTGCAGTAGAACCATGTCTGATTCCATTCTTTGGGGTGGCTATGCAGTTTGGCGTGAGGGTATGTGACCTCTTTCCTTTTCTGAATCGCCACGCCACCCAACTCCGTATTGGAGCCGTCAGTAAACTCAGTACGACGGTTTAGATGGAAAAGATCTCTGAACAATTCCACTGTGGGCTCCTCTTGAAAGAACGCTTCACAGAGCACTTGGAAGTGACACATATTTGTAACAGAGTTGGGGCCACTATCTTGTGGATGGAGCTGGAAATCGGCTAAAACATCCCGGTAAAATTTAGAACCGGGCGGCTTAAAGCCCCGGGCTAAGTGATCTACGAAAACAACAACCTCTCCTTCTTGAGGTGTGGGAGGGCATTCTTTGCCAGGAGCCCTCCAATGGAAGGTATCTTTGCTGCCTAAAGCGCCAATCAGGACTAAATCGTCCAGTTCAGCCTCTGTGACGCGAGAAGGAACCCAATTGCACTCATACACTTGCTTGTCCATGATGGAATCTACAACGTAGAAGATCCCGGTTCAAAAATGCATTGATTAAAGTGCACTGGTATGTACAATGTTAAACCGGAGACAGCTCTATCTAAACCGGAGTTTTATGAAGCAACAGCAGCAGGCGGTTCAACAAGGGGACTAATGGTATATACCGGTTTGGCAATTTTTCTATAAAGTTAAACCGCCGGATTTAAGCATTGAAACAGTTAAGACTGCAGATAGATAAGTGTACAGAAACAGATTTCTCTACAGCAACGGATCTGAAGCAAGTTCAGAAAAGAAGGAAAATATTCAAGGTTCAAAAAAGAACAGTGCCGAATCAATGGGCAGAGATACAGGTAGAGCTACGGTCTTGAGGCATATGAGTAAAGGCGGATGCTAAGAACTACCACTACACAGAGCACAGGTTCACAGGTTCATCTAGGATCTATCATGTGAGTACGAAGCAGACGATGAACTCTGAAGAACTTGGAAACCCTAGAACGGATCTACGGAGGAAAGGTGAAGAACTCACCGGAGCCGAGGAAGAAACAGAAGGTCGCCGCGATGCTCTGGTACAGTCAGGGTGATGCAGCGGCCAAGGTTGGAGCAGAGGTCGTCGACGGCGGCGGAGCTCCGAAGCTGGACGACGCGAGGAAGATGAAGCAGAAGGGCATGAATGGGAAAAAGAAATGACCCTTCGGTCCTATTTATAAGGAAAGGGACAGGAGTCAGGCGCGAAAATCAAGGGACCGTGGGTTTGGAAATGAAGCTGTCGCCTAAATTGTCGGAGACCTATTAAACAAAAAACAAAAAGGGGGTATCATGGATAAGGTTCTTTACAACAGGTGATGTCACGCCGGTTTACAACAACCAGAGAAGATGACATCACGGCGGTTCAACAAATTACAAGAAGATGTTGAAGGTGAAGATTTTTTGCTAAGGATTGACATGAACCTGTTCAAATCAATATGGGGCCTAATGATGGGGATATTACTACTGGGCGTAAACCGGCCTATATGGGCCGGGTTAACTTCATCAATAGTTAATTATGTTAAAGCCCAAGAAGGCAGATGAGAGCTCAAGTCCCATGGTCGGTTTAAGGCCTGTAGCCGTAAACCGGCGTTGGTATGTAACTTGTATTGTAAGTTAGGAATAAGTAGAGACCAAACCGGACACATCTATGAGCCGGTATTGGGAATCTGTGAACTGACGGGCGTCACCCGTGTATATAAGGGGACGACCCGGCAGCGGTTTAGAGAACAGACAACAACTCGAGACATAGGCGAAGCTTGTTTGCTCCCTAGTCATCGAAACCCCATCAATTCCATCACAACTAGACGTAGGCTTTTACCTTCATCGAAGGGGCCGAACTAGTATAAACTCTCTTGCGTCCTTGTGTCCGCTTTAACCCCTTCAAGCTAACCCGTCGCGATGGCTCCACGACTAAGTCCTTTCTATAGGACATCTGCCGTGACAAAACCACGACAGGTACGATGAGTTCTACAACATGGCATTGAAGCAAGAGGCTGCTCAACTGAAGTGTGATGCTTCCAAGAAGCGAGTCAGAGATGCTACTCCTTCTTCCTCTACTCAAGTGGCCAAGCAGCAGAAGTATTGGCTTCCTCCTCCTCCGTTCCGTCAGCCGTATCAGAAGAGCAAAGGTGGCAGTGGATCTTCCCACCCACCCAACCCTGGCTTTCAGAACAAGACTTCGTCTCAAGGTCCAAGATCGAGTGCTCCGTATCACCGTCCGCTTTCAGAGGTCACGTGCAACAAGTGCCAACAGAAGGGTCACTATGCCAAAAAATGCTTCAACCAGAGGCGTCTCCCTCCTCCTCCTCCTGTGAGATCGGCAAGTACAGCTATGGTCAAGCATAACCCCAAGTCTACTAAGGTCAACTTGCTGAACGCAGCTCAGGCAGAGGACTCGCCAGATGTGATTATGGGTAACCTTCCTATTAATGGCATTCCCGCAAGATTTCTTTTTGATACTGGTGCATCTTTATCATTTTTATCGAAGCCTTTTGCATCCATGCATGATGTGCATATTATTGATTTGCCTAAGCCGATAGCGGTTTCTTCTCCAGGTTTGTTCATGAACACCAAAATGTTGGCTCCGGATGTTACTATAACACTGGGCAATTACAAGTTTCTGGCTTCTCCAATGGTCCTTGGTAACTCGGATATTGATCTTATTCGATTGGCTTTCTAAGCACAAGGCGCATCTTGATTGTGCAGCCAGGCAGATTCAATTGATGCAATCGTCTGAGGATGTAATTGTCTTTGCCGCTCGTGATGATACAATCCGTCTGTTTTCTCTCAATGAGAAGGGTGAACTGGATGCCATCTCGCAAATTCCAGTCGTTTGCGAATATCAAGACGTCTTTCCAGAAGAGCTTCCAGGAATGCCTTCGCACCGGCCAGTTGAATTCGTCATCGATCTTGAGCCTGGCACGGAACCTGTTTGTAAGCGTCCTTACAAGCTCGGAGCTGAAGAGTTGAAGGAGCTGAAGAAGCAACTCGATATTCAAGAGCGAATGGGTCTCATTTGACCTAGTTCCTCTCCGTGGGGTTGTGGAGTACTCTTTGTGAAGAAGAAGGATGGAACGGACCGACTTTGTGTTGACTACCGTCCATTGAACAAGAAGACTATCAAGAACAAATACCCACTTCCCAACATCAACGAGTTGTTCGAACAACTCAAAGGTGCCCAAGTATTCTCCAAGATTGATCTCTGTATGGGTTATCACCAGATTCGAATCCGTGAGCAAGATATTCCCAAGACGGCTTTCAGGACAAGCTATGGTTCATATGAATACACTGTCATGTCTTTTGGCCTCGTCAACGCTCCTCCGACTTTCTCTCGCATGATGAACTTCATCTTCAACGCCTACACCAATGAATTTGTTTTGGTCTATCTCGAGACATTCTGGTCTTTTCGAAGAACAAGGAAGATCATGCCAAGCACTTGCGTTTGGTGCTTGATAAGCTCAGGGAACACCAGTTCTACGCCAAGTTCTCAAAGTGCGAATTTTGGCTCGATGAGGTTCTATATCTTGGGCATATCATCTCTGCCAAGGGCATTGCGGTGAATCCTGAGAAGGTGTCTGCAATTGTGAATTGGGAACCACCTCAGAACGTGAAGCAACTCCGTAGCTTCCTCGGTCTCGCAAGCTACTGTCGAAGGTTCGTTGAGAACTTTTCTAAGATCGCGAAGCCTCTCTCAAATCTTCTCCATAAGCACGTCAAGTACGTTTGGTGTCCGGAGTGTGTCATTGCTTTCAACACTTTGAAAGAGAAATTGATCACTGCTCCAGTTCTGACTCCTCCTGATGAATCCAAACCGTTCGAGGTCTTCTGCGATGCCTCTCTTCAAGGTCTTGGTGCAGTGTTGATGCAAGAGAAGAAAGTTGTGGCTTATACCTCTCGCCAGTTCAAGCCCAACGAGAAGAACTACCCCACTCATGACCTCGAGTTGGCGGCAGTTGTGCATGCTCTTTTGACTTGGAGACATCTCTTATTGGGAAGAAAAGTGGACATCTTCACTGACCACAAGAGTCTCAAGTACATCTTCACTCAGCCTAATCTCAATCTCAGGCAGACTCGATGGGTCGAAATGATTCAAGAGTATAATCCGAGTATCGAGTATACTCCAGGCAAGGCCAATGTGATTGCTGACGCTTTGAGCAGGAAAGCGTACTGCAATAGTCTGATTCTCAAGCCTTATCAACCCGAGCTTTGTGAAGCTTTCCTCAAACTTAATCTGCAAGTTGTTCCTCAAGGTTTCCTCGCCAACCTTCAAGTCTCTCCTACCTTGGAAGACCAGATTCGCGAGGCTCAACTTCTTGATGCTTTGATGAAGAAGGTGAAGATTGGGATTGCCAAGAGCCAACCCAAGTACAAGTGTTACCGCCTTGATGACAAGGATACTCTCTTCTTCGAGGATCATATTGTTGTGCCCAAGGGTGATCTTCGTAAGGTTATCATGAACGAGGCTCACAATTCACTCCTCTCCATCCACCCTGGGAGCACGAAGATGTATCAGGGCCTCAAGCAGGCTTATTGGTGGACTCGAATGAAGCGCGAGATTGCTCAGTTCGTGAATGAGTGTGATGTCTATAGAAGAGTGAAGGCAGAACACCAAAGGTCAGCTGGTCTCCTCCAACCTCTTGCCATTCCAGAATGGAAGTTTGACCACATTGAGATGGACTTCGTGACTGGGTTTCCAAAGTCCAAGCGTGGCAATGATGCTATATTCGTTGTCATCGACAAACTGACTAAAGTGGCTCACTTTCTGCCTATCAAAGAGTCTATCACTGCAGCTCAATTGGCGGAGCGATATACCTCTCGAATTTTCTCTCTGCATGGTATTCCACAGGTGATCTCTTCAGACTGTGGCAGCATCTTTACCTCCAAGTTTTGGGATTCTTTTCAGAAGGCCATGGGCACCAACATCCGCTTCAGCACAGCTTTCCATCCTTAAACTAGCGGTCAAGTCGAGCGTGTCAACCAGATTCTTGAAGATATGCTCAGGGCTTGTGTGATCTCCTTCGGCATGAAGTGGGAGGATTGTCTTCCATATGCTGAATTCTCCTACAACAACAGTTTTCAAGCAAGTTCGGGCAAGGCCCCATTCGAAATTATGTATGGCAGGAAGTGCCGTACCCCTCTCAACTGGTCTAAAACCGGTGAACGTCAACTTCTGGGAAATGACTTAATCACAGAGGCAGAGGAAATGTGCAAAGTCATTCGAGATAACCTCAAAGAAGCGCAATCGCGCCAGAAGAGCTACTATGATAGTAAGCACCGTGATTTGGCTTTCGAGATCAGAGATCATGTTTACCTCCGCGTCTCTCCAATGAAAGGTACTCGTCGCTTCGGTATCAAAGGGAAGCTTGCCCCTAGATACGTGGGACCTTTCAAGATCGACAGCAAGAGAGGCGATCTCGCCTATCAACTCGAGCTTCCTTCAAACTTTGCAAATGTGCACGACGTGTTTCATGTCTCTCAGCTCCGCACGTGCTTCAAGACTCCTGAACGCACTGTCAACTTCAAAGACATTGATCTCCAAGAAGATCTCTCTTATCGTGAGCACCCTGTGGCTATTCTTGAAGAGACTGAACGCAAGACTCGCAATAAGTCAATCAAATTCCTCAAAGTCAAGTGGTCACACCATTCCGACCGTGAAGCCACCTGGGAACGCGAGGATCACCTCCGTTTTGAGTACCCGGAGTTCTTCCAGTCCTAGATCTCGGGACGAGATCCTTTCGTAGTGGTGGAGTGTTGTAACACCCCGGATATGATTTACCTAATATGTAATCCAACTCTTGCCGTTTCCGGCGTTAAGTTATTTTTTTCCTCGGGTTCGGGTTTTTGTCTCAGTGTGTTGTTGTTGTTGTTGTCATGCATCTCATATCATGTCAACATGTGCATTGCATTTGCATACGTGTTCGTCTCATGCATCCGAGCATTTCCCCGTTGTCCGTTTTGCATTCCGGCGCTCCGTTCTCCTCTAGTGGTCATTTCTAACTTTCTTTCGTGTGTGGGGATTAAACATTTACGGATTGGACCGAGACTTTCCAAGTGGCCTTGGTTTACTACCGGTAGACCGCCTGTCAAGTTTCGTACCATTTGGACTTCGTTTGATGCTCCAACGGTTAACCGAGGGACCGAAAAGGCCTCGTGTGTGTTGCAGCCCAACACCCTTCCAATTTGGCCCAAAACCCACCAAAACCCTCTCCATCATCTAGAGCATTCGATCATGATCGCGTGGCCGCAAACCGCACCTTATTTGGACTCTCCTAGCTTCCCCTATGCCTATAAATACACCCCCCTCCAAAATTCTCGTTTCCCCTCTCCTGAAAACCCTAGATCCACTCCATCCGCCGCCGCCGGACGAATTTCCGCAGGTCGGACGTGTCCGGTCCGCCCGCCGCCGCCACGTGTCATCGCCCGCCGCCCGCGCGCCCACATCGCCGTGCCGGCCCTCCGGGGCCCATGCGGGGCCCTCCCGGCCCAGTGCCGCGCCGCCCGCGCCCGCCTTCGTCTCCACCGCCTCCGACGACGCGCCGCCGCCATCCTCCACTCCGGCACCACGCCGTCGCGGTCCGCCTCGCCGCCCGCCGCCACCTCGTCGCCTCGGCCTCCACGCGCCACCACCGCCTCGTCCTCGCGCCGCCACGCCGCCCGGAGGCCCGGCGCCCGTTTCCGCCGCTCCGGCAAGCCCCGAGCCGGCCAGCCTCCTCTTCCTCCCTCCACTCCGGCCGCCGCACGCCCATCGACGCCGGCAAGACTCCGGCGAGCTCGGAGCCGACCTCGGGGCACGTGCGAACCCTAGATCTGGGTTGACCTCCTCCCCTCTCTTCGTATTATTTTGCATACTTTGACCGGCTATATCTCCGCATCCGTATCTCCGTTTTGGGCGTGTAGCATATCAAAATGTTCGTCCCAGAGAGTACATCATTTCATCTCATTGCATCATTTTCATTTGAGTTCATCTTGATGCCCGAAATGCTGTTGGAAGAGTGCTATTTGAGATAATTGCCAGACCTGCTGCTCCAAATAGCTATTTGTTATTTTTGCCATGATTATTGTGTGCATGATATGCCCATGAGCTCTACATGTGTTTTGTCATATGCTTTGCCATCTTTCTAGAGGTGCCATCCATGTATTTTTGTGATGTGTGTGGTGACTAGCACAAGCTTGCAAAGTGGTGCATTCGCTAATGCTGATTTCAGGGACTTAGCCATTCCACTAAGTCCTTGATCTGTTTTTATCAATATGCCATATGTTCATGTTGTTTCCTAGTGATCCATGCCTCTTTTGAGGATGATCAGTAAGGATGTTTTGTCAATTTTGTAGTGCTCTATCCATCCATGCCTTTGTTTGCAATTATGGAGCACCCTAGCTTGAGTCAATCGAGCTCTACTTTTGCTATTTCGTGAATCTGGGCAGATTGTCTACTTGTTAGCGATTTTGCCGAGGATGTTGTAGTTGATCCGTGCATGCTATGTTGTTGTTCTTACCATGTCTAGCTTGTATAATGTGTATTCTTGATGGGTGTATTCTTAGTTTGTCATGCCTTGCTCTGTAGTGAGTGCATCGAGCTCGTAAACATGCCTACTTGATATCTGATTTGCATGCTCCAGTTTTTCACTAAGTCTGTGATCTGATTATGTTTTTGCCATGTTCACATGCTTCAATTGTATTTTCTGATTCTTTTTGGCTCAAGGTCATTAAGGGACTTTTGTTAAGCTCTTTGAGTAGCTCCATGCCATGCCTTGCTTTGCCATGTTAAGTTCCTGTAGCATCTAGTTTTCATGCTCCAAAGTGTGCTACCTGATCTGAAATTCCAGACAAGTGTTAATTTCACTAAGTCTGAAACCTGTTTACCAATTGCACTTTTGTCATGCTTGTTTGAACCTGTTAATGGATGAATTGGCCGTAGCTCAGTGTTCATCTTTTGTTAAGCATTATAAATGGATCCCTGCCATGTATTTTGTTGTCATGCTTGGGTGCTGTAGCATGTTCATATTGTTGCATTTAGATGGCTACTTGCTGTTTATCGCAGACTGTTGCCATATTTGAGTTGCTTGCCATTTCCAAGCCGTGTCTCCGATTCCGGTGATCTTTATATGGATTTCAACCGAAATCACCTCACCTTTCCAGCGGCACACTTGGATTTCCAAGTTGAGGACAGGTTCATTCATTCCTTGTCAAATCTTGCATATGCATCACATATCGCATCCCGCATAGCATACCATGTTTGCATCATGTTGTTTGAGCTGTGCACGTGGTTGATTGTTTCCTTTTTTGCTTGTTTGTCTTGTTTGGGTAGAGCCAGGAGATGAGTCCGTTAACGAGGAGCCCGTTGAGTTTGCTTTCGAGGATCCAGTCAACTCTGACAACTTTGCAGGCAAGATGATCATACCCTCGAAATCACCTCTATCTTTGCTTTGCTAGATGCTCGCTCTTTTGCTATGCCTATGCTACGATGCCTACCACTTGCTTATCATGCCTCCCAAATTGCCATGTCAAACCTCTAACCCACCATGTCCTAGCAAACCGTTGATTGGCTAAGTTACCGCTTTGCTCAGCCCCTCTTATAGGGTTGCTAGTTGCAGGTGAAGATTGGACACTGTTCCTTGTTGGAACATTATTTACTTGTTGGGATATCATTATATTATCTTGTTATCTTAATGCATCTATATACTTGGTAAAGGGTGGAAGGCTCGGCTTCTCGCCTAGTGTTTTGTTCCACTCTTGCCGCCCTAGTTTCTGTCATATCGGTGTTATGTTCCCGGATTTTGCGTTCCTTACGCGGTTGGGTGATAATGGGAACCCCTTGACAGTTCGCCTTGAATAAAGCTCTTCCAACAATGCCCAACATTGGTTTTACCATTTGCCACCTAGCCTTTTCCCTTGGGTTTCGCGGACTCAAGGGTCATCTTATTTTACCCCCCCCCCCGGGCCAGTGCTCCTCTGAGTGTTGGTCCAACCGAGCGATGTCCGGGGCTACCAGGGGCAACTCTGGGCTGGCCTACCCGACGTCTTGCTCATCCGGTGTGCCCTAAGAACGAGATATGTGCATCTCCTATCGGGATTTGTCGGCACATCTGGGTGGTGTTGCTGGATTTGTTTTAACTTGTCAAAATGCCTTGTAGAATCGGGATGCCGAGTCTGATCGGAATGTCTTGGGAGAAGGTATATCCTTCGTTGACCGTGAGAGCTTGTCATGGGCTAAGTTGGGACTCCCCTGCAGGGATTTGAACTTTCGAAAGTCATGCCCGCGGTTATGGGCAGATGGGAATTTGCTAATGTCCGGTTGTAGATATCTTGAACCTTAACTTAATTAAAATGAATCAACCATGTGTGTTACCGTGATGGTCTCTTCTCGGCGGAGTCCGGGAAGCGAACACGGTGTTGGAGTAATGCTTGCTGCAGGTTGTTCTCTAGTTATTCCTTCGCGCTTTGCCTTCTCTTCTCGCTCTCTTTTGCGAACAGGTTAGCCACCATATATGCTAGTCGCTTGCTGCAGCTCCAAATAATTACCTTGCCTTACCTATAAGCTTAAATAGTCTTGATCGCGAGGGTGCGAGATTGCTGAGTCCCTGTGGCTCACAGATTACTTCCAAACCAGATGCAGGGCCAGACGACTCTGTTCTAGATGATGCGCTTGAGCTCAAGTGGGAGTTCGATGAAGCTTCCCATTGTTACTATGTGTCTTTCCCTGATGATCAGTAGTGGTGCCCAGTTGGGGCGATCGGGACCGTGTCGCATGTTGGGTTGATCTTTTATTTTGGCACCGTAGTCGGGCCATGAGTGATCGAATGATGAAATGCTATTTATGTACTTTGTTTGACGTGGCGAGTGTAAGCCAACTATGTACCTTCCCTTTTATTATCTATATTACATGGGATGTTGTGAAGATTGCCTTACTTGCGACATTGCTTTCAATGCGGTTATGCCTCTAAGTCGTGATTCGACATGTAGGAGATATAGCCGCATCGAGGGCGTTACAAAAACGATCTCCAAGACGCCAATACCAAGCTGAGCGTGGAAATAAAAGACGTTCGAGCCCAGCTTGCCGACTCCGAGAAGGAGAATAAGCGGCTTCGACGCGGCATTTTCAGTAAGTGCTTGAACGAATCCTTTGGAAGGAGTTCGGCGAAGAAGTCGACTAACAGCGTTATGTCTGTAGGTATGCTAACGGGTCGTCCCGCGGAGGAAATGCCCGGGTCTGCGGGTGATCTTCTATCCGAGCTCTCACAACTGCACGAACAAGTTCGGCAGGTGATGCAACGTATTGCCCAGGCCTTATGGCCCTCCGTCTCCTTGCCGAAAGGCATTGCAGAGCTTACAGAGAAGCTCAAAGGAGCACGACGGCGCTTCCGATTATGGAAGATATCGGCCTGCCGTCAAAGTGCCAGGGAGGCCTGGGCCATGGTGAAGACGCGATATACCAAGGCTGACCCAAATCACATGGCCGAGGTCGGACCTGTGGGGCCCGACGGGAAAGAGATCCCTGTTAGCTTAGTTTATAGGCAAGTAGAATTAGCCGCAAAGTATTCCCAACAGGATTGTAAGCTAGACCGCCTGTTGGATGGTATAGAAGAGGAATTTAGTCAGTCTGCATGACTATGTAATTAAAGTGACATGTATAATGCCTTCTAGCCGGATTGTAGATCATTTTTCATGGCGGACCTTTTCGCTTCAACCTCGGGACCCGATAGTCCAGAGTGTATCCGAATACCCGCCCAGTTATATAAGAACTGGGGTATGCATGGAGACCAGGCATAGGGGTCATTAGTGCTTGAACAGACAAGTGCCCAACTAGTTATGTTATATTATATGGGTAGTAAGAAACATCTTCCAGGGAGAATAGTTCCGTCAAGGGTTCCTTTCCCTGGGTACGCATGCCCTAAAGTGCATGTCCGGACTGCGATAGGAAACGCAGGAAAGAACATCTGGGGGCACATATGGAAAATAAGTAAAAATCATCTTTTGTTCACCGACTGAATATTCCCTTAAGAACGCTAGCTTTCGGCTTCACCCAGTCTGAGGTACACATCTGGCTGACCCGGCAGTAACAATCGCAGAGGTGCTCCCCTTATGCCCTAGCCGAATTAACGGGAACGTAGGGCATAAATACAAGAGCCAGGAAACCCAGCTTGGCCAAAACTTAAGTCATATCAATGCATATAATGGCAAAAAAAGGTACATGCGGAAGTATAACACATGTGTGGGGCATGAGGCCCAGATAAATAATTTAAGCTTCTGTGAAAGAAGCCCCCAGGTATGATGAGTGCGGCTAGCGCATCTATAATGTGCAAGCGAGGCACAAGTTTTCCCTTGAAGGCCTAGAGAAAGAGTAAAAGAAAGAAAGAAAGAAAAACAAGACAGATAATGTATATGCAAAAAATGGACAGGGGAAGGGGACGAACATAAAGTCCGGCGCTAGGCGTAGAATCTTCAGAGCCTGGCCGCGTTCCATGGGTTCGGCTCGAGTCGATTAGTCGATGCATCCCGCAGTCGGTACGCTCCACCGGTCAGAACTTGGTCAATAATGAAGGGACCTTCCCATTTGGGCTCGAGCTTGTTCTTTTTCTTATCCGGCAGGCGTAGAACTAGTTCACCAACGTTATAAGTTTTGGCCCGTACTTCTCTGCTTTGGTATCTGCGAGCCTGTTGCTGATAAAATGCGGAACGGGCTTTTGCTACGTCGCGCTCCTCCACCAGGGTGTCCAGACTGTCCTGCCGATCGAGCTCGGCTTCTCTTTCTTCGTACATGCGCACTCGAGGTGAGTCATGAATTATGTCACAAGGCAAAACTGCCTCTGCGCCGTACACCATAAAGAAGGGTGTATATCCGGTACTATGATTCAGCGTGGTCCACAGCCCCCAGAGTATGGAGTCGAGCTCCTCTACCCAGTGCGTGTTAGACTCCGTTAAGGAATGCACTAATCTGGGTTTAATGCTGCTCATTATAAGACCGTTTGCTCGCTCAACTTGGCCATTGGTTTGTGGGTGATAGACTGAGGCATAATCGAGCTTGATGCCCATTTTGCTGCACCAGAGTTTTACCTCATCGGCCGTGAAGTTCGTGTCGTTGTCAATGATGATGCTTTGGGGGACGCCATAACGGTGTACGACCCCGGATATGAAGTCTATCACCGGTCTGGATTCGGCTGTTTTAATAGGTTTGGCCTCTATCCATTTGGTGAATTTATCCACCATGACCAGTAAGTATTTTTTTCTTGTGGGTTCCCCCTTTAAGGGGTCCAACCATGTCAAGCCCCTAGACCGCGAAGGGCCACGTAATGGGGATTGTTTGGAGGGCGGTGGGTGGGATGTGGCTTTGGTTTGCAAAGAGCTGGCAACCGGCGCAACGCTGGACCAAGTCATGTGCATCTGCCCGGGCCATTGGCCAATAGAATCCTGTACGGAAGACCTTGCTTACAAGAGCCCGGGCTACGGCGTGGTGACCGCCGAGTCCGGCGTGAATTTCTGCCAAAAGGTTCCGCCCTTCCTCTTCAGAGATGCACCTTTGAAGGACTCCGGTAGTGCTTTTTTTGTACAATTCTCCCTCATGGACCCTATAGGCCTTGGATCGCCGCACTATGCAGCGTGCCTCATTTTGGTCCTCCGGAAGTTCCTGTCTAGTTAGGTAGGCCAGGAATGGTTCTGTCCATGGGGCAATGATGGCCATTATTACGTGGGCTGAAGGTGTTATTTCGGTGGCGGAGCCTCTGATTGTGTCAGAGTGTTCGGTATCGGGTATTTTGGCCGGGTCCGGGCTGTTGTTACCGGTGTCCCCTTCCCATACTACGGATGGCTTGAACAGCCTCTCCAAAAATATGTTGGGGGGGACCGCATCGCGTTTTGCGCCGATGCAGGCGAGGATATCCGCCGCCTGATTGTTTTCCCGAGCCACATGGTGAAATTCGAGCCCCTCGAACCGAGCTGACATTTTTAGGACGGCGTTTCGATAGGCCGCCATTTTCGGATCCTTGGCGTCAAAGTCTCCATTTATTTGGGATATTGCGAGGTTTGAATTCCCATGCACCTCCAGGCGTTGAATGCCCATGGAGATTGCCATACGAAGACCATGCAACAGAGCTTTGTATTCGGCTGCGTTGTTGGAGTCTGTATACAGTATTTGTAGTACGTATTGAACGGTATCTCCGGTTGGGGACGTTAGGACGACACCAGCCCCTAGAACAGCCAGCATTTTAGAGCCGTCGAAGTGCATGATCCAATTGGAGTATGCGCCGTACTCTTTAGGGAGTTCGGCCTCCATCCATTCGGCGACGAAGTCGGCCAATACTTGCGACTTAATGGCTCGTCGAGGTTTGTATGTTATGTTGAACGGGAGGAGCTCAATGGCCCATTTGGCAATCCGGCCCGTAGCATCGCGGTTGTTTATAATATCATTAAGTGGCACTTCCGAGGCTACTGTAATCGAACACTCTTGAAAGTAGTGTCGCAGCTTCCGGGATGCCATGAATACCGCATAGGCTATCTTTTGATAATGTGGGTACCGTGATTTGCATGGAGTGAGGACTATGGATACGTAGTATACCGTCTTTTGAAGAGGGAATTTATGTCCGTCCGCTTCCCGTTCGACAACGAGCACCGCGCTGACAACTTGATGAGTTGCTGCAAGGTACAACAACATTGGTTCGCCGATGTTTGGCGTGGACAGGATTGGGTTGGTCGCCAAAATGGCCTTTATTTCTTCCAATCCGGCAGTGGCCGCGTCCGTCCACTCGAAGTGTTCGGTGCGCCAAAGGAGGCGGTAAAGGCGTAAAGCCTTTTCTCCTAAGCGGGAGATAAAGCGGCTTAGAGCCGCCATGCATCCAGTTAACTTCTGGATTTGTTTGAGGTCTGTTGGGGTAGCCAACTATGACAAAGCTCAGATTTTGGCCGGATTAGCTTCAATACCTCTACTGGAGACAATGAAACCCAGGAGCTTTCCGGCTGGTACGCTGAAAACACATTTTTCCGGATTGAGCTTGATGTCGTATGTTCGGAGGTTGTCGAATGTGAGCCTCAAGTCGTCTATCAAAGAGTCGACGTGTTTGGTTTTGACGACCACATCGTCTACGTATGCCTCTACTGTTTTGCCAATTTGTTTCTCCAGACATGTCTGAATCATGCGCTGATATGTTGCGCCGGCGTTTTTGAGCCCAAAAGGCATTGTGTTAAAACAGAAGGGACTGTATGGTGTGATGAATGCCGTTGCGGCTTGGTCGGACTCCGCCATCTTGATTTGGTGGTAACCGGAGTATGCGTCGAGGAAACACAATGACTCGTGTCCTGCGGTGGCATCAATAATTTGAACGATGCGGGGGAGGGGAAGGGATCCTTTGGGCAAGCTTTATTGAGGTCCTTGAAATCGACACAAAGGCGCCAGGATTTATCCTTCTTTGGTACCATCATCAGGTTTGCTAGCTAGTCCGGGTGTTTTATTTCTCTGATGAATCCGACCTCCAATAACTTGGCTAGTTCCTCTCCCATGGCCTGTCTCTTAGGTTCGTAGAAACGCCGAAGAGCTTGCTTGACCGGCTTGAATCCCTTTAGGATATTGAGGCTATGATCGGCCAGCCTGCGTGGGATTCCTGGCATGTCTAAGGGATGCCAGGCAATATGTCCCAATTCTCGCGCAGGAACTCTCGTAGTGCGGCGTCCACGGCGGAGTTTAACTGTGCCCCGGTGGAGGCTGTTTTTGCAGGGTCCATTGGGTGGACTTGGAATTTTACTATTTCATCCGCTGGTTTAAAAGAGGTGGACTTGGATCTCTTGTCGAGTATCACGTCGTCCCTGTCCACTGTGGAGCGTAGCGTGGTTAATTCCTCGGCCGAGAGGGCTTCAGATAATGCCTCAAGGGCCAGTGCGGCTATTTTGTTTTCGGCGCGGAGTGTTGTGTCCGGATCACTGGCGAGAGTGATGATTCCGTTGGGCCTGGGCATTTTGAGCTTCATGTACCCATAATGGGGTATGGCTTGGAAGATTGTGAACGCCTCCCGTCCTAGAAGAGCGTGATAACCACTGCTGAACGGGGCCACTTGGAATGTAATTTCTTCGGACCTGTAATTATCTGGCGTGCCAAATACCACATCTAGTGTGATTTTCCCAGCACAGCGTGCTTCCCGACTGGGGATGATTCCTCTAAAGGTTGTGCTACTTTGCTCAATGCGGTTCCAGTCTATTTCCATCTTTTGAAGAGTTTCCTCATAGATGAGGTTTAATCCACTACCGCCGTCCATGAGTACTTTGGTGAGTCGAAAGCCGTCCATGATTGGGCTGAGGACCAGTGTGGCTGGTGCTCGGGCTGTTCGGAATTTAGGTTCATCACTGGCATTGAAGGTGATAGTTGTGTCGCTCCATGGATTTATTGCTGCCACATGGCAGATTTTGGCAATGCTGCGGAGTGTTCGCTTGCGCCTATTATTTGATGCTAAGGTCTCAAAGACTGTTAATACCGTATTGCTATCCGTGGGATGGTGCTCTGCGGCATCTGGGATGAGAAGATCCTCACCGCTTTCAGCCACCTGCCGGAGTATCGAACATGCTCTAAAGTTGTGTGTTGGCGGGGTATCCGCCGTACTATGAATTTTGTAGGGGCCGTTAAGCCATCCCTCCAATACGGTTCCATGCCCTGTATAGGGTTTTTGTTTCTTGGCAACTAGCTCGGGTGTCTTATGATAGTGCGCCCTTTTACTTCAGACTGGGTGTATATTTGGAGCCGGATTATCCCAAAATTTCGTTTCGGTTTTCCAGGCGCTTTCCATCACACAGTACTTTCGTACTATGGACGCCAAGTCAGCGAAGCATGATATGTCATGGAGACTTAAGGCGTTAAGGATTCCCTTGTCCATGCAATTATTGCAGAAAAGTGAGATTGCATCTTCCTCACGACAGTCCTTAACCTTGTTCAACACAAGGAGGAATTTGGCCCAATAATGATGTACTGTTTCATGGGGCTCTTGCCTGATGTTGGAAAGATCGTTTATGTCTGGGTGGGTGGGTGGATTTGAGTCCGAACCCCTACCCGATCTGAGACCCAGGGGCCGAGGGGTTTCCGATCTTGGAAGTTTGGATTCCGGTATGTTGCCCGATGAGTCTGGCCCGCTGCGTGACTCTAGGTTCAGGGTTTGGGTAATGTCCTCCCGTGAATGGGTATCCGTCTCGGAGAGCTCAGGTATTCGGACATAGTTAATCCTTAAAATAGAGGAAGAGTTGCCGCATTGTTCCTCCACAACCGCAACATGATGGGTGACCGATGGAGAGTTAATCTCCCGTTGATCGGGTTTAAGCCCAATCCGATCATAGTCCGTAGCGACTCCCAAGGCGGCGATGCGATCCAAGAGTTCATTTACGGAGGAGAGTTCCATTGGATCCATCTGCTCGGCGAATTCCGAGCCGACTGGAGGCTGTTTTCGATGACCCGTGAAGTCATCGTCGGTGCAGCAGCCAAACAGGCGGTCATGACGAAACTGCCTAGCCGGAGAGATTGGCCGACAGCCAGGGCTCCTCTGGCGGTAATGTTGTTTTTAACAACGAGATGAGGCATCCTTCCTTACTGCGACGACATAGAGGAACTCTCAATGAAAGCACCAATGTCGGTGTCAAAACTGGCGGATCTCGGGTAGGGGGTCCCGAACTGTGCGTCTAAGGCGGATGGTAACAGGAGGCAGGGAACACGATGTTTTACCCAGGTTCGGGCCCTCTTGATGGAGGTAAAACCCTAAGTCCTGCTTGATTTATTCTTGATGATATGGGTATTACAAGAGTTGATCTACCACGAGATCGGAGAGGCTAAACCCTAGAAGCTAGCCTATGGTATGATTGTATGTTGTCCTACGGACTAAAACCCTCCAGTTTATATAGACACCGGAGGGGGCTAGGGTTACACAAGGTCGGTTACAAAGGAGGAGATATACATATCCGTATTGCCTAGCTTGCCTTCCACGCCAAGTAGAGTCTCACCTGGACACGGGACGAAGTCTTCAATCTCGTATCTTCATAATCCAACAGTCCGGCCGAAGGATATAATCCGGCTATCCAGATACCCCCTAATCCAGGACTCCCTCAAGTGTTGTCTGAAATCTTCCTTATCCGTTGTGCCATTCTTTCAATAGTTTCGGAGGCAGTGTGTTGTTGATTTCATCCAGTATCCTCTCATCTTGTCAAGTTCATGTTCAATTCCTTCCATTTACAGTCAGAGTGCTGTCCAAACTATATAATTCTTATTCCTTCTCTATCTTGTTTTAATCGGAGTGTTTTGTCTATCATTCCTCTTCTAACCAGAGTCTCATCCAAGTGCTTTCATTTTGCCAAGTTCATACTCTATGCGTTCCATTTCCAACCGGAGTGTTGTCGTAATTGACCTTTATTGTTCCTAGTACATCTTGTTTAAATCAGAGAGCTTGCATGTACCTCTTGTCCATTGTAACACTTTTCTTATGTCTTTCAACCTACAAGGTTCTAGTAATGTTCCTTGTTCCTCTTTTCTGACGGAGTGTTTTCAACTTTGTTCATCTTCGTTGTATTCTTTCTTTCAATTTGTTTGACCTCTCAAGGTTTGTGGTTTCACTCGTTTGTCCAAGAAACAACTTTGTTTTACCTCTTCCCCTTCCGTTTCTCCCCGGTGCCATCCTTAGATCTCGGGGCGAGATCCTCTTGTAGTGGTGGAGTGTTGTAACGCCCCAAGACCGGCACTCCAGATGCCTTCCATGGATTCCGAGATTCGTCGTGTGTTTTGTTTGGTTTGTTGCATTCATCTTTGCATCATGTCATCATGCCCCCCCTTTTTTTAAAACTCACCTAAATAAACGGCATGGATCTTTGATCCATTTAAATCGAGGGAATTTACATGGTGAAATTCTCTTTATAACATATAAAAGTCTCCTGCTATTATTAGGGAGCTATTATAAATATTCCAACAATTTGGAATTTACCACAACACACTTGCAAAATATTCCATGCTTTTTCTTACTCAATTCCTCGTCTCCAAACTTTGCCTAAATTCTTTCTTCACTTTCTAGAGTTCCACCAAAAACCTCAACATTTTTGGACCTCCCTATCACCTACTTCCTATGCAAAACCATTTGAATTAAATTCAAATGAGTTCCATTCGAACTTCACCCACATGTTCATTTCCATTTTTCTTGGATCGGGCTCATTTTTGTGAGCGGAGAAAATTTACTTCCTGTCCAAACTCCACTGCAATCCCTCTCGGCATTTCTTCCAGGTTTCGGTTTCTTTGAAATAGTTTAAAAAGGGAGAGTGAGGGAGAGAGAGCATAGCCTAGCGGGCCTCTGATGACCCACAAGTATAGGGGATCTATCGTAGTCCTTTCGATAAGTAAGAGTGTCGAACCCAACGAGGAGCAGAAGGAAATGATAAGCGGTTTCCGGTAAGGTATTCTCTGCAAGTACTGAAATAAGTGGTAACAGATAGTTTTGTGATAGTATAATTTGTAACGAGCAACAAGTAACAAAAGTAAATAAGGTGCAGCAAGGTGGCCCAATCCTTTTTGTAGCAAAGGACAAGCCTGGACAAACTCTTATATAGAGAAAAGCACTCCCGAGGACACATGGGAATATCATCAAGATAGTTTTCATCACGCTCATATGATTCGCGTTCGGTACTTTGATAATTTGGTATGTGGGTGGACCAGTGCTTGGGTGCTGCCCTTACTTGGACAAACATCCCACTTATGATTAACCTCTATTGCAAGCATCTGCAACTACAACAAAAGTATTAAGGAAAACCTAACCATAGCATGAAACATATGGGTCCAAATCAGCCCCTTACAAAGCAACGCATAAATTAGGGTTTAAGCTTCTGTCACTCTAGCAACCCATCATCTACTTATTACTTCCCAATGCCTTCCTCTAGGCCCAAACAATGGTGAAGTGTCATGTAGTCGACGTTCACATAACACCACTAGAGGAGAGACAACATACATCTCATCAAAATATCGAACGAATACCAAATTCACATGACTACTAATAGCAAGACTTCTCCCATGTCCTCAGGAACAAACGTAACTACTCACAAAGCATAAACATGTTCATAATCAGAGGGGTATTAATATGCATATAGGATCGGAACATATGATCTTCCACCAATTAAACCAACTAGCATCAACTACAAGGAGTAATTAACACTACTAGCAACCTACTAGCACCAATCCCGGACTTGGAGAAAAGAATTGGATACAAGAGATGAACTAGGGTTTTGAGAGGAGATGGTGCTGATGAAGATGTTGATGGAGATTGCTCTCTCCCGATGAGAGGAGCGTTGGTGATGACGATGGCGATGATTTCCCCCTCCCGGAGGGAAGTTTCCCCGGCAGAACAGCTCTGCCGGAGCCCTAGATTGGTTCCGCCAAGGTTCCGCCTCGTGGCGGCGGAGTTTCGTCCGAGAAGATGGCTTTTTATTATTTTTTCCCATCGAAAGACTTCATATAGCAGAAGATGGCCACCGGAGGGCCACCAGGGGGCCCACGAGGTAGGGGGGCGCGCCCAGGGGGTAGGGCGCGCCCCCACCCTCGTGGGCAGGGTGTGGCCCCGCTGGTGAACTTCTTCCGCTGAGTATTTTTTATATATTCTGAAAACGTCTTCCATGAAGTTTCAGGACTTTTGGAGCTGTGCAGAATAGGTCTCTAATATTTGCTCCTTTTCCAGTCCAGAATCCCAGCTGCCGGCATTCTCCCTCTTTATGTAAACCTTGTAAAATAAGAGAGAATAGGTATAAGTATTGTGACATAATGTGTAATAACAACCCATAATGCAATAAATATCGATATAAAAGCATGATGCAAAATGGACGTATCAGCCACTCAAGCCTAGCAACCGGCCCACCAGCTCCCTCCTAACCCTAGCCCGACCCACCTATCGCTCGTGTTCCTCTCCCCTACCCGATCTCCATCCGCACCCTCTCCCTCTCGTCTTTCTCTCCAGTGCTGCCAGAGAGAGAGGCAACGACCTCACCTCGCCTGATCCCCATCTCCCTCCGTCGAGCGCCACTGCCCAACGCCCCAGTTTCCCTCGACCTCACCACCCGCCGACCTCTCCGTCTTCCTCGCCGGCCTCTCCTCTCCTGCACCTCGTTCCCGGCGCCGGCAAGCCTTCGCGCCCGACGCCGCCACGCCTCCAAGCTCGTCGCTGCCAGGAGCGCCGACGCCTATCTTCGTCGCCACCAGCAGGAGCAGGAGCCCCCATGGTTGTCGCCGTCGTCCTGCCAAGCCCCGCTGGAGCTCCCCGCCGCCGGATCGGGTCGCCTCCACCTCGGCGCTCTCCGTCAGTCTCCTCCCCATGCTAAGGAGCTCCTGCCTGAGCCGTCCTCTTCAGCCAAGTCCATCGTCGTCGCCTTCCTGCCGCCATGGCCGGCCCCTCCGCGACCTTGGCAGGAACTGAGCCCTTCCTCCCCGATGGCGCCTGAGACCCCATGTCGCCATGGTCTCTGCATGTTGTTGTGTCGTGCTGCCGCGCGCCTGGGCCCCGCGCCCTCAAGCTCCTGCGCCAGCCTCGCCTTCCTGCGCCACTTTGCCTCGGCCGTTCGACCCCAAGCCATCACCTCGCACCGCAGTCTTCATCTGCCAAGGACGCCAAGACCCTTTCATGGATGCGTCAAGTACCCCTGCTGCCTCTACGGTATCGCCAAGAGCGCGTACCACGACAACCGGTGTTTTTGAAGACCGTCAAGTGAACGACTACTTCTACGATGATAGGAGAACAACTACCGTCGACCTGCATTTTGCCAAGTACCACTACCGTCGACCCTCGAAGACTCCGTGGACGTCAAGTCCCTCGCTGTGACCCCGAACATCTATGAAAGCTTGTGCGACTAAGAACGTGAACGACTACCTTCGACCCCAATTTACTCGGATTTGTCAAGTCCCTCTACGAAACATGTATCGCTACTTCCATTACCGACGCCGTGTACCACTACTTCCACTACGACCGTCCCGAGAACGTCTACTTCCTCTACATTGCACCGAACTCGAACCGCCTCGAAAATGCATGCTTCAAAGGTATACCGCCGAGCGATGACTCGTGGAGAAATGCTTGTTGCATGAGATGAACCGTATGTTGGCATTGTGTCCAAATTGTCACTCGTTTCCATGCCACTAACCCGTGGGAACCCGGTAGTCGGGAGCACCTCACCATCTTGCTCAACTCGCTCACGCCCTATCTTTTTCACCGGCATCTCAATCGAGTTACCGGAACCGGAACGTTGCCTTGGCACCGTTTTCGTTATCGTCGCCGAGGCACCCTTTTCTTTCCACCACGGTGACAAATGCTTCAAAATATGGTCATGTCAACTTTTAACAAAAATTGCATAAAACTTGCACATGTCATCCGCATCATGATAATAACATTTAAAATGTTTAAAATTGTTGTTTGCTTCAAATTTGCTATACATGCATGTGGGGATTTTTCGGAATTGTTGTTTGTTATTTCCGGCCTCATTTAAACTTGCCTAAATAGTTAGTTTAATTATGTTTCTTCTCCTGCCATGTTAACCAACATTTAATATTGTTGGGTACATAACCGAGAGAGAACTAAATAAGTCATGTGGTGTTTCGTCAACATGCTTCTTGTTACATATTGAGCTCCACTTAACTTGTAGTTTTGTTTGTGCACTTTGCCATGCCATGCGTAGTTAAACCGGACATGCATCATCCTTGGTTGTGCATCATGCCATGTTATGCTTGTGTGTTTACCATGTTGCTTGCTTCTTTCCGGGTTGCTTCTCTCATTAGCTTCGGTTTCATTCCGGAGTTGTGAGGATTCGTTCGACTACGTCCGTTTGTCTTCTTCATGGACTCGTTCTTCTTCCTTGCGGGATTTCAAGCAAGATGACCATACCCTCGAAATCACTTCTATCTTTGCTTGCTAGTTGTTCGCTCTATTGCCATGTCGCGCTACCTACCACTTGTTTATCATGCCTCCCATATTGCCATGTCAAGCCTCTAACCCAC
Organism: Triticum urartu; assembly: GCF_003073215.2. Lineage (NCBI taxonomy): Eukaryota > Viridiplantae > Streptophyta > Magnoliopsida > Poales > Poaceae > Triticum > Triticum urartu. The sequence goes on from NC_053026.1 coordinate 622,291,169, forward strand.
CTTCCTAGCAAACCGTTGTTTGGCTATGTTACCGCTTTTGCTCCGTCCCTCTTATAGCGTTGCTAGTTGCAGGTGAAGTTGAAGTTTGTTCCATGTTGGAACATGGATATGTTGGGATATCACATTATCTCTTATTTTAATTAATGCATCTATATACTTGGTAAAGGGTGGAAGGCTCGGCCTTTTGCCTGGTGTTTTGTTCAACTCTTGCCGCCTTAGTTTCCGTCATACCGGTGTTATGTTCCTTGATTTTGCGTTCCTTACGCGGTTGGGTGTTATGGAAACCCCTTGATAGTTCGTCTTGAATAAAACTCCTCCAGCAAGGCCCAGCCTTGGTTTTAACATTTGCCACATAAGCCTTTTCCCTTGGGTTCCACAGACTCAAGGGTCATCTTTATTTTAAACCCCCGGGTCAGTGCTCCTCTGAGTGTTGGTCCAAACTAGAGCACCGTGCGGGACCGTCCCTTGGCAACTTGGGTTATATTGGTACTTGTACGCTTAGCTTATCCGGTGTGCCCTGAGAACGAGATATGTGCAGCTCCTATCGGGATTTATTGACATAGTCGGGCGGCTTTGCTGGTCTTGTTTTACCATTGTCGAAATGTCTTGTAACCGGGATTCCGAGACTGGTCGGGTCTTTCCGGGAGAAGGAATATCCTTCGTTGACCGTGAGAGCTTGTGATGGGCTAAGTTGGAACACCCCTGCAGGGTATAAACTTTTGAGAGCCGTTCCCACGGTTATGTGGCAGATGGGAATTTGTTAATATCTGGTTGTAGAGAACTTGACACTTGACTTAATTAAAATGCATCAACCGTGTGTGTAGCCGTGATGGTCATTTTTCGGCGGAGTCCGGAAAGTGAACATGGTTCTTGTGTTATGCTTGAAGGTAAGTAGTTTCAGGATCACTTTTTGATCACTTCTAGCTTCTCGACCATTGCGTTGCTTCTCTTCTCGCTCTTATTTGCGTATGTTAGCCATCATATATGCTTAGTGCTTACTGCAGCTCCACCCCATTACCCCCTTTCCTACCCATAAGCTTAAATAGTCTTGATCTCGTGGGTGTGAGATTGTTGAGTCCTCGTGACTCACAGATACTTCCCAATAGTTGCAGGTGCCGATGATACCAGTGCAGGTGACGCAACCGAGCTCAAGTGGGAGCTCGAAGAAGATCTTGATCGTTGTTTTGTGTCTTTTCTGGTTGATCAGTAGTGGTGCCCAGTTGGGATGATTGGGGATCTAGCATTTGGGGTTTATCTTCCTTTTATTCGGATTTGACCGTAGTCGGTCTTTGAGTGTATTTGGATGATGTATGAATTATTTATGTATTGTGTGAAGTGGCGATTGTAAGCCAACTCTTTATCCCTTTCTTATCCAGTACATGGGATTGTGTGAAGATTACCCCTCTTGCGACAAAACTACCATGCGGCTATGCCTCTAAGTCGTGCCCCAAGACGTGGGAGATATAGTCGCATTGTGGGTGTTACATCTTCATTTAAGCTGTTGTATTTCACCAGCTGGACCCCACTCACGTGATTTGATCAGTTGGGCCTACCCACATTATTCCAACCACGGCCCTACATGTGTCTGAAGCCAGTCTCACTTCACAGTTCACACACATACAGAAATGTCAGCTTATTTTTCAAAGGATCAACCTCTCTCACTTTAAATGTCAGTTTCATATTTTCTTTTTTAAAACAACTCAGCTACACATAGCTATTTCAATTCATACCTAACTGAAATAGCATTTCAACTCTTTCAAATAAACATTGCAATCATTTCAAGTTGCTGATTTCAATAGTTTCATACATTGATTTTCATTTTATATGTCCCAAACTCACAAAAAAAGAAGTGAAACTGATTATTTCAGATTGGAAAAAATGAATTCAATTTATTTAAAAGGTGATTTCAGCTATTAAAATTTCATATATTTTTTCAAAAAAGATTGAAATTTTAATTTTCCAATAGTGGCCAAAACAATTTCAATTTATATTTAAAATCTATTTCAATACATATCTGATTCATATAACATGTTACAGATATATGAAATAGCAGTTTCATGTATTTCAGGGAAGAAAATTCATATTTCAAAAGAGTGAAACTTAGATTTCAAAAGAGTGGCATGAACAATTTCATTTTTTTACCAAGTGATTTCAGTTATTCCAATGCCAATGACCATGCCATATTTCACAACGAATGAAACTCATTATCTCAATCATCAAAGAACTGATTTCAATCCTTTCAAAAACAAATTTCACTTGGATATTTTTACAAAAGACTGTAACTTCATATTTCAAAAGAGTGGCAAAAGCATTTTTTATTTTTTACAAAGTGAGTTCAATTATTCCAATTCAAAATTCATATTTCACAACAAGTGAAACTGATTAGTTACACTATCAAAGAATAACTGATTTCAGTTCTTCAAAATGCACATTTCAATCAATTCATAAACATATCTTATTGTGATTCCAATGTCATTTCATAAACATATCAAAGTTCAATTATTTCAAAGAACACAGACTATCAATTCCGCATATGTGCACACTATGTTGTACAATTTCATATCACAAAACCAAATGACAGAAAAATTGATTCATTCATCTTCTCAATTTTATCAATTGATTCCACTGGATCCCACAATTCATAAATCATGTCGTTCAAATCATGTTTCGATTTATTTTACACACATTCCACAACAATAACCGATGCTCTCTGTCACAAACATACAAGCACCTGAAATTGAAGGAGCATGGGGAGGCCAACCATCTGGTAAAGAAGCAAGGGATGCTAAAATGATGCAAAATAAAAATGAGAATAATTAAGTACAGATGGAGAGAGATTAGGGGAGATGGGCTTCATACTTGGATTCACGGTTCTGGCGACTCCAGTGCGCGATGACCCGTCGTGGTGGGTGGCCTTCATGGTGGAACCTTGCCGGAGCAGCCCCCCCCCCCAACACCCATCACAGCCTATCCGTCATCCACCGGCGTGATTCCGCGTCGCTCCTCACCGGCCTCGTGGTACATCATTGCCGGTGTGCCGCAGAAGCCGGATTCACTGCCGGAGGTTGATGGAGAAGCCATATCTACAGACGACGGTCACTGGCATGGAACTCACGAGAGAGAGGGGTGAAGAGAGCTCGATGTGGAAAGGAAACATCGGCGGGTGATACGTTTCCGTCGTATCTATAATTTTTTATCGTTTCATGCCAAAATTCTACAACTTTCATATACTTTTGGCAGCTTCTTATATTATTTTTGGGATAACATATTGATCCAGTGCCCAGTGCCAGTTCCTGTTTATTGCATGTTTTTTGTTTCGCAGAAAATCCATATCAAACAAAGTCCAAACGCGATAAAAACTTACGGAGATTTTTTCGGAATATATGTGATTTTTGGGAAAAAGAATCAACGCGATACGATGCCCAAGGGGGCCACAAAGGGTGGGGGTGCGCCCTGGACCCTTGTGGCCACCCCGTAAGGCGGTAGGTGCCCTTCTTTCGTCGCAAGAAAGCTAATATCCGGATAAAAATCGTGTTAAAATTTCAGCCCAATCGGAGCTACGGATCTCCGGGAATTTAAAAAACGATGAAAGGCTAGAATCTGGAAGCGGATAAACAGAAGGGGAGAGAGAGAGAGAGAGAGAGAGATCCAATCTCGGAGGGGCTCCCGCCCCTCCGCCGCCATGGAGTCCAAGGAACTGAGGGGAAACCCTCCTCCCATCTAGGGGGGAGGCAAGGAGGAAGAAGGAGGGGGGCTCTCTCCCCCTCTCTCCCGGTGGCGCTGGAACGCCCCCGGGACAATCATCGTGTGATGAAGATCTACACCAACACCTCTGTCATCTTTCCCAACATCTTCATCACCTTCCCCCATCTATATTCAACGGTCCACTCTCCCGCAACCCGCTGTACCCTCTACTTGAACATGGTGCTTTATGCTTCATATTATTATCCCACTACTAGGGAAAACCTAATACACAGAATCTTAGCAGTAGTGCTGGACAAGAAGGGGCGCTACTGCTACCGACTTAGCAGTAGCGCGGCTCGGTAGAACCATACTACTACTAAAATTACCTGACCAGTCCTGCCACGCTAGGTTTAGCAGTAGCGCGTCCACATTAACCGCGCTACTGCTACTGTAATAGTAGTAGCGCGCTTTTTATGCAGGGCCATACAAACAGTTGAACGTCCATCATCCTCTCTCCTCCCGTTCTCTCCAATTGTTACTTGGTCAAACTTAAAGTGCCACATGCCTACTTCACCACTGAAATCACTCTGATCGGTTCCAGGAACTAAATGTACCAGGTTTAATAGTTGAAGGATTTAATGAGAGTTGAGATACCATTTCTATACTTTTGGCACGATTGAGGCATGAAATAAATACCTTTTCAGTTTGCTAAACATCAAGTACCTGAATTGTTTCGAGTGTTAGTCATTTTTTCCACTCCAGGCAAGGCCGAGCGCAAGGATGGCGTGAGAAGCACCGGCGATAGCCATCGGAAACGAGTCGGGAGGGGGGGGGGGGGGCTAAGGGGGGGGGGGGGGGGGGGGGGGGGTTTAGAGGGATGGCGGGGACGGTGGGGAGGTTGAGGGGATCAGAGGGTGGGATGAAGCAGGGCAGAGCCCTTCAGACGCAGGGGGCCAAGGCAGACGATTATGGCTGGGCTGGAGCGGCGGCTGCAGGAGGAAGAAGGAAGGAAGGAGGAAGATAATGGTGCGCGATCTTTTTGCAATCGTTGGATTAAGTTTCAGTGGTCCTGAATGAAAGTGACCGACACATGATATTTTGCCTGACGTATAAGCGCTCCGATAATTTTTCCCTTTTTCGATGGGAAAAGATTCACATCACCTGCTGATTACAAACGCACCGTCCGCCGTCTTGGATGTGCGCCACGCGTCCCATATGAGGTGAGGCCATTACCGCTTATCCTTTTAACTTTATCTCCATAGCTAATGAACAAGAGTCACTCGTTTCCTTTTTCCATCCGTCTTCTACATCTAGCTTGCAAGCTGCTACACATGTAACGAGAAGCACCCATGGACGGTGGCCAGTGCAACAGCCTACTAGTACGCACCAGTGCTAGTGCGTAGATGCTGGAAGCTGGCCACCTGCGTGCTGCGTGCTGGCCGCACCTGGACTACACCGCCCGCATCCGTGAGGCACGCGTCTTCCGTCGCTCGTCGTTTCATGTTGCCGCCGTCCTAGAGGAGCAATGGCATCCATGGTTGCCGCCTCCTCGAGCCGAGATGCAACAACATATCCGGCAACAAGATTTTTGTTACAATTTTTTTTCACAATATGATATTTGTTGCGAAAAAATCTACTCCCTCCTTCCATCTATATAGAGCCTAATGCGTTTTTCAATACCGCTCTTGACTATTGACAAGATTAATAGTACATTGAAAGCTCCTTTCACATATGAAATTGACGGCGTGCTTTGTTTAAATTGCATGTCATATATTATTGCTCTAACATTTGATCAAAGTTAGTCTCGAAAAACGCATTAGGTCCTATATAGATGGAAGGAGGGAGTATAGAAATTTCCACAACATGATCTATGTTGAAAAAAATCACAACATAACCTTTATTGCAAAAAAAACTTGCAAAGATTTCTGCAACATGACCTCTGTTGCAAAAGTTTCTACAACAAAACATATGTTGCAAGAGGTTATGCAACAATATCTTTGTTGCAATGGTCGAGGGTGCCAGTTAGCCGCTCGATGATGCCAGATCTAACGGCTCAAACCGGCCGATCTTTTAAAAAGATCAACTGGCAGATGCGTAGCATGCCCTTTTTTCCATTCTAAATTTGTCCAAAAAACATTATGTGTGCGGGCTTTACAAAGAATCCAAATATCAAACGGCCAGAAAGGTTCAGGAACAAATTTCTTTGCCAAGATGCCATAATACGAAATCACTAAGGGCTCTGCTAAAAATCAGTCGACTGATTTTTAGTGAAGTCTTAGTCGATTTGTTGACCCTTAGATCTTTGTGTTGCTTTAGGATCTGTGCAACTTCCTGTATATCAGCCCACATAGGGAACGAACTGGATGGGCTTGTTTTTTTGTCTATATTTTTTTCATCGGGGGTGGCTTCAGGTGGTGGGCTGGGCGGAGGTCCTTTTTCTTTGTGTGTTGGGCTTTATTTTGCCGGTTGTTCTACAAGGTTTAGGTCCGTTTCTTTTTTTCTTTTTGATTTTTCTCTACAGGATGGGAACGAACAGGTAGAGTGAAGTGACTTGTGTGTGTATTTTTGTTCTTCAGTTAGTAGCAGTTCAGAGGTCTCAACTTTTTCTATTTTTTCTACCATTATTTTTATTATTTATTTATTTTTCATTTTATTTTTTCTCTGTTTAGGTTCATACAGGACTGTTAAAACTCAGTCGACTCCCTGGCCGTTAGATCATTGTTGCTTCAAGATCTATGTAGCTATGTCTGTCTTATATTGAAATCAGTTGCTTAGGTGCGTGATGGGTCAATTTCCTTTTCTTTTGTTGTTTCTTTTCTCTCGTGTTTGCCAAATATGCGCTATGGGCTGGGCTTAGAGGTTTCTTTTTTGTCTAGTTTTGGGCTTAATTTTTCAACGGGAAAAAAACCTTCCAAAGAGGGGGTGGGGAAGCGGTTGAGAATCTTTTTTAATATTTTATTTGCTTTTAAGTATTTTAAATGATTATTTCATCTATGTTCCTTGTCATGTTTGAATTTCTTTTTACATTTTGTATTTTCTCCTTTTCTCTTGCTTTTCTTTTTTTTTCCTTTTTTATTGTTGTTTTCAAACCTTTTTTTTTTTCTCAAACCTTTTTTTTTTTTATTTTTTTAACTGTTCAACACGTTTTTATTTTTGAAAATTGACAACATTGTCATATAGTTGGACAATCTCCCTAGCTTCACTGACTGTAAATCAATTGTTCTTTGTCGGGTGAGGGGATAGTTGCATGTTTATCATTAGGCACATAACTGCAAGTGTTGCACCCCGACGTAACGACATGCCCGCAATGCGACTACAACTATGTGGAGTTTTGTCAGGCAAGTGGAAAATTGTTTGTGTGCCACTAGGCACATAACTGCAAGTGTCGTATTCTGACTAAAATTTTGTGGTGTTTAGTCGGGAGGGGCACTTGCATGCATGTCACTGGCCATGCAACTACAAATATCTCCCCTACGGTAATCGCATATCTTCAAAACGACTACAACTATGTGGTGTTTTTGTCGAGGAAGGGGCAGTTGCATGCATGCCACTATGCATGCAACTATAATTGTTGCCCCGATTTACATCTCTGTGTTTGGGGGGGGGGGGGGGGGGGGGGGGAGGAATGGTTGCATGTCTGCCACTAGGTACACAATTACAAGTGTTGTCCTCGACGGCAATTGCATGCCTTCAATTCTACTGCAACTTAGTGGTGCTTTGTCAGGGGGAAGGTTTGTTGCATATATACCACTAGGCATGCAGCTACAAGTGTCGCCACCGACAGCAACTGCATGTATTCAGCGTGAGTGCAACTCTATTGTGTTTTTTGTGTGGCTGGGCTAAAAATCAGTCGACGGATTTTTAAGGAAGTCTCAATCAATGTACTTAACTTTCCATTGTTTTCTGTTTAAGATCCAGGATCACTGTTTCCTTGTGTTGTATTGGCCTGTTTTAGTTGTGCCCCCGGCCCATTGCCTTGTTTCCTTTTCCTTTTCTTGCCTTCTCTTCTATTCTTCTTTGTGTTGGACAGAGATGTTCATGGGCTGGCCGTGAGGGGTGGTGTGGTTTTTCCTTTGTCTGATTTTTGAGCTTTCTTCTAGGCTGAATTTTTTGTTAGTGCTCGTGTTGCCTGGGGACAAGAGCGATTAATAGGGCTGTTCGCTTTGGTTTGGTTCCCATTTTCTTTTTGTTTTTTCTTCATTTTCTATTGCTATCATTATTTAAAAAAATATTGTGACTTGTTTACACATATATCGATTGCACACAATTGCATGTACATCGAATCACATGCAATTACATGTTTTATTGTGAGTGTCTATATGCAACTTTTTTTCCAAAAATATTATCGCCGACACGCCCATCGACCACACACGGTTTCATGCACATCGGCCACACACAATTGTATGTGTGTCATTGGCGTGTAACTTATCTTTTTTCCTTCTCAAAAAAATTTGTCACCGGCCAACTAGACTTTGTTTTTGGTTTGAGTTTTTTTAACTTTGTTTGTGGTTTGAGTAGAGACCGGTAGGGGACAGTTGCATGTTCGACACTAGGAATGCAACTGCAAGTGTCGCACCCGACCGCAACTCCATGTCTTCTAGCCCGGTCACAACTGGAAGTTTTTGTTCTGTTGGAAGGGGAGCCGGTAGAAGGGGCGGGCCAGTTGCAAGCCTGACAACATCGCCACAGCTGCAAGTGTCACACCCGACCGCAACTGCATTCCCCCTAACATGGTTGCAACTGGACCTTTGTTTTGTCGGAGGGGGCGGCGAGAGTGGGGGCGGGCCGGTTGCATGTCCGACACTAGGAATGCAGCTGCAAGTGTCACACCCAATCGCAACTGCATGTCTTCTAGCCCGACTACAACTGTACTTTTTTGTTCTGTCGAAGGGGGCGCCGGTAGAGGGGGGGCGGCGAGTTGCAAGCCCGACAACATCCCTGCAACTGCAAGCACCGGACCCGATCGCAACTGCATGTCCCGAAACATGGTTGCAATTGGAAGTTTGTTTTGTCGGAGGGGGCGCCGGGAGAGGGGGCGGGCCAGTTGCATGTCTGACACTAGGAATCCAACTGCAAACGTCACACCCGACCGCAACTGCATGTCTTGTAACCCGACCGCAACTCGACTTTTTTGTTCTGTCAGAGGGGGCGGGTCAGTTGCAAGCCCGACAATAGCCCTGCAACTGCAAGTGTAGCACCCGACCGCAACTGGTCTTTTTTGTTCTGTCGGAGGGAGTGGGCCAGTTGCAAGCTCGACAACATCCCTGCAACTGCAAGCACCGCACCCGGCCGCAACTAAATGTCCCCGAACATGGTTTCCAATTGGACCTTTGTTTTGTCAGAGGGGGCGGCGGGAGAGGAGGCAGGCTAGTTGCATGCCCGACACTAGGAATGCAACTACAAGTGTCGCACCCGATCGCAACTGCATGTCCCGTAACCCGACCGCAACTGGACTTTTTTGTTCCGTCGGAAGGAGCGGGCCAGTTGCAAGCCCGACAATAGCCCTGCAACTACAAGCGTCGCATCCGGCCGCAACTGCATGCCCCCCAACATGGTTGCAACTGGACCTTTGTTTTGTCGGAGAGGGCGGCGGGAGAGGGGGCGGGCCACTTGCATGTTTCAATACTAGGCATGCGACTGCAAGTGTCGCATCCGACCGCAATTGCATGTCTTCTAGCCAGACCGCAACTGGACTTTTTTGTTCTGTCGGAGAGGGCGCCGGTAGAGGGGGCGGGCCAGTTGCAAGCCCGACAACATCCCCGCAACTGCAAGTGTCGCACCCGACCGCAACTACATGTCTATCACTATTTCTATTTTTCTACTTTTAATTTTATTTTTGTTTTTATAGGTTTTTTATCTATTCTAAATAGTGTTTTTTTCAAACATGCCACCCAGTTGCACGTCGCCCCGTGTGCGACCGCATATGTTGTAGTCCACATGCAATTTGAAGCGACATTAGCCGGGGTATAATTAGGGTGCGGGCGGGGCGGGGAGCTGAGTGCTTGGGCGGCCCGGTTTACTTTTCTTTATTCATTTCTCTACCATTTGTTTTCCTTTCTATTTTTATTTTTCCGTTTTGATTTGTGTTATTTTCCTTTTCTAAATGGTGGTGTTTCGGACTTCTTTTAGAAAAAATGTTGCCACTCGATTAGCACATGCGAGGTCCGTACACAGTTGCATGTACTCCGGCCATGCACAATTGCACGTCCACTGTCCATGTGCAACTTAACATTCTTTTTGTTTTTAAAAAAGTAGTGCCAATGTGGTTATACACATGTCAATAGCATGTCCGTCTACCACGTGCAATTTGCATGCCTGTCATTTCTATTTTTAAGGAACTAGAGAGAAAAAAGACTTGAACAGAAAAAGAGAGAGAGAGAGAACACAACATCAACATGCCCAAGCTGCACGAACAGCTAATCTTACCTCAGCCGATGCACTACAACCTGAAAAACATTAATGATGCATGAACAGTTAATTGACAAAGATAAAAGGCCAGCCCAAACTAGTGAAGCCCATCACAGAAAACAAAACAGCAGACAAAGGACAACCGAGCCAACAAACAAGCCCAACAAGCAAACATCACAAACCAGCGGTCAGAAACTACGATCAAACAGAACGATATGTACAAGATGACATCATTCGACTGAGACATAGCGAAGTCTCAGTCGACTGAGATTTAGACAGACTCAATCACTAATTGGGGAGTACTTCCTGCAAAGATCACTTCAATTTCCCTAGTTGCGACAAGTGACGCACATGCAGCGCTCCATTTGTCGCAACGTGGGAGTTTTTCCTTTTTCGTAAATCTGTTTATTCAAAACGTTTTATCTCTCAAACCGTGTGTTCAAATCTTAAACCGCTTTCATCATCGGATTCCTCGCGTCGAGATCTTCAAAACTAGATCCTATGTTGATAGGTTTTGACGATCTTTTTTTTCACATGGACACAACATCCGAAGAAACCGCCCAGAACGCAACACGTGGCGAATAGCTGAGAGCGCGCCAAATGGCGCTGATCGTTGCGAGGCTTCCGAAGAAGTGCTCGTTAACTAGTTGCTCCCGCCTTAATATTACATGAGGACACAACAAGATGTGAAAGAAAAATACAACAATATTCCATCCACACCAACAAATGCTACAATTTGCTGTTTCCGGCCTTCGTGAGGCTTCCCATCGCTCCGGCCTTCTCCCGAAGAACAAACTTCTGTGTCTTCCCGGTGGAAGCTTTGGGCAAATCCTCAAACACCACTGTCTTGGGCACCATGTAGTGTGGCAGCTTCTCCCGACAGAAGCCTATGATCTCTGCTTCTGTGGCACTTGCGCCATCCTTCAGCTTGACGAAGGCACATGGTGTCTCCCCCCAATGGTCGTCGAGCCTCGCCACGACCGCTGCCTCGAGCACCGCTGGGTGGCCAAAGATTATGGACTCCACCTCTATCGAGCTGATGTTCTCGCCGCCCGATATGATGATGTCCTTGGCCCTATCTTTGACTTGGATGTACCCTTCTGGGTGCCGGATGGCAAGGTCCCCTGTGCGCAACCACCCTCCCGCCATGGACTCTTTGGTCGCATCAACATCCTTGTAGTACCCACTCGTGACCGTGTTGCCACGGAACATCACCTCGCCCACCGTCTTGCCGTCGTGCGGCACATTCTCCATGGTGGTCGGGTCCTTGACATCGGCATCCTCCATCGCTATGTGATGGAACCCCTGCCGCGCCTTGAGCCGTGCGCGCTCCTCCACCGGCAGCGCGTCCCACTCCGGCATCCACGTGCACACAGTGGCTGCACCGTGCGTCTCGGTGAGGCCGTATATATGATATACCACGAAGCCAAGCTCCTCCATTCCAGCCAGGACGCGGGGCGGGGGCGGCGCGCCGCCCGTCATAACACGCACCACCGTCTCGGCCGACGATGGCCTTCGATCCACCGCGGGCGAATTAACGATCATGTTGAGAACCGTAGGTGCACCACCCATGTGTGTCACTCCATGTCGTGCGATGTTGTCGAAGATGACCCTCGCCGTGAAGTGGCGGAGACAGATGTTGGTGCCACCCTGCATGGCGACAGCCCACGTCATGCTCCAGCCATTGCCGTGGAACATGGGCACCGTCCACAGGTACATCGGCATCAGAGTGATGTCGTAAGCGAGGGCCGTGGCGATGGTGTTGAGGTACACGCCCCGGTGGTTGTAGATCACGCCCTTGGGCCGCGACGTCGTGCCAGACGTGTAGTTGAGCGTGATGGCGTCCAGCTCGTTCGCCGGCCAGCGGATGTCGAAATGCGAAGGGGCACTCTTGATGAGAGCCTCATACTCATTTCCGCAGGCGTCAGGGTCGATGGAGTCGGTGTCGTCGGAGATGGTTACGAGGACCGGAATGCTGGCGGCGCCGGACCTGGAGTCGGCAAGACGCTGTAGCGCGTCTCTCCCGATGCCGAGAAGGCCTGACTCGACGAGGAACACCTTGGCATCGGAGTGCTTCAGGAGGGTGGACACCATGGCCGCATCGTGCCGCGTGTTGAGCGTGCAGAGGACGGCGCCGGCCATGGGCACGGCGAAGTGTAGCTCGTACATGGCCGGCACGTTCGGGCTGAGAACAGCCACCTGCAAATGGATGACACGATTAGCACGCGGCTCTCGTGGCTCGTCCGCTGTTCATAATAGATAGGGCCCATGGACTACACGATGGACGGGCTAGTATTGAGCCGACAAGGATATCAAAGGCCGCGATTTGCACGACTGTCGTTGCATGATTTCGCTACGATGTGAGCGATGCCGCTGTTGCTCACCAGTGCAAACAGCAGCGCTCTATCATGCAAACAAGCAATTCGTACTGAGAAATAATTAACCTTTCTTAGGCACGTAGTCTAACAACCTTGGCTGTTAAAAAAACCTTGAGGCCTCATTTGGTTTGAAGGATTTTTGTAGGAAAAACATAGAAACAAGGATTCCGGAGGAATTTTTTTTATATGTGCATTCGGTTTATAGGAAATGCGTACAGAAATTTTATAGAAATACTATTCATTTTATGTGTTTTTGGAGAAAACTACACATCCACTCAAAGCTCATTTTACATGTAGGACCGAGGCAAGTCAAATCCATAGGATGGCAAGTGTCATCCTATCAAATTCTTATACTACTCTTAATTCCTACGTTTTGATTTCCTCCAAACCAAATGAGCCCTGAAGTTCTTATGTAGTCTAACAACCTTTCTCTCTGGCATCGACTGACAAAGCAAGCAAAGAGATGGAAGCAGCGGCAAGCAAGAGCAGAGGCACTCACCACATCGCCGCGCGCGACGCCGAACCGGGTGGCGAGCGCGGCGGCCACGCGGACGCACCGGTCCCGGGCCTCCCTCCACGTGGTTGGCCGCCTCCCCGCGTACACCACGGCGGGGCGGTCGCCGTAGACGGCCGCGGCGCGCTGGATGAAGCTGAGCGGCGTCAGCGGCGCGTAGTTGGCCGCGCACCGCACAGTGCCGCGCTCCATGTCCAGCACCTCCACCTCCTCCTCCTGATCCCTCCCTACCAGGCTGGAGAAGAAGGACAGAGACACGACGCCAGTGGGAGGAGATGCGAACGGGCTGCATGGTGGGGATGATAAAGTAGACGCGGGGATGATAAAGTAGACGCGCGCGCTCGGGCAAAATCTGGGGTTGGATTATAATAACTCGAGCTGGGCCTGGGAGTAGAATAATAGTGGCGTCCGATGCCGCTGATGGTGCGGTTAGGGGTGGAAAGTGGTAGCGGATAATCTGAAATATCTGATATTCGTATTCAAGAAAATGTCTATTCGTATCCGAAACATCCGCATCCGAACTAAAATGGAAATGGAAATTGTCCGTATCCGAATTTATTAAACAAATACAAAATAAAATATGGTAGGAGATTTTGACACAAATATGGATATGGAAGTGGATATATCCGTATCCGAATAAGATTATGGGAGGTATTTTTTAAAATCTAGGCCCAATATTCCAATTATCCAGCATAAAAGCCAAATAAGTGATCAAATTTTACTCTTTATATGATTAAACTTATAAATTATTATGCATTACAATAGTATCTATTCATAAATCTATTTATCATTGACTTATTGTATGTCACAAGTTGATTATTTCAGGTTACATAGCTATCGACTAATTTACTTAAGCAACATGTTGATATAATTCATATCCGTTCCGAATCAAGAAAATATCCGATACGTATACATATTCGAATAATATCCGAGCCGCATCTGTATCCGAGAACATCTGTATTTGGATTCCTATTCGTTTTAAAAATATAAAAATGAAAGTGGTAAGAGTATTATCCGATCTGCGGTGGTGGCGGAGTAATCGACGGAGCACATGGGTGACCGCTGGCATGGCTTCCTGTGAGTGAGAGCCAGAGGGACATGATGATGTGGCCGGATCACGGGAGCACAGCCGTACTACATAAAAAGGCGCCGGTCCATTGGCGCCATCCCCTGATCGGTCGCATGCACCCGCATCGTTGGATTGGACGACGCGCAGCCGCAAGATCCTCCCATTTCCTCACCATGTTTCTCTTCCTTAGGGTGCTCTCGCAAGCTGTCTCCGAGGCGGGCTCGCAGCACCGCCGCCCTGACCTCTGCTAGCACGTCGTCGCCGTCATAACTCACAACACACTCACGATAGGGCTAAATTTTATGTTTTGATCCTTTTTTGAGAGTTATTCGAGATCTGGTCCCAGTTCATAAAAATTTCAGGATCTGACTTTTTTTCCTACCGTCATTGTCTCTGACGATAAGGTTTTAACTGTCTACCGCCAGAATCTCTGACAATAGGCTTTGACTACGCCGTAACGGACATCTAACGTGGAAAATACCCTACTGCCAGAGTCTTTGGCGGTAGCCCATTATATCCTATTGCCGAAGTGATTGGCGGTAGGGCCCAATAAAATGTCAAAGCCCGTGGCAGCTAAAGTTGCGTTGCGCTGCTCCATAAAGTGTGCTGCTTTATAAAATACTAAAAAAATAAAATAGATGGCACATGTATGGGATGGGTGAATGAATGAGCTGCCTGCCTTGAACAATCTGTTCATGCATGAGATTGATGTATGGATGTGCTGCATGCATTGAGTGCTCTGTGCATGCATGGGAGCATGAGCACACAGCAGCGGCAAGTTTTAGGCGAGTAGATTTTTATATGCTCTCTCTTGTGGCATGACCAGTGACTTGACTACTAGGTTACTAGGCTACTATAGATTATTCAGATTGACAGGCGTGTGGAATCTGGCTAGAGGACCATACCGTCAAATACCTAGGCAGTAGGGTTGCATTGCCTACCGCCAAGGACTACGACGGTAGGGTCTTGTTTGTATTAAACGGACGTGACGGTGCCGGTAAGTCCTACCATCAGAGATATTGGCGATAGGTTATGCAACCCTATCGCCATAGTCCCTGGCGATAATAAAGATCCCGAAATTTTTACGAACTGGAGTCAGATCTTGAATAACTTTTAGAAAATGGTCAAAACACGAAAATTCGCCTCATGATAGCAGAAAATCTGTCTGTCTCCCCAGTTGAAGATATTGCTGTTTATAGCTTTTTTTTCTGGATATTGGAGCTTTTTATGTTGCTGATTGTAGCTTTCCCCGTAGACGCACTATCTCCGGCCGAAGCTTCCACCATCTTCCTCGGTTGCACCTTTTTCGGTGCGGCCGCAGCTTCTGCCATCTTCCTGGTTGCAGCTTTTGTCGGTGCGGTCGCATCTTCCATCATCTCACATTACACACGCTCACATCCACTAATTCACCCGTCGAGAGCTACTAGTCTGCTACCTCCTTTTTTAGGCGCCACTGTCCACAGGCCAAAGCCAATAGGCCTATCTCCAGTAGAATGCATGTCACCGTAAGACATCAATGGCATGTCATATAAAATCCTACATGAAAGGTAATAATAAGGTGAGAGATTCCTTGCAAAAGAAAATTGAGGTGAGAGATGATGGGTTGTATGATCTGCAACTTACAGCAGCAACAAAGATGCCGAGATACTATTTCCCCTGGCCCTACTAAGATGACTAGATTATTAGCTGTAAATTTATACAAGTTGCTACTTTACCAACAACTGTACCAACACACCATTGAAACAGGTCGTATGATGTATCGTTGGATGATGAATTAGTTGTTCTATCTTACAGTCCATCATGCATGCTATTGCATAGGCCCAGAGAGGTTATGAATTCAAAAACCGAATCAATAGCCACATACAATACTAACCGCCAAAATCGGTTTAGTTCGGCTTTAGTTTGTCGGACCGCTACCGATGACAATCTTCAACTTGACGAAAGTGCATGGCATCTTGTCCTAGTGGTCATTTGGCCTCGCCACGACCGCTACCTTGGGCATCGTCGGGTGGGAGATGGCGCGGCCTATGGTACCCATGTCGACATCAAAGTGATTGTGTAGGTGTTAGAGTCGACTCCATCATGCAATGCATAGTCTACTCTAATCAAAATAGCTTTGTGTGTGTTCGTTGTTGAAGATAGATAGTTTGATCACACTGTTTCTAGGAAGTCATAGGAACATGTGTAGTGATTTATTTCTCAATCAGTTGAATTGCGTGTTACAAAGACAATAGTTTTTTCGTCGGATGGTGAGTGTAGCGATCATAGGCGCACACAATGGATTGTTTGGTAGTGCGTAAACTTGTTCTTTACCTTTCCCCTTCTTTTAGTTATTCTATTTTGAAATGTGTATTACCATTATGTCAAATTAATGGAAATGGGATGGTCTGCTTTTAAAATAAAAAAAGACAATGATTGAGATGGACAAACTTTAAGTTATAAAATGTGCAACTATCTAAAGGAGCATACCATTTCACAAAATAAAAATAATATCTGGATCGCCTTTCTCCTCCTCCCCCTCCCCCCCCCCCCCCCCCCCCCTCTTCCATGTTTTGCTCAAAAAATGTCTTAGTCACTAAGAAATAGGCAGTCATTATGAATATTTGGGATATAATTCTGTATAATGACACAACGTGCACCTGGTCTCTGCCTCGTGATGCACACAATCGACCATCATTGCAAAATTCAGTGAAAATGAAGGTTAACAACTAAATATTGGTAAACAAATATAACAACCAAATAGTTGTCTCATTGTCATATATTTCTGTTTCTAAGCTATAGTCACCCCATACGATACAATACCATATTTTGACCAAGACAAATGATCTCACGTGCGCTATTTTATGTCTTCACAAGGCTGCCCATAGCCCGAGCCTTCTGACGGAGAATAAACTTTTGAGTCTTCCCTGTCGAAGTCTTGGGCAAGTCAGCGAAGACCACCGCCTTTGGTGCCATGTAATGTGGCAACTTATCCCGACAGTAGTTTATAATCTCTATTTCTGTTGCATCGACGTTAGTCTTTAACTTGACGAACGCACAAGGTGTCTCACCCCAGTCGGTCGGCAACGTGAGCCGTGAGCGCTCCTCGGTCGGCAACGTGTCCCACTCCGGCATCCATGTGTTGATGGTGGCCGGGCCGGTAGTCTCAGTAAGACCATACATTTGGTGTACTATGAATCCAAGCTCCTCCATCCCGGACAAGATGTTAGGCGGCCGTGCGGCGCCGCCGGTCATGATATGTACCATCACTGGCAGTGGCTTTCGGTCACCACTTGGTGCGTTGACGATCATGTTGAGAACTGTGGGTGCCCCGCCCATGTGCGTCACCTTGTGTTGTGAGATCTTATCAAAGACGACCTTTGCCGTGAAGTGGCGCAAGCAAACGTTGGTACCGCCCTGCATGGCGATGCCCCATGATAGGTTCCACCCATTGGCGTGAAACATCGGCACGGTCCACAGGTAAGTCGGCGTAACAGTGATGTTGTACGTGAGAGCCGTTGCAATAGTGTTGAGGTACGCGCCCCAGTTGCTGTAGATCACGCCCTTGGGCCTCGCAGTTGTGCCAGACGTGTAATTCAACGCGATGGGGTCCAACTCATTCAGGGGCCAACGGATGTCGAACCCTAATGGTGCTTCTGTGATGAGACTCTCGTAGTCGTTGTAGGCGGAGTTGATGCAGCCTCCATCGTGTGCGATGGTTATGAGGACCGGAAGGGCCGTGGCGCTAGTCTGGTCGCCGGCGAGGTTATTCAGAGCAGCTCTCCCAACCTCAAGGAGGCCTGACTCGACAAACAACACCTTGGCGGCAGAGTGCTTCAGCAACGCGGACACCATGGCCGCGTCATGCCGTGTGTTCAAGGTGCAGAGGATCGCGCCTGCCATGGGCACGGCAAAGTGTAGCTCGTACATCGCCGGCACGTTCGGGCTAAGAACAGCAACCTGCACATGCATAGTATGGTTAACGATTTTGATGAATCTCATGTGAGTGGTTATGGCTCAGTCGACCTAGAAATACCCCATAATTTTGGGGTTAACAGTTGATAAACGTTAGATGAAGGTCGTTTCATTCAGATGCACTTGCACAAATCCCAAAGTCTGATCAGACGGGTATTAGTAGATGTGTTAGAAATAGTTACAGCTCCTATTTGCTGAAGACTGTTGGTTCCCGGCCAGTTTGGTACTCACCACATCACCGCGGGCAACCCCGAACCGGGCGGCGAGCGCGGCGGCCACGCGCAAGCACCTCTCCCGGACCTCGCTCCACGTGCAAGACCAGGACTCCCCGTACACCACCGCGGGGCGGTCGCCTTACACGGCCGCGGCGCGCTCGATGAAGCTGAGCGGCGTCAGCGGCGCATAGTTGGCAGCGCACCGCACCGTGCCGGACTCCGCGTCCAGCACCTCAAACTCCTCCTCCTCCAGGCCGGAGAAGGACGACAACCCCTGAGACGCGCACCGGCGGCGTGCCGAGGAGAAGGTAAGCGCACGATGATGATGCGTCGATCCGCTGCTGCGGCGAGGAAGTGGCCTCCTGAGCAGAAGCGGACGGGGTGCGGCTCTCATGGCGTGTGACGCCGCTCTTGGCTTAACACCTATACTATACATATAAGAAATAAGTATGCATATTAAGCTAGAATAGATTCAGCAAGCCCAGATCGTTTAAGCACAAATCATAGGGTCGTCATCTGGTTAAAGGAATCATTTGGTTAGTACTTTGAGATGTAGTACGTACCTCGATACCTCTATTACATGAGGCAAGGTCCGCCATGTGGTATTACCAAATATGGCGTGTTTCTCTGCGCTGTTTCTTCTTCCTTGAGAGTTCTCTCGATGAGATGCTAGCTATTTATATCAGCGTGTGCGTCGCTGCTTGCATATGTGGTTGGGTTGCACCAAGAGTCTGATAAACCCTTTGTACGGACACGGTGCTTTCAGTTTCAAAGTGACCGCAACACTCATCTGCCGGCGACTACCTAATACTGCCCCAACTGCTGGATGTGGTTAAGTAATTAATAGCGTGCCCAATCAATAAATTGATAAACATTGGATAAGCTTGGATGGATTTGGGTTACCCTATGCATGTTGACGTATGTAACTGATCCCCTAATCATGCTAGGGTAGCTTCCTTGTATAGGCAGTCCAAGATTGATCTGTTGTAAATTACTCCACTAGCTAATTGTTGGTATGTTGCAACGGTAACACTAATTATATCTGACATATAATATGCCTTACACCCATCATACTCTAAATTTTGATAAGATTTTATTTGGTAAGTGTCGTGGTATTTCCGCAGCAGATGTCCTCATAGGACTTCGTCGCGAGGCCATCACGTCAAGTGGTAGATCGAAGGGGTTAAGTGGACACGAAGGGTTTATACAGATTCGGCCCCTCTCGGAGAGGTAAAAGCCTACGTCCTATTTTGGGTGTATTGATTATGATCTCGAGACTTAGGTGCGCTAGGCCAACCCTAAAGCTCGAGAGATGTTAGTTGTCCCTTCTAACCCGGGGCTCCCCTTTATACATACAGTAGAGGCCCGGGTCGTACATGAGAGTCCAATCCGGGAATGAGTCCTCAACTTGTTCCCTAAGTAAAGAAAACATATACACAACGGTTTACAAACAGGCCTAAGCTAACACGTGATGAGCCGGCCCAATGGAAGGCGGCTCATCCTCCTCGTGACGATCTTCAGTAGAATACGGCCCACCTGGCCCGGCCCCCTGTAAGCTGCCATTGGTGACTCAGCCCTGGACGGGCGGGTCATATCCCGGGGTCATATCCCCAACAGTAAGTATGGGTATGGTAATGCAAGAAAAGTTTCGATTTAAGATTTAATTTGATTTGACTCGATTGAATTAATGCAAGACGTGATTTTGGGAAATGTACCAAACTGGTTTAGATTATTCCAAATTACTCTATTTATGTTGGTTTTAATATTGTGCAGCATCGATTGTGACTACGAAAAAATCAACAGAAAACCAAGTAGGGAGGGGTGCGTGGGGAGGAAAATCCGAGGTGGAAGGGGAGGCAACAGAATCAAATCCCCTTTAATAGTAGATACGTAATGTGATACCTATTTAAAACATCTACTCCCTTCGTTTCTAAATATTTGTCTTTTTAAAGATTTTCAATGGACTATCACATACAGATGTATATAAAAATATTTTAGAGTGTAGATTCACTCATTTTGCTCCGTATATAGTCACTTGTTGAAATCTCTACAAAGACAAATATTTAAGAACGAAAGGAGTAGATGAGAATTAGTTAAATCTCATGTAACTTCCTTATTGTCCGATCTATGCCCTCAAGGTTTGTGTGTTTTGGTGAAGGCTCTCACGTGTCGTAGGCGTTTTGCATGTGTTTCCCAGCAGTCCCTATCCCCATGCAGGTTGCTGGGTAGCGAGCAATCGCATACCCCATCTAATCGCAACGCTCACTACGCACAGATATATTGGGCCAACCCAAGTAAACATTTTCAGGTAACTCCCTAGTCTGGTTTTGGGAAGGTCCGAGACTTTCCCAGACCGGGATTTTGCCTATGTTTTTTTTCTTGTCTTTTTCTTTCTTTTTTCCTTTTTCTTTTTCTTTTTTATTTTATTTTTCTTTTTTGGACATATTTTAAAACCATGAACATTTTTGTTCATCAAATTCAAAATTTCCTCACTGAGTACAAAACAAACATCAAAACTCAAAAAATCATGAATTTTAAATAAATAGTTGATTCCAAAAATATTCATCCAAATTCAAAAAAAATCTTGAATTCAAAATGTGTTCATCAACTTTAAAAAATGTTAACCGAATTCAAAACGATTCATATTTTTTATAAATGTTCGCTATTGAATCATGAATATTTTTCCTACTTTTGAAAAAAATGATTTTTCTTTTCGAATCCCATATATTTTGTAGAAATTTGGATTTTTGAACATTTTTTCAGTTCAAAAACAAAAAGGAGAAAAACAGGCCGAGACGGCCCAGCACATGGGCCGGCCCAAAGCACGTGCTGAAGGAAGGTGGCTGTGCACGTTTGCATCTTATCCAGCGCGTATGACGCTGAATAGAAGAGGTGATTTGTGTCACATGTAACGAACGCTGCGGCCTCAAATCCTATTTGGCGCCTTATACGCCACTGATTGGCATTCTTGTTACTTCTTTTTACCATAGTACACACGCAAGCTTGTTACTTGGCGCCACACCACTCCATGGCATGTATATCAAAATAGGCCAGCCCAGCGAACCAACCTATGATTGGATGTTAGAGAGACAATAATATCCCAGCCCATGAGGGTTTTAAGTCCGGGTGCTCGCGTTGCTTTTCGATTTATTTTAGAATTTTCAGCGATGCGTTTTTTGTGGGAGGAGATGTTCCCGTCGACGACGAGGCGACTACGACGACTTTGTAAATCTTAAAATGATCTATCGGGTCAGTCTCTTGAAAGTGCTTATAGGAATAGGGTGTATGTGCGCATTCATATGGGTGTGTGTGCTCACATATGTATGAGCGCTTGCGTCTGTACTGTGTTCAAATATAGGCCAGCCCATGTAAGTCTTTTTTTCATCGGTTTTTCTAGGAACTTTCCCGTGAAGGTCTTATTGGTTTCTCTGGTTCATTTTTCTTTAGGATTTCACCAGCACGGGATTTGTGGTTTTTTCCTGCTTTTTCTTTTCTTTTAATTTTTTGTTTTCATTTCCTATATTTCATTTTCATTTTCCCCTTTTTTTTCTTTGTGTCAAATTCGTGAACTTTATAATCTTGAAAGAAAATTAAATTTGTGAACTTTTCTCAAATTCATGAACCCTTTCCAAATTTCATGAACTGTTTTGAATTCTTCTTAATCTTGTTTGAAATTCATGAACTTTTTTTCATTTTACGTAAAAAAATAAATTACAAACTTTTCAAATTCTAGAACTTTTTTTAATTCGTGAACCTTTCTCAAAATTCATGAACTTGTACCAAATTGCATGAAATTTGTTGATTTTTTTCAAATTATTCGATATTTCCTAAAGATATGAACTTTTTTTTCAAGCCAATGATCAACGTTGTGTTGTCAACGACCAACCGGTCAACTGGTCAACGCTCGTTAGTCCACCTGTCAAATCCATGAACTTTTTTAGTGCATTTATGATTTTTTATATGTTTAAATATTCAAAAACCGAATCTTGGTTTTTTTATTTCAACAAACCGAAATGGGTCGTGTCTCAAGATGGCAATGGGGCCACGAACCCCGTGACCCTTGGATTTTTATCCTATTAGGGGTCAGGAATGGGCGTGTTTAAAACCCCACGGAGCTCCTTCTAGGTAAATTGTAAAATGCGGCTTGTTTCATTGGTTCAAACCCATTCTAGCAGTACCCGAACCCGAAATCCGCCATACCCATGAAGCTACCGACATATGGGCCCCGGAATACACACGAGCCAGCCAAAACCTAGCTTATCCCCCCCCCCCCCCCCCCAAATTTTTTCAGTCCACGATGATGCCTAGTTTGAAGTGGTTTGTGAATTATGATTTATTTTTTGGTATTTGTGTAATTGGACCATTTCAGGTCATTTGTGCTTGTGAGCCATGTATTGATTATCAAAACTTGTTGAACCATGAATTGCCATCTCGTTGAACCATGTATGGCTGAAATATGCTCCTATTTGTTGGTGAAATATACTCACGTTTGTTGCTGAAATATGCTATTGTTTTGTGTTGAAATATGCTCATGTTTTGTTGCTCAAATATGCTCCTTTTTGCTATTGTTATTGCTGAAATATACTCATGTTTGCTACTTAAATGCTGCTATTCACCTTATGTTTTCTTCCTGAAATGTGATCCCTTTTGCTGCTGCTATTGCTGAAATATATTCCAATTTTATTGAGAAATGTTGTACTTTTTGTTGGCCGCGTGTGGGGACGGGTTCCCCACAAGTATAGAAAACTAGACAAATTTAGGGGATGGGCAAAAACAGACAACGTGCACGGGTTCGGGGACGAGGCCGGGCGTGCGTTTTCTCGCGGGGACGGGGATGAGCATGCAAACATCGACGAGCTTCGTCCCCATTACCATCTTAAGCCACGTCCCGCAGGCACGCACATGAGCCCTTGGACATGTAAGTTTTTTTTATAGCAGCCAGGTCATGGAAGTAGCGCTTAAGGCCAGGCTAGATTCAGATCCCCGGCCATTCTTTGCCGCCATGCAGGCCAGGCTAGACTCAGATTGTCCAGGAGACCAACCAAACAAAGACCAGGCAGATCCCAGGGAAGTCTATGGCCAGGCAATTCTGCTCCAGGCTTCAAACCAAATAGGCCCGAAGTGTCGGGGGCTTCCACAAAACCGTGCCTACCACAACACAGTAGGCTCCTATAGACTGCAGCGGAGCACCATGCGCTTCTTTGGCTGTGTAAGTGCTGCACAAGAAAAACTCAGGGCATTCCCGAACCGAGTCATCAATGACCCTCTCACTCCACCCGACCATGACAAGCCACATAGAGGCGTGAGAAGACCAGGCGATGAAACATGTGCACATGACTATGTTTAGAGCATCTCTAGCAGACCTCGTATAATGCCGCGATCCGCAAAATAATCGCCAAAATATGGGTCCACGTGAAAAATGTTGCCGGATCAGACACCGCAAACGCGTCCGACCCGTAAAAAAATTTGCGGGACGCGGCAAAAGTTTGCCCTCAACCTTTAGATTCACGGGGTGGGAGGCCGACCCGAGCATGCCCCCCTATCCGCAACGAGATTTGGCACGAGGGAAATTTCTGCGCGGCCGTTCCTGCTCCCCCCCTCATCAACCGCCATTGCCCCGCCACCGCCCACTCCGGTTCATCTTCCCCGGCCATTCTTCGCCGCCATGGAAGCCTCCCAGCCTTCCCCCGTCATAGTGGAGGTCGCGCACGCACAATCCCCTCCGGTAGATCTCGTTGCCGGTCATGTCGCTCCCGCCATCGCTCAAGGCACCACCGCGCCTGCCCGCAAGCGGCTGGGCAACGTGGTCATGCAGGGTGGAAATCTGGCTGGCCCAGCCGGGAAGGCACGCGCGTCGGGCGCCGCCGCCGCTGCGCGATCTGCCCGGCCGCCGCCGGAGAAGGTGGGCAAGGTTTCAGGCGTGAAGTGCAAGAAGGTTCCTATGAAAAGGTCGGCGCCTTCATCCACTCCCTCCGCCCCGGCAAAAGGTTCCCAGAAGATGGCGTTCAACGACGTTGCTTCCACCGCAGGCGAGGTGTTCGATGAAATTGCCGAAAGGTATGCATCTTCGATCCCTTCTACTTGCTTCACTTTTCTCCATTGTGGTAGCTCGTGACTTGATGTCACTCATTGTAGCGGTGGTTCGAACAATGCCACTGCCGAGTTCGTCAACTTGTTGGACACCAACACCGTCGACATCGATCAAGCCCCGTTTGCTGATTTCGATTACAATGAAATGGAGGGTGGCGTGGATGATCACGGTGGTGAAGATGAAGTGGGGGGGTAGATCAGGGGGTGTATGAGCAAGCGCAAGCAAAAAAAGTGCGAGATCGAAGGACTATACGATGTTGGAAGACCAAATCTTGATCAAGCCTTGGAGTGCGGTGTCTCTTGATGCTTGCACCGGTACATCTCAAACCGCCAAGAGGTATTGGCAAAGAATCAAAGGTCAATACTTCCGCAAGATGGGGAAGCATCCCAATAGGACTCCACGCACCTTTCGGTCACTCCAAGGTCGTTGGGATGTGATCAAGCCGATTTGTAGCCGTGGGGCTGCTTGCTTGGAACAAGTTCGCAATGCACCTCCAAGTAGAACCGTGAAATCCGACTGTGTGAGTTCATTTTCACGTCCCATGTTGTGCAAATCATTTATACCATTTGAAGTAATTGCATCATTTGACATTGTTTTAATTGTGTAGGAGAAAATTGCCCAACAAAGATACAAAGATACAAAGACATGAAAGCTTCCGAAGGCAAAAAAATTAAACTAGAGCATTGTTGGGACTTGCTCAAAGGGTGTGACAAGTGGAAGTTGATTGATAGAGAATCTCCACCGAAGAGAGGTTCACTTACGAACACGGATGAAGATGAAGATGATGATAGCCCAAGAAACTTGAACAAACCCGATGGTGACAAGAAGACAAAGGAGAAGATCAAGAGGGAACACGAAGCATCGAGCTTGCGGGACAAGAAAGATGCCATGGTGCTATCAAATGAGTTGATGTTAGCGAACACACTGGAGACAAAGGAAGTGTTGGGGAACGTAGTAATTTCAAAAAAATTCCTACGCACACGCAAGATCATGGTGATGCATAGCAACGAGAGGGGAGAGTGTGATCTACGTACCCTTGTAGATCGACAGCGGAAGCGTTAGCATAACGCGGTTGATGTAGTCGTACGTCTTCACGGCCCAACCGATCAAGCACCGAAACTACGGCACCTCCGAGTTCTAGCACACGTTCAGCTCGATGACGATCCCCGGACTCCGATCCAGCAAAGTGTCAGGGAAGAGTTCCGTCAGCACGACGGCGTGGTGACGATCTTGATGTACTACTGTCGCAGGGCTTCGCCTAAGCACCGCTACAATATTATCAAGGACTATGGTGGCAGGGGGCGCCGCACACGGCTAAGAATATGATCACGAGGATCAACTTGTGTGTCTCTGGGGTGCCCCTGCCTCCGTATATAAAGGTTCAAGAGAGGAGGAGGCCGGCCGGCCCCTATGGCGCGCCAAGGAGGAGTCCTCCTCCTAGCAGGAGTAGGACTCCTACTAGGAGGGGGAAAGAAGTGGGGAAGGAGAAGGAAAGGGGGCGCCGCCCCCCCTCTCCTAGTCCAATTCGGACCAGGGGGGAAGAGGCGCGGCCCACCTTTGGCTGCCCCTCTCTCTCTCCACTAAGGCCCATATGGCCCATTACTTCTCCCGGGGGGTTCCGGTAACCCTCCGGCTCTCCGGTTTTCTCCGAAATCACCCGGAACACTTCCGGTGTCCGAATATAGCCGTCCAATATATCAATCTTTATGTCTCGACCATTTCGAGACTCCTCGTCATGTCCGTGATCACATCCGGGACTCCGAACAACCTTCGGTACATAAAACATAAACTCATAATATAACTGTCATCGAAACCTTAAGCGTGCGGACCCTACGGGTTCGAGAACAATGTAGACATGACCGAGACACGTCTCCGGTCAATAACCAATAGCGGAACCTGGATGCTCATATTGGCTCCTACATATTCTACGAAGATCTTTATCGGTCAGACCGCATAACAACATACGTTGTTTCCTTTGTCATCGGTATGTTACTTGCCCGAGATTCGATCGTCGGTATCCAATACCTAGTTCAATCTCGTTACCGGCAAGTCTCTTTACTCGTTCCGTATAATCATCTCGTAACTAACTCTTTAGTTGCACATTGCTTGCAATGTGATGTGCATTACCGAGAGGGCCCAGAGATACCTCTCCGACAATCGGAGTGACAAATCCTAATCTCGAAATACGCCAACCCAACATGTACCTTGGAGACACCTGTAGAGTACCTTTATAATCACCCAGTTACGTTGTGACGTTTGGTAGCACACAAAAGTGTTCCTCCGGCACACGGGAGTTACATAATCTCATAGTCATAGGAACATGTATAAGTCATGAAGAAAGCAATAGCAACATACTAAACGATTGGGTGCTAAGCTAATGGAATGGGTCATGTCAATCAGATCATTCAACTAATGATGTGATCCCGTTAATCAAATAACAACTCTTTGTCAATGGTTAGGAAACATAACCATCTTTGACTAACGAGCTAGTCAAGTAGAGGCATACTAGTGACACTCTGTTTGTCTATGTATTCACACATGTATTATGTTTCCGGTTAATACAATTCTAGCATGAATAATAAACTTTTATCATGATATAAGGAAATAAATAATAACTTTATTATTGCCTCTAGGGCATATTTCCTTCAGTCTCCTACTTGCACTAGAGTCAATAATCTAGATTACACAGTAATGATTCTAACACCCATGGAGCTTTGGTGTTGATCATGTTTTGCTCGTGGAAGAGGCTTAGTCAACGGGTCTGCTACATTCAGCTCCGTATGTATCTTGCAAATCTCTATGTCTCCCACCTGGACTAGATCCCAGATGGAATTGAAGCGTCTCTTGATGTGCTTGGTTCTTTTGTGAAATCTGGATTCCTTTGCCAAGGCAATTGCACCAGTATTGTCACAAAAGATTTTCATTGGACCCGATGCACTAGGTATGACACCTAGATTGGATATGAACTCCTTCATCCAGACTCCTTCATTTGCTGCTTCCGAAGCAGCTATGTACTCTGCTTCACATGTAGATCCCGCCACGACGCTTTGTTTTGAACTGCACCAACTGACAGCTCTTTGTGATTTAGAATCGTCCGAATCAGTGTCAAAGCTTGCATCAATGTAACCGTTTACAATGAGCTCTTTGTCACCTCCATATACGAGGAACATATCCTTAGTCCTTTTCAGGTACTTCAGGATGTTCTTGACCGCTGTCCAGTGATCCACTCCTGGATTACTTTGGTACCTCCCTGCTAAACTTATAGCAAGGCACACATTAGGTCTGGTACACAACATTGCATACATGATAGAGCCTATGGCTGAAGCACAGGGAACATCTTTCATTTTCTCTCTATCTTCTGCAGTGGTCGGGCATTGAGTCTGACTCAACTACACACCTTGTAACACAGGCAAGAACCCTTTCTTTGCTTGATCCATTTTGAACTTCTTCAAAATCTTGTCAAGGTATGTGCTTTGTGAAAGTCCAATTAAGTGTCTTGATCTATCTCTATCGATCTTTATGCCTAATATGTAAGCAGCTTCACCGAGGTCTTTCATTGAAAAACTATTATTCAAGTATCCCTTTATGCTATCCAGAAATTCTATATCATTTCCAATCAGTAATATGTCATCTACATATAATATCAGAAATGCTACAGAGCTCCCACTCACTTTCTTGTAAATACAGGCTTCTCCAAAAGTCTGTATAAAACCAAATGCTTTGATCATACTATCAAAGCGTTTATTCCAACTCCGAGAGGCTTGCACCAGTCCATAAATGGATCGCTGGAGCTTGCACACTTTGTTAGCTCCCTTTGGATCGACAAAACCTTTCGGTTGCATCATATACAACTCTTCTTCCAGAAATCCATTCAGGAATGCAGTTTTTACATCCATCTACCAAATTTCATAATCATAAAATGCGGCAATTGCTAACATGATTCGGACAGACTTGAGCATCGCTACGGGTGAGAAGGTCTCATCGTAGTCAAACCCTTGTACTTGTCTAAAACCTTTTGCGACAAGTCGAGCTTTGTAGACAGTAATATTACCATCAGCGTCAGTCTTCTTCTTGAAAATCCATTTATTCTCAATTGCTTGCCGATCATCGGGCAAGTCAACCAAAGTCCATACTTTGTTCTCATACATGGATCCCATCTCAGATTTCATGGCTTCAAGCCATTTTGCGGAATCTGGGCTCACCATCGCTTCTTCATAGTTCGTAGGTTCGTCATGATCTAGCAGCATGATTTCCAGAACAGGATTACCGTACCACTCTGGCGTGGTTCTCACTCTGGTTGATCTATGAGGTTCAGTAGTATCTTGTCCTGAAGTTTCATGATCATTATCATTAGCTTCCTCACTAATTGGTGTAGGTGTCGCAGAAACAATTTTCTGTGATGTACTACTTTCCAATAAGGGAGCAGGTACAGTTACCTCATCAAGTTCTACTTTCCTCCCACTCACATCTTTCGAGAGAAACTCCTTCTCCAGAAAGTTTCCGAATTTAGCAACAAAAATCTTGTCTTCGGATCTGTGATAGAAGGTGTATCTAATAGTTTCCTTTGGATATCCTATGAAGACACATTTCTCCGATTTGGGTTCGAGCTTATCAGGTTGAAGCTTTTTCACATAAGCATCGCAGCCCCAAACTTTCAGAAACGACAATTTTGGTTTCTTGCCAAACCATAGTTCATAAGGTGTCGTCTCAACGGATTTCGATGGTGCCCTATTTAATGTGAATGCGGTTGTCTCTAAAGCATAACCCCAAAACGATAGCGGTAAATCAGTAAGAGACAGCATAGATCGCACCATATCTAGTAAAGTACGATTACAACGTTCGGACACACCATTAATTACGCTGTGGTGTTCCGGGTGGCGTGAGTTGCGAAACTATTCCGCATTGCTTCAAATGTACACCAAACTCGTAACTCAAATATTCTCCTCCACGATCAGATCGTAGAAACTTTATTTTCTTGTTACGATGATTTTCAACTTCACTCTGAAATTCTTTGAACTTTTCAAATGTTTCAGACTTATGTTTCATTAAGTAGATATACCCATATCTGCTTAAGTCATCTGTGAAGGTGAGAAAATAATGATATCCGCCACGAGCCTCAATATTCATCGGACCACATACATCTGTATGTATGATTTCCAACAAATCTGTTGCTCTCTCCATAGTACCGGAGAACGGTGTTTTAGTCATCTTGCCCATGAGGCACGGTTCGCAAGTACCAAGTGATTCATAATCAAGTGGTTCCAAAAGTCCATCAGTATGGAGTTTCTTCATGCGCTTTACACCCATATGACCTAAACGGCAGTGCCACAAATAAGTTGCACCATCATTATCAACTCTGCATCTTTTGGCTTCAATATTATGAATATGTGTATCACTACTATCGAGATTCTATAAGAATAGACCACTCTTCAAGGGTGTATGACCATAAAAGATATTACTCATATAAATAGAACAACCATTATTCTCTGATTTAAATGAATAACCGTCTCGCATTAAACAAGATCCAGATATAATGTTCATGCTCAACGCTGGCACCAAATAACAATTATTTAGGTCTAATACTAATCCCGAAGGTAGATGTAGAGGTAGCATGCCAACCGCGATCACATCGACTTTGGAACCGTTTCCCACGCGCATCGTCACCTCGTCCTTAGCCAATCTTCGCTTAATCCGTAGTCCCTGTTTTGAGTTGCAAATATTAGCAACAGAACCAGTATCAAATACCCAGGTGCTACTGCGAGCATTAGTAAGGTACACATCAATAACATGTATATCACATATACCTTTGTTCACCTTGCCATCCTTCTTATCCGCAAAATACTTGAGGCAGTTCCGCTTCCAGTGACTAGTCTGCTTGCAGTAGAAGCACTCAGTTTCAGGCTTAGGTCCAGACTTGGGTTTCTTCTCTTGAGCAGCAACTTGCTTGCCGTTCTTCTTGAAGTTCCCCTTCTTCTTCCCTTTGCCCTTTTTCTTGAAACTAGTGGTCTTGTTGACCATCAACACTTGATGCTCCTTTTTGATTTCTACCTCCGCAGCTTTCAGCATTGCGAAGAGCTCGGGAATAGTCTTATTCATCCCTTGCATATTATAGTTTATCACGAAGCTCTTGTAGCTTGGTGGCAGTGATTGGAGAATTCTGTCAATGACGCAATCATCTGGAAGATTAACTCCCATCTGAATCAAGTGATTATTATACCTAGACATTTTGAGTATATGCTCACTGACAGAACTGTTCTCCTCCATCTTGCAGCTATAGAACTTATTGGAGACTTCATATCTCTCAATCCGGTCATTTTCTTGAAATATTAACTTCAACTCCTGGAACATCTCATATGCTCCATGACGTTCAAAACGTCGTTGAAGTCCCGATTCTAAGCCGTAAAGCATGGCACACTGAACTATCGAGTAGTCATCAGCTTTGCTCTGCCAGACGTTCATAACATTCGGTGTTGCTCCAGCAGCAGGCCTGGCACCCAGCGGTGCTTCCAGGACGTAATTCTTCTATGCAGCAATGAGGATAATCCTCAAGTTACGGACCCAGTCCGTGTAATTGCTACCATCATCTTTCAACTTTGCTTTCTCAAGGAACGCATTAAAATTCAACGGAACAACAGCACGGGCCATCTATCTACAATCAAACATACATAAGCAAGATACTATCAGGTACTAAGTTCATGATAAATTTAAGTTCAATTAATCAAATTACTTAAGAACTCCCACTTAGATAGACATCCCTCTAATCGTCTAAGTGATCACGTGATCCAAATCAACTAAACCATGTCCGATCATCACGTGAGATGGAGTAGTTTCTTTGGTGAACATCACTATGTTGATCATATCTACTATATGATTCACGCTCGACCTTTCGGTCTCCGTGTTCCGAGGCCATATCTGTATATGCTTGGCTCGTCAAGTATAACCTGAGTATTCCGCGTGTGCAACTGTTTTGCACCCGTTGTATTTGAACATAGAGCCTATCACACCCGATCATCACGTGGTGTCTCAGCACGAAGAACTTTCGCAACGGTGCATACTCAGGGAGAACACTTCTTGATAATTTTAGTGAGAGATCATCTTATAATGCTACCGTCAATCAAAGCAAGATAAGATGCATAAAAGATAAACATCACATGCAATCAATATAAGTGATATGATATGGCCATCATCATCTTGTGCCTGTGATCTCCATCTCCGAAGCACCGTTGATCACCATCGTCACTGACGCGACACCT
This sequence comes from Triticum urartu, assembly GCF_003073215.2. Taxonomy (NCBI): domain Eukaryota; kingdom Viridiplantae; phylum Streptophyta; class Magnoliopsida; order Poales; family Poaceae; genus Triticum; species Triticum urartu. The sequence goes on from NC_053026.1 coordinate 622,322,735, forward strand.
TGATCACCATTGTAGCATCGTTGTCGTCTCGCCAAGCTTGTGCTTCCACGACTATCGCTACCGTTTAGTGATAAAGTAAAGCATTACATCGCGATTGCATTGCATACAATAAAACGACAACCTATGGCTCCTGCGCAGTTGCCGATAACTCGGTTACAAAACATGATCATCTCATACAATAAAATTCAGCATCATGTCTTGACCATATCACATCACAACATGCCCTGCAAAACAAGTTAGACGTCCTCTACTTTGTTGTTGCAAGTTTTACATGGCTGCTGTGGGCTTAAGCAAGAACCAATCTTACCTACGCATCAAAACCACAACGATAGTTTGTCAAGTTGGTGTTGTTTTAACCTTCACAACGACCGGGCGTAGTCACACTCGGTTCAACTAAAGTTGGAGAAACTGTCACCCGCAAGCCACCTATGTGCAAGGCACGTCGGGAGAACCGGTCTCGCGTAAGCGTACGCGTAATGTCGGTCCGGGCCGCTTCGTCCAACAATACCGCCGAACCAAAGTATGACATGCTGGTAAGCACTATGACTTATATCGCCCACAACTCACTTGTGTTCTACTCGTGCATATAACATCAACACATAAAACCTAGGCTCTGATGCCACTGTTGGGGAACGTAGTAATTTCAAAAAATTTCCTACGCACACGCAAGATCATGGTGATGCATAGCAACAAGAGGGGAGAGTGTGATCTACGTACCCTTGTAGATCGACAGCGGAAGCGTTAGCACAACGCGGTTGATGTAGTCGTATGTCTTCACGGCCCAACCGATCAAGCACCGAAACTACGGCACCTCCGAGTTCTAGCACACGTTCAGCTCGATGACGATCCCCGGACTCCGATCCAGCAAAGTGTCGGGGAAGAGTTCCGTCAGCACGACGGCGTGGTGACGATCTTGATGTACTACTATCGCAGGGCTTCGCCTAAGCACCGCTACAATATTATCGAGGACTATGGTGGCAGGGGGCGCCGCACACGGCTAAGAATATGATCATGAGGATCAACTTGTGTGTCTCTGGGGTGCCCCTGCCTCCGTATATAAAGGTTCAAGAGAGGAGGAGGCCGGCCGGCCCCTATGGCGCGCCAAGGAGGAGTCCTCCTCCTAGCAGGAGTAGGACTCCTACTAGGAGGGGGAAAGAAGTGGGGAAGGAGAAGGAAAGGGGGGCGCCGCCCCCCCTCTCCTAGTCCAATTCGGACCAGGGGGGAAGAGGCGCGGCCCACCTTTGGCTGCCCCTCTCTCTCTCCACTAAGGCCCATATGGCCCATTACTTCTCCCGGGGGGATTCCGGTAACCCTCCGGCTCTCCGGTTTTCTCCGAAATCATCCGGAACACTTCCGGCGTCCGAATAGAGCCGTCCAATATATCAATCTTTATGTCTCGACCATTTCGAGACTCCTCGTCATGTCCGTGATCACATCCGGGACTCCGAACAACCTTCGGTACATCAAAACGTATAAACTCATAATATAACTATCATCGAAACCTTAAGCGTGCGGACCCTACGGGTTCGAGAACAATGTAGACATGACCGAGACATGTCCCCGGTCAATAACCAATAGCGGGACCTGGATGCCCATATTGGCTCCTACATATTCTACGAAGATCTTTATCGGTCAGACCGCATAACAACATACGTTGTTCCCTTTGTCATCGGTATGTTACTTGCCCGAGATTCGATCGTCGGTATCCAATACCTAGTTCAATCTCGTTACCGGCAAGTCTCTTTACTCGTTCCGTAATACATCATCTCGTAACTAACTCTTTAGTTGCATTGCTTGCAAGGCTTAAGTGATGTGCATTACCGAGAGGGCCCAAAGATACCTCTCCGACGATCGGAGTGACAAATCCTAATCTCGAAATACGTCAACCCAACATGTACCTTTGGAGACACCTGTAGAGTACCTTTATAATCACCCAGTTACGTTGTGACGTTTGGTAGCACACAAAGTGTTCCTCCGGCACACGGGAGTTACATAATCTCATAGTCATAGGAACATGTATAAGTCATGAAGAAAGCAATAGCAACATACTAAACGATCGGGTGCTAAGCTAAAGGAATGGGTCATGTCAATCAGATCATTCAACTAATGATGTGATCCCGTTAATCAAATAACAACTCTTTGTCAATGGTTAGGAAACATAACCATCTTTGATTAACGAGCTAGTCAAGTAGAGGCATACTAGTGACACTCTGTTTGTCTATGTATTCACACATGTATTATGTTTCCGGTTAATACAATTCTAGCATGAATAATAAACTTTTATCATGATATAAGAAAATAAATAATAACTTTATTATTGCCTCTAGGGTATATTTCCTTCAGGAAGAGTTCGCCGAGAAGAAGGCACAAGAGAAGCAAGAGAAGTGGTAATTGCTCAAGGACGAGGGGTTGCGCAAGGCGGCCATTGAGGAGAGAAGAGCACGTGTCGCTGAGAACAAAGCCATGTCCAAGCTTCTTGCCGAAGAGAATAGGATCATGACATTGAACCGCGGTGACATGGACGACATCACCAAAGAATGGCATGATATTGCACAAGGCGGGCGGTGCATGTTTCGGTGCCGGCGATGTTTTCTCATAGGGATTTAGATCCAATGCCGCTGATGCATTCAGTGCACCTGGCGATGCTTTCGGTGCCGGAGTTGGAACAAGTGCCGGCGATGGCATCGATGTAGGTGGTGCGGATTGAAGATCATGACGACGGATGAAAAGCGACCAAGATGATGATGGACGTGGTCATCGCCTTTGCATGAAGTCTTTTTGCGTTTGTCGTACAAAACTATGCTTTTATTTGCGCGAAAACTGTGTTTTATTGTTTGAATTTGAACTCAATTGCCGGAATCGCTGTCAAATTCGCTTATCGGGGGTTCTTGGTTTGCGGACCAACGCGGACTTTCGCATGTCTGCTCAGTCGCAGTCCATGTCGGCCCGCAAATCCGTTTTTCAACGAATTGTAAACGTATTTTACGGGTTGGCATTATACGAGATGTGCTAGAGATACTCTTATTCACCCGCGTGTGATAACGGTCCCACGTGTTCATTTCCTAGTAACCCTGCGAACAACATCACACATGATTGATTTTCTAACAATTATGTACACGAGCCCACACAATTCGCTCAATCTAACTACTATGTGTGATGTTCTCACATCACACGTGCCCGCGGTATCGCAGCGGCTGGTCTTAGCCAAGCGTGTGCGATGAGTCCTTGATCACGTACGATTCGGGCTGATGCACACGGTTTTTATTTTGAACTTTATGATGATGTCATTACACACATTTTTTTCTCGCTAACGTGTGTGATCGGAAGACTTAACAGTAGTACTACGTATCCACACTACACTAGTGGATATCTAGGCCCGTTCCCGTGCACGATCGGCTTGACCAGGACCGGACTACAGAGGTGCATTTTTCACCCATTCGGCCGTGCAAGGACGATGTCGAAACTTGGAAGCTGTTCGGTCGTGGAAAGATGGACGATGTGACAAACTGTGCATACAGGATGCCGTGCGTGCAGGCTTCACACATTGACAGTGACTCACTCGATGTATAGGTCCATTCAGCGGCGAGAAGAAATATTTTCATTTTATTTTATGGAGGATGCGGCGAGAAGAAATATTGGCTAGTAGTAAAAGTAGAGGTTGTACTCTACAACGATCCGATTTTGTTTCACTTTCACGGCGTCTTTTGGAAATTTTGGAGACCGAGCAAAGGGTAGCCTGGCTGCTTCCGGCGCCAGACGACCGCGCTGTCACACAAGTCCATGACTCTGCGATCTGCATCCATCCCATTCCTAGGTAGGTGTAGGTACTAGGTAGGTAGTAGGCACGGACGGGCAATGGCGTGGCGCGGTCACCCCGGAGAAGAGACCGCCCGGCCCGAGCACGACCTCCCCCGAGAACTCTCCAAAAACATCCCGCTCGCTCGGTGCCTGCGATGCGATTCCTCCCGTCCCGAGAGAAGCCCATTTTCTTCGTCTCCTCCCTCGGACTCGAGGAAATTAAGGGACAGAAAACGACCTCTGTGGCGGAGACGAAGGGCCAAGGGCTTCCACGGAACCGTGCCTACTGCAGCGGAGGACCGTGCGCTCCTTTCGGCCGCAGAAGAAAAGCCCGGGTGTCCGGCCCCAAAATCGAGACGTGCATTCTCCAATCGTTGCCTTGCGATAATGTTTGATGTAAATGCTCATATATTTCTTTATGGAGGGAGTACTATTTGTGTGAAAAATGGTCGACGACAATAGTGAGCGGACCGCCATGGAGATGCTTGCTCTGAGTGGAGTACATATCGTCGAGACATCGAGGAGGGGCGACGTGACTACTGACTACGCACAAGGCACTCTCCACGACTCTGTGGTACTCCATACTTGGATTCCTAGCTATCCTAGCAGCAACAGGCAGGGACCGGCCGATTCGAGCTAGTCGCTGCCGTCCACACTGACCGCTCCCGTGCTCGTCCGTATGCATGGGCACGATGCCTCCCAAAGGTCCTCAAATTGACTACTCCTCAACTAATGGACACCAGCCAGCCTGCATGCCCTCGCAGGTTGCCGGCCACCAGGCTGCACATCAGTAGTTGGCCTCTGCACATGCCATACATGCCTCAGCCTTTGTCGAAAAACAATACACACTGCATGCCCCAGCGGTTACATTTTTTTTTAAACGGAGGCAAAAGTTTTGCCTTATTAATTAATTAAGAAGAAAAAAATTGCTCAATTAATTAATGGAAACCAGCGGTTAAACTAGAGTCACCAACAAACGATCGATCACATCACACCGAGCCTTCCAACGTCTCCAACGGCCAGATCTTCTCCATGGAATAACTAACTAGGTTTTCACTCAACACGATGCTGTTGCTATTTTATAACCCATATATGAAATGACAAAAATGCCCCGTTTGTTGCAAGGATATTAGAGCATCTTTAGCCACGTACCTCTAATTCAACCCCTCAAACGCTCTCGGACGCGCCCGGTCAGTGACCGAGCGTGTCTGTTTTGAACCCTTACTTTTTCGTTCGCACAGCCACACTTTTTTTTTCATATGTCCGGTCACTTGCACGTGATTGGTGGGCAAGAAGAGCGAGAAAGAAAAGAATGAATAAAGAAAAAGAAAAAGTGATATGGGATGGGGTCGCGTCATACGTGGCGGATTCACCGGGCATGCCCGGGCGCGTCCGCGAGCCCTCATATCGTCCTTATATTTGAGATGGATATGAGGGGGTGCTCCGGGCGTTTGAGAAGGATATGAGGGGTCTAGTTGGGTCGCGTTTTCGTGATAGTGACCGAACGGCCTGTCCGGGCGTTTGAGATGGATATGATGGGTCCGGTTGTAGATGTTCTTACATTTTTATGCATTCGGAATTTATCCGACGACTGAAATTGATGGGGTAAATATTCAATGACTCACAGCGATTTGGATCGAGATCCGACGGTCTATGTCGTGAGATGATTCCAATCGGACAGCCGAGAAGCTCTGAGCTCTAAAGAGGCTCAGGTTCAGACCTAAATCTAAGAGCAACTCTAGCAGACCTCACATTTTGTCAACCTGTAAAATGTGTTTGCAGGTCGCACAGGAGCGGTTATGCAAGCTGAAATTTGCGGCGGCAGACTAGAAACAGCAAACAAACCCCTAAATTTTAAAAAAAATTGTTTCGCGCGAGAAATTTAAGCAACAGCTCGCCGGAGCTCGCTCGCATAGACGGTTCTTCTTCGCATATAAGTTCATACAAGCCACATACATACATAAAGGTTAGATATGGTAGACAGGGCCTACGCTACCGCACCACTGCAACAAAATTGAGCTCACCGGAGCTCCTGCGGTATCTGCCCACCGGCGGCGATCAGTCGGAGTCGGAGGAGTCGGAGTCGAGGTCGACGAAGAGCTTCGCCTGCTCCTCCTTCATCACGCGCAGGTCGGCCTCCTTCGATGCGTGCGCCTGCGACGCCGTGAGGCCCGTCTCGAGGAAGAGCCGCTCGTACTTGAGCTCGCGCCGGATGCGCTCTTCCATCTCTTCCTGATCTCTCGCCGACCGCTCGAGGACGACGCGCTCGAGGAGCTCCTCTTGCCCCGGTGGGAGGTAGTCCTCAGGTCCGATGACGCCTCGGCGCGGCGGCGCATCGGGCACGGCCTCCTCCGGCTCCCTCTTCACCGGAACGAGCCGCAAGCTCGATGCGCCCGCGGATGAGCACCACGCGGACCCGTGGCCGGATGAGCTCCCCGCGGACCAGTTGCCGGAGGAGGCGCGGCGGTGACGGGCGCGCTCGAGCTCGAACTCGTCGAGCTCGCGCCGGTCAAATGCCGGCGGCGGCCGGGCACCCTGGTTGAGCCACCGACGCGCCCCCCGCTTGCGCACGGCGTCAGATCTGGTGTGGCGGCGGCGCTCCGCCTCATCCCCCGAGTCGGCCATGGTGGTTCAAGGCTCGCCGGTGGCGAGAAATCGAGCGGTGTCGGGGGAATTGAAGGGGAACGCGGCGGCGGGAGGATAGGGTTTCGACCCGCATCTGCCCCGCAAACCCGCAGTTATAGTGGCTCGGGGGTTGCGTTTGCGGGCTGCGGCAAAAAATTTACGGGCCGGACATCGATGCGGGCTCTAGTCTGGTCAGAAAAATGTATCGAGCCCGTATAATCGCCGGAATTATACGAGTTCGCGCCGGATGCGGGATCTGCTAGAGTTGCTCTAGCTATTTTCCACACGGTCCCTATGTATCTATCCGTTTGTTTCATCCGCCGTCGGGGCGCTCCTCCTGCTTCCGTCCGCTAGATACGGTACGACGACGCATGCATACCTGAGCGCTGGTTTCCATGGAGATTTGTGACTTTTCTGCGGTGGCCGCCCGAGTACGTACAAAACGTGATGGCTGTCTTTTTGGTGGATGGGAACAGAACAGAAAATTATACGTATATGTTTCTCGTGAGAATTGTATACGTTTCTGGACCGTTTTTTTAGGGTTCCTGGGTATTTTTTTTCTCTCTCTTTTTTTGCGAGAAGGTTCCTGTGTATTCTTGGTGCTGTAGAAAACTGCATGCATGTAAATGTAGTGAATCGCGGGCAGAAAAGAAAAATGTATGCATGCGTGGCGCGTGTAGCGTTGCTCCTAGTCCTAGCCTAGGTCGACCGAAACTTATCTGTCTTGTGGTTATTGGCACTCTATATTTTTATTTTATTTTGAGAGAGACCTGTGCTCCAATTTGTACTAGCACGCATACGGCCCCATGACATTTTGTGTAAAGCACGGGCGACCGTTGATGGTGATGGGTCACATTTTGTTCACGTGAACAGACCCGGCTAGCGAATCCTTAAAATGTCGTCATTGCTTAGATCATGCAGCGTTTTTTGTCTTGTTTAAGTTAACATCTCGAAATTTATTAATTAGGGTGTGTAAACGCAGAAAACTGATTTCTATAGGTGAACACCTCTCCTGCTGTGCGGTGTACTCGTACGAAATTTACTAATTGCACCCACTAGTTCTTTTTTCTGCGAGAAAACTTCTAATCTATTCATGAACTGTCATGGTAGTAAAAAAACACTAGAAATAATAAAAATTACATCCAGATCAATTGACTACCTAGCGACGACTACAAACACTAGAGCGAGCCGAAGGCGCGCCGCCTTTATCGCCCCTCCTTTACCGGCGCCAGGCTAAGAGCAACTCTAGCAGACCCCGTATATCTCGCGAACCCACAAATTTCCGGCGAGTATATGGGCTCGGCTCAATTTTCTGTTCAGAACAAAGCATGTATACTTGTCAGACCCGTAATTTTTTTATTGCAGCCCGCAAACCGCCCCCCCCCCCCTCCCCGAAGCTCTTCGTATTACTTCCGGGCTGGCCAAGCCGACCGAACGGAGAAAACACCCGATCCGATAGTGGAAGAAGAGAAACTCGATGCAGCTGCCTGGTCATAGATCTTACATTCGTATCCTCTCCGACTCGTCGGTTAGGAGAGTAGCGACTAAAAAGAAATCATTATACAGGATAACTGCTGTAGAGATAAAATGTAGGAAGGAGAAAGTTGGTTTCAATGAGTCATGTGACCATTTAAGGGCATCATCTAAGTTCGAGAACTTTGGATACTTAAAGGCTACAGCACATGCTAAGTGTTGACTGAGATTCTTTTTTTCCGACAGGTGGTTTTGTGCTTGAGGTTGAGGATGATCGGCAGAAAAGAGTAATAAACTTTTTGACAAATCACGCTCATGAAAATGCAATACACCTGAACGGTAGATTCTACCACGGAAGTCCATGAATGCTGCCGTATATCTAGGGTTTTGTGGGACAGATACGGGCTCTCTCCCCCGCATTTTCTCGCCGCCGGTGAGCCCTCTTCCGCCTCCAAACGTCATGTGGGGCTGTATGTGGAACTCCGGCGGCAGCGGCGACCCCGAGCGCGAGCGTTGTGTCCGCACGGCACGGAAGTGGACGAACATGGGCCTCGAGCCGCCATCAATGCTCCTCCGTCGCGAGACAGAGGAGGGGCCCTTCCGGCGCGACGCTTCTCCCCGTGAAGAGGGAGTGGTCGGAGGAGCCAGAGAAGATCGAGCTCGTCGCCGTCAAGCAGGAGCCCGAGGAGATCGAGCGCCGAGACGTCGTCGGGCCCGAAGATTTCGTGGCCGATGTCGACGTGGTCGTGGCCGCCATTGCCAAACGGAGTTTGCGCGAGGAGGCGGAGCGTCAGCGCCACGACGAGGAGCTCGAAGACCTCATCCTCAAGCAGGCGGTCGCGAACAACCTTGCCGCGAAGGACAAGGACGACGAGTTGCGGCGCATTCGCGAGGAGCAGAGGCAGAAGTTGATCGATGTCGACAGCTCCGACAAGGAGGAATGAGCTCCTCCACCGCGCCATCCTTGGCCGCGAGCTCGTCCATTTTGATACATCGACCTCGGCCTCGCCGCCGCGAGATCCCCCACCCCCCTCTAGTAGTAGTAGTAGAATGTAGTACGTATGATCATGTAGTATGTGATGAATTAGTGTATGATCATGTAGTATGTGATGAACTAGTGTGGTTGCAATTTCTTCCGAGAAAGTTTTTTTTAAAAATTATACATTTTCATATACGGGGTCTACTCTACCGCGTATGATTTCGATCCGCAAAACATATCTTCGTCGAACTGTAAATGCCTTATACGGCTCGGAATTATACGGGGGCTGCTAGAGATGCTCTAAACTCGTTGTAGTAGATAGTACATACGTATAACTGAGAAATTGAAAACAGCATGACCAACCGATAAATTTTGTTTTAAATTGTTTGGATTGCTTACCATGTATGTATGTCACGTGGTACCGACCGATGGACTTTATTTTTTCGGGAGAAAGACCGACCGATGGACTTGGTGGAGTGGAGTGGCAGGGATCCAAGTTCAACCTCGTACGTACAATACCACCAACTATCTCTGGCTCCGAGCCCGCCGTAGTACATGCAAGTGCCGTGCATTCCGATCGCGGCACGGCACGGGGCAGACATCTGCATGGGCGAACCGCCGCAGCCGCCGTGATCCGAGGGTCGGCGCCTCCCACTTCCTTCCTTCCTCCCCACTCGTCAGTGAGTGACACGCACAAGGGAAGTCTCGCCCCGCCCGCGTATAAGTAGCCGCCCACCGCTTGGCCCGGGGCCGAGATACCACGCCGCCGCCGCCGCCTTTGTGCACCACAACCACACTACACCAGCTGTTTCTACCGCCGCGCCGCTTCCTCCCTTCATCCTAGCTAGCCCCGCCACCGCCGCGCGTTCGGATTACCGGTACGTAGAATCTCCCGTCCGTCCGCCGCTCGGTTTGGTTTCTATCTAGTACTGTACTAGGTCTGTGGGCAGCCAAGATCGGCAGTCCTTCCTCCGCGCCGTCTGGATGGACGGATGGATGCAGTAGCCGGTCATGTGACGAGCTGGCTTTTCCGGCGGTTTCTCTTTCATTTCACAATTTTGCAGCTTCGTGCTCGCCTTGTGTGATTCACTCTCCACGTCCACGACTGGGCTGATTTCCTCTCGAGTTTCTGTAGCAAAATTCTTGTATATACTCCAGTAACTAGACCTGACGTCTTTCGTAACAACAAGTTGAGGTGATGAGCTCTTCTTCGGTTCTTCCTCGTCAAGTCGTGTGTGTAGAGCACATTAGTTTACCCCGTGCGTCGTTTCTATTGGTAGCTAGCACTACGGCTACTATCAACTTCTTTCTGGTCTAAGCAAAAGCAAACAGAATTTTCTCTTCGAGTTTAAGCCATCCCATCCCAGGAAAATACCCTGGTTCTCAATGAACCTGATTAAAGAAAAGTTTCTGGGAAAAAATTAGTAATTCAGGAAAAGGTTAAAACTTTGAAACTTTTTTCAAACGAACTTCCTACTGGCGTACTTGTACAAAAGTTTCGACAACGAAAAACTCCCATAAAAAAATCTGAGCAGAAAAAAACAAATTTTCCAGGACAATATACAACCAATAGTATAACTATAATATAGTGTTGGTTTTGTTTTTTTCGCCAACAATACCACGAAAGTCATTTCTTCGCAAAACATTTTTACGCGAGTGTAACGCTTGAGCAAGTTTGTTGTCAAATTCATGATTTCTCGACTATTTTTGTGGTTACTCTATTATTTTTTTTAAGAAATGGGTGCACCTACCGCCAGGTTCTATTTGTTCCCCTCCTCTGATCTGATGCCTATTTTTATATAAGAGTTGAGGTTGTTTCTCTCATCAGCTCATGGATCTACTGCGGAGCCCCGTCAAGGGAGTGGTCGCGGATGTCAAAGGGAGAGCGCCTTGGTACAAGGACGACTGGCTTGCAGGCCTTCGAGCTGGCTTCGGGTCAGTTTTCTGCTTGTATTTTGTACTTCCTCCGTTTACAGGCGTTTTAGACAATTTAGACAGTGCCTAAAACAGTTCAAAGCTAGCTGTCCAAAACGTCTTATAAAAACAAATCAAGGGGAGTATATAATATAAACAAGCCCAACAAGATCAATTTTTTACATGTTTACAAAGAGATTTGCTTATGTTTCTTCACTTCTAATGTTCGTTTGCCAGGATATTGGCCCCTACCATGTATATATTCTTCGCCTCCGCACTCCCTGTCATCGCATTCGGAGAGCAGCTCAGCAACGAAACAAGTAAGATAAATAGTCCCAAACAATTTTAGCTGTCTATATTCTTGATCCAAGGCCATATGATTCTCTTACCTTCTAAGAGGTAAGATCACTAAATAGGCAATAAATTTTGGATTTTGGAAGGACAGGGATTTTTTAGAAAAGGAGAAAGACAGGGATTAATAATATGAAAATACTATATTGCTATAACTCTTGCCATATCGACTATCACATGAAAATAAATAAATAAATAAAATTCAGAAAATAGTATACATACTTTAACTTGTATATGCATCAACATGTTTGCAAGTTTGATAAACTACAAATTTGACATATGAATGGAACTTTTGCATACAATTTAAATTATGCATTTGTTTTTAGTCAGATATCAGTTTATTCAAAACAAAAAATTGAGAATCCATTGACAACGGTTTTGTTCCGCATACAAAATTAAATTTGATTTGTTTTGTTTGGATTTTTTAAGGCACACACAATTTCTTTGAGCCATCCATCCATATTTAGTTTGTTTTTCTAATACGTTAGAATCTTTTCAGATATGTTAGATCTTTGTACCACAAGATGTAAAATTTTCTTAGAATGTTTCATCTCCATATACATGGAGTTCACTAATTTAATTCCGTTTTCGCAAATAAATATAGTAATTTAATCACCTTGATTTGGTGAATAAAGTGTCTGATTTGCTTAGGAAAGACAATAATGTGCATTAGTAGTTCCCTTTTTATGCCACAATGCATTAATTGGAGGATCCAGTATAATCTTTTTGCAATAAAAAGCATCAATAATCAAAGGCCAGGACTCATTACAACTCTGACCCCTCTAGAGGTAAGAAGAACCATTGTAAAATTGCTTAACAAGTAAATTCTTGCCCTCTTAATTTCCACACTCTACTACACATGGGGAAGTTTAAAATTTTCACGCAATCTGTAGCACTAAAGATGTGATCTGTTTCAGATGGTATTCTCAGCACAGTTGAAACTTTGGCATCTACGGCGATATGTGGGATAATACATGCGATTCTTGGTGGGCAACCCATGATGATCGTTGGAGTCGCAGAGCCTACTATTATCATGTACACGTATCTCTACAACTTTGCCAAGAAGCAGCCAGGGCTGGGAGAACGGCTATATTTGGCTTGGGCTGGATGGTACGTAGTAGTAGGTACTAAAACAGATTCCACCTCCATCATGTGACAGCTTTGATATTGTAAACATGCATGCTCTCTCTTGAAGTGCAGGGTCTGCATTTGGACTGCCATCATGCTGTTTCTCTTGGCAATGTTCAATGCTTCCAATGTTATAAGCAGATTCACGAGGGTTGCAGGAGAACTTTTCGGGATGTTGATCACCGTTCTCTTTCTGCAAGAAGCTATCAAGGTATGCCATCATGTCTAGTAAATTAATCCTAGTTATTATTATTTTCACCGTGCGGAGAATACTTAATACGGGGACTATCTATGTATTGCAGGGAATCGTGAGTGAGTTCAGTATGCCGAAAGATGCTGAGATCTCTGACCGCAGTTCGGCTACTTACCAGTTCCAGTGGATATATGTCAATGGCCTACTTGGTGTCATCTTCTCAATTGGCCTGCTATACAGTGCACTCAAGACTAGGCGGGCAAGGTCATGGCTGTATGGCATAGGTTGGTCACACGTTTACGCCATTTATCTTGTTGTGTCTATCTATTAGTTAAGCTCAAACCTATCAAACTCTCTGCCATGTTCACTGATCATCTTGCCTTTAAGTTGCCGCTTGCAGGATGGATTAGGAGCTTCATCGCCGATTATGGTGTCCCGCTTATGGTGATCGTGTGGACAGCATTTTCGCACGCACTACCGAGCGGTGTCCCTTCAGGAGTGCCTAGGAGGCTCTTCAGTCCACTTCCCTGGGAGTCAAGTTCACTGGGGCATTGGACTGTAGCAAAGGTATCAAGTCAAATTGCTTGTGGTTCTACATGTATAGATGTTTTTCATGGTCTCCATAGTTCAAACTTAGTAAAGCTTATAAATATTGAGTGCCATGGGTCTCATGAATGTTTCTTTTTGGTGTTTACTTTCAGGATTTATTTTCTGTCCCTCCAGTATATATATTTGCAGCCATCGTGCCTGCTTTGATGGTTGCTGGACTTTACTTCTTTGATCATAGTGTAGCTTCACAGTTGGCTCAGCAACAGGAGTTCAATTTGAAAAAACCTTCTGCCTACCATTACGACATTTTGGTACTTGGATTCATGGTATGTGGTGTCTAACTCATTCTATTTGCAAACTCTTCTTTTGTGAGCCTTTTCACGGTTTTGTTAAGAACCTCTAATAGTCAAGAGCATTGTTGAGGAAATCGTTAACTAGTAACTGCTCGGTTGGCTGGCAAGTAGGGGATTAATAGGCTAATCGGCAAGTTAATCGGCCATTTAATCAATTAATCGGACGATTTATCAATTTATCGGCTACTCGATGACCCTATGAGTAGGGATTAATCGGCAAGTTAACTGGTTAATCGGATGAATTCTTGAACAGGGGTCAAGAGTGAAGTGCATCCTAGGTCCTCAAACTATTTCAGAGTTGCTCGGACTATGAAAAAAGTGTCATACAGGTCCTCGAAGGTCCTCGAAGTGCAATAAGTGTATGCATATGTGACACCTCTGAAATAGTTCGGGGACCTGGATGACACACATTGTGGTTCGAGGAATTGAATGACAATTTTCATAGTTTGAGGACCTATGTGACACCTCTGAAATGATCTTCAGACCGGACTACGTTTTAATTCCAAATTCTGATTCACCAGGTCATGTTTCCTTTTCTCATAGTATATATGTGAATGGTGCAGGTCCTACTATGCGGTTTGATTGGCATTCCTCCAGCAAATGGAGTACTCCCTCAGTCCCCCATGCATACAAGAAGCCTTGCTGTCCTCAAGGGGCAGGTGAGTGAGACTCAGACTGATTTGCATCATTTGCTACAGTAGCCAGTTTTGCTCATCCCACTTCTCTTTTTTCTGTCAATTTAGTTAATGCGCAAAAAGATGCTTCAAACTGCCAAAGAGGGCATGTCGAACCATGCAAGCAGTTTGGAAATCTATGGCAAGATGCATGAAGTGTTCATTGAAATGGATAATAAACAGGATGTGAGTTTCTCAATCTTAGTCATCTTACTATCTTATTTCCCCTTCATGTCATACACAACAAATAAGTCTTTTTGTAGCGAACAATATTGCAACAGTTGCCAGAGTGACTTCTCGGCTAAAAATATCTGTCATGCAGGCTGATTCTGTTGACAACGACTTGAAGAGCTTGAAGGATGCTGTGCTGCGTGAGGGCGACGAGGATGGAAAATTGGCTCGAGAATTTGATCCTAGAAAACATATCGAAGCACATTTGCCCGTTCGTGTTAACGAGCAGAGACTAAGCAACCTGCTGCAATCCCTACTGGTTGGTGGCTGTGTTGCAGCTATGCCGGTTATCAAGATGATACCGACTTCGGTCCTCTGGGGTTACTTTGCCTACATGGCCATTGATAGTCTACCCGGGAACCAGTTTTGGGAAAGGATACAATTTTTGTGCATTGGAGCAAGCCGACGCTACAAGTAATGTCTAATCTGAATCTATCTGCTCATCTCATGCATCTGAACAAATGAACTTTATGAGTGCTTCCTCTCGGTATGCAACATATCACACTAACCCGCGGTATTGTAACCATTGCAGGGTCTTGGAAGGTCCCCATGCATCATTCGTGGAGTCGGTGTCTCGGAGAACGATATATGTCTTCACGATCTTCCAGATTGTGTATTTCTTGCTATGCTTCGGCACGACATGGATACCAATAGCCGGAATTCTCTTCCCGCTGCCTTTCTTCCTCATGATTCTCATTAGGCAGTACCTACTCCCCAAGTTCTTTGAGCCCAATGACTTGCGGGAACTGGACGCGGCGGAGTACGAAGAACTTGAAGGGGTCCAACATGAACACACACTACTGGTATATATAAGTTCAGCTTGCATTTCTCCGATAGCTTTTAAGTTTTGTTTCATTCTCTGAAATGCCCCAAGGTGTCCATCTTCCTTTATTTGTTAATCTGAAACTTTTGGTTCCTCATACAGGAGGAAGATGGCTCGTTTTCAGGAAGCTGCGACAGCAGGATCGACGCTGAAATATTGGATGAGCTCACAACAAACCGCGGAGAGCTGAAGCACAGGGTCGTGTGCCATCGTGAAGAAAGGCACCTTCAGGCCCATTCAAACGCCGTTCAGCCAAGCGTCTGAAGATAGAACGATGGCCCGAGGACCGACGGAGGATTTCGCCGATGATTCTATCAGAAATGGGGAGGGAAATCCTCAGGCAGCAGCTCTTTGCCGAATGCACTATTATTGTTCGCTGATATGCATATGGTACTGTAGCATGGCTTTTCCCATAAGTCAGGCAATTTAGCAGTGAGAGCAGCAGATTGAAGAAATTACTGGATAGCTATGGTGAGGAGTTGAAAGATTAGCTCGTTAGGTATTGCCGCAAAACTGTTGCTCTGTGACCTGTTGTTGCCTGTGTGTGCTTAGTGAGTTAGCTTGCTCTGTTTGAGCGTACGAGTTTGCACATATTGCTTGAGATTCTATGGATGCCGTGTGTTCTGGCTGTAATTTTGGTGCCTGTTGTTGCCTGTGTGTGCTTAGCTTGCTCTGTTTGAGTGTAAAAAGTTTCAGTTTGAAATGAGGTGCTAATTAACAACCGAATGGCTTCGATTTTAATCGACATGTCACATCATTTTCAACACTACAAATGTCACAATTTGCTGCTGTTTCCGGTCTTGGTCAGGCTGCCCATGGCCCGGGCCTTCTCCCGGAGGACAAACTTCTGCGTCTTCCCCGTCGAGGTCTTGGGCAAGTCCTCGAACACCACCGTCTTCGGCGCCATGTAGTGCGGCAGCCTCTCCCGGCAGAAACCGATGATCTCTGCCTCCGTGGCAATAGCACCGTCCTTCAGCTTGACGAACGCGCATGGCGTCTCCCCCCAGTGGTCGTCGGGCCTCGCCACGACCGCCGCCTCCAGCACCGCCGGGTGGCTGAAGATCACCGACTCCACCTCGATGGAGCTGATGTTCTCGCCGCCTGATATGATGATGTCCTTGGCCCGGTCCTTGAGCTGGATGTACCCGTCCGGGTGCCGCACGGCGAGGTCGCCGGTGTGCAGCCACCCGCCGCCCATGGACTCCTTGGTGGCGGTGATGTCCTTGTAGTATCCACTCATGACGGTGTTGCCGCGGAACATCACCTCGCCCACCGCCTCGCCGTCGCGCGGCACGCTCTCCATGGTCGTCGGGTCCTTGACGTCGACCTCCTCCATCGCGACGTGCTGGAACCCCTGCCGCGCCTTGAGCCGCGCGCGCTCCTCCGCCGGCAGCGCGTCCCACTCCGGCATCCACGTGCACACGGTGGCCGGGCCGTACGTCTCCGTGAGGCCGTAGATGTGGTACACCGCGAAGCCGAGCTCCTCCATCTCGGCCAGGACCCGGGGCGGCGGCGGCGCGCCGCCCGTCATGACGCGCACCGTGCCCGGCAGCGGCCTCCGGTCCGCGGCCGGCGCGTTGACGATCATGTTGAGCACCGTGGGCGCGCCGCCCATGTGCGTCACCCCGTGGCGCGCGATGCTGTAGAAGATGAGGGCGGCGGTGAAGTGGCGGAGGCAGACGTTGGTGCCGCCCTGCATGGCCACGCCCCACGGCAGGTGCCAGCCGTTGCAGTGGAACATGGGCACCGTCCACAGGTAGGTCGGCATCGGGGTGATGTCGTAGGCGAGGACGGTGCCGATGGTGTTGAGGTAGGCGCCGCGGTGGTTGTACACCACGCCCTTGGGCCGCGACGTCGTGCCGGACGTGTAGTTGAGCGTGATCGGGTCCAGCTCGTCCGCGGGCCACCGGATGTCAAACTCAGACGGAGCGCTCTTTATGAGACCCTCGTAGTCGTAGTCCGCCGCCCGGCCGGAGTCTTGGCCGGCGTCGTCCGAGATGGTTACGAGGACCGGAATGCTGGCGGCGCCGGGCTCTGAGTCGGCGAGGCGCTTGAGGGCGGCTCTCCCGACGTCGAGGAGGCTGGACTCGACGAGGAACACCTTGGCGCCGGAGTGCTTGAGCAGGGCGGACACCATGGGCGCGTCGTGGCGCGTGTTGAACGTGCAGAGGACGGCGCCGGCCATGGGCACGGCGAAGTGCAGCTCGTACATCGTCGGCACGTTCGGGCTGAGCACAGCCACCTGCACACTCCGGATAGTGAAAAAACAGAGAAGTTCTTACTATCACTCTGACTATTTTTCACTCTCAGATAGATCCCGGGCCGGACGTGCAGAGAGCAAGCAAAAGGCAGAGAGCGACAACGGCGGATGGGAGCGTGACGGTGTAATCTCTATCCAGGATAGGAGATGAACTCAGGCAGGCACACACAAAGCACACAAGAACACACAGAGCTTTTGGTGGCAACGCACTTCTGCGGCTTTTCTCTTGTTCTTTTTTTTTGCTTAATCAAACAAACTGATTACAACTCCTTTTAAAGGGGAGCAAACGTACCGACCAAGCCACACACCGGCTTGCTCCGATTTCTACTCACCACTACCCACACGCACACACGTTGAGTCACTGCCACGAAGGAGCTAGTCCACAACGGCACCGCGATCCGCTTCTCTAGCTCCACGTCCATCTGATCACGACTTGGCTACTGGGACTCCACACTACACGGGTGCATGCAGCTTCACACTAACAGAACGACCACTAAGCTAGTTCTTGACTAAATCTAACTAGTACTTGCATGTACTCACAACTCCTGGTTCACTTGACTGACGATCAGGTCTCACCTCTGTTAATCCATCAGTCCACTTCACCATGATGGCATGCATCGCTATACTAGACTCAGACTCAACAAACTCAAACAGAAATAAAACATAATAAACTCCTAAACAACAAGATTAACACCAACAATCACCCCCTTAATCTTGTTGTCTTTTATCGGGAACTCCCATGCCGTAGCATCACAGCAGCCCCGGCTCGTCGTCGGCTGTCGCGGCAGCAAGAAGCGCCCGCTGCTTCCTTGGCTCGGTGCAGTCCTTGGAGTAATGCCCGTACTCTTGACAGTTGTAGCAACGCACCTTGCGTATGTCGAAGTTGCCCTTCTTCTTGCCGGTGCCGCTGCGGTGGCGAGCAAGCCACTCCTCCTTCGTGAGGAGCAGGCGACTCCCACCACCCTGGTCGTAGTTGCTGGCGCCCTCGTCTAAGTCGCTCCGGTTCTCCGCCGTTTTGAGCCTTCCCACAAGCTCTTCCATGGACATGGTTTTAAGATCAAGAAGCTGTTCAATGGCAATGGCTACCTGGGTATACTTGGACGGCACGATGCGGAGAAGCTTCTTCACGACCTTCACCTCGTCGAGGTTCTCACCGAGCGTGCGCAGCTTGTTGGCGATCCCGTTCATGCGCATGGCGAGCTCATCGAGGGTCTCCCCGCTCCTCATGCGGACGACATCAAACTCCTTGAGAAGAGTCTGCGCCTTGGCCTCATGGACGCGGGCATCGCCGACCCGCATGATCTTGATGGCATCCCATGCCTCCTTTGCCGTCGCCTTCACGGCAAGCGTGGAGTGCATCTCCTCCGGCACGGCTCGCAGAATTGCCGCAAGCGCCGCCCTGTCCTGGCTGAATGTCCCGCCTCCCTCGATGGCGTCCCACACGCGTTGGGCCTCCATGTTCACCTTCATGATCAGCGACCACTCGAAGTAGTTCGTCGCCGTCAGCGGCGGGTAGACGACGGTGCTGCTGGCCTGGTGGACGACCTCCTGCTGCACCACCACCTCGCGGCAGCCACGCCGCGTCGGGCTCCGGCCTCGGCGCACCACCGACGAGGCCGAGACATGGCGGCGACCCGGCGACGGAGTGCGTGAACCTTCAGTCACCATGGCTCTGAATACCAAATGTAATCTCTACCCAGGATAGGAGATGAACTCAGGCAGGCACACACACAGCACACAAGAACACACAGAGCTTTTGGTGGCAACGCACTTCTGCCGCTTTTCTCTTGTTCTTTTTTTGCTTAATCAAACAAACTGATTACAACTCCTTTTAAAGGGGAGCAAACGTACCGACCAAGCCACACACCGGCTTGCTCCGATTTCTACTCACCACTACCCACACGCACACACGTTGAGTCACTGCCACGAAGGAGCTAGTCCACAACGGCACCGCGATCCGCTTCTCTAGCTCCACGTCCATCTGATCACGACTTGGCTACTGGGACTTCACACTACACGGGTGCATGCAGCTTCACACTAACAGAACGACCACTAAGCTAGTTCTTGACTAAATCTAACTAGTACTTGCATGTACTCACAACTCCTGGTTCACTTGACTGACGATCAGGTCTCACCTCTGCTAATCCATCAGTCCACTTCACCATGATGGCATGCATCGCTATACTAGACTCAGACTCAACAAACTCAAACCAGAAATAAACATAATAAATCCTAAACACAAGATTAACACCAACGCGGGCAGTTCCATTACTTCCACGTCCGCGGGCAGGAAGTGGCGAGGGGCGGAGCGGAGCGTGAGCTGCATCTTCCCCGCAGTGCCCTGAATGCCGCGGAGTTTTACCGGGCTGGAAGTGCAACTATCCCTAGGTGGTTTTGGTAATTCATAACAACATATAGCTCATTGAGCTAATGCTATTCCAAGATGACTATTTCAGGAAAGCTCAATGATTGGCATGGCATGGATGTGAAAGTGGAACCCTCAAAATGCTAAGGACAAAAGGTTGGCTCAAGCTCAAAAGCTCAAGACTCTTTTTTATATTTTAGTGATCCAAGATCACATTGAGTCTTTAGGAAAAGCCAATACTATCAAGGAGGGATGAGGTGTTGCTTAATGAGCCTCTTGCTTTATGTGCTTAGTGATATGCTCCAAAACCCTCAACTACTTTCCCATATCCACATATGACCTAAACCCTAAGCCAAACTCGGTCCTACCGATTCTTCTATCCGGCGCCACCGAGTTTCACTTGTCATAAGCCACTGCCAAACCCTAGCAATTCGGTTCTACCGATAGGGATCTCGGTCTCACCGAGATGGGATTGCAAACTCTCTGTTTCCCTTTCGTATTTTCGGTCTCACCGAAAGAGCGGATCGGTCCCACCGAGATTGCAATGTAAACTCTCTGTTTCCTTTTTGTAACTTTTGGTCTCACCGAAAGAGCAAATCGGTCCCACCGAGTTTGCCTGACCAACTCTCTGGTTAGCTTATTACCAAAATCGGTCTCACCGAGTTTGTGTAATCGGTCTCACCGAGATTACGTTATGCCCAAACCCTAACCATATCGGTCCTACCGAGTTGCATGTCAGTCCCACCGAAAATCTCTAACGGTCACTAGGTTTACTTTTCGGTCCGACCGAGTTTGTTGATTCGGTCCCACCGAGATTGGTAAATTGTGTGTAACGGTTGGATTTTGTGTGGAGGCTATATATACCCCTCCACCTCCTCTTCATTCGTGGAGAGAGCCATCAGAACACATACATTCCAACTCATTGTTCTGAGAGAGAACCACCTACTCATGTGTTGAGACCAAGATATTCCATTCCTACCATATGAATCTTGATCTCTAGCCTTCCCAAGTTGCTTTCCACTCAAATCTTCTTTCCACCAAATCCAAATCCTATGAGAGAGAGTTGAGTGTTGGGGAGACTATCATTTGAAGCACAAGAGCAAGGAGTTCATCATCAACACACCATTTGTTACTTCTTGGAGAGTGGTGTCTCCTAGATTGGCTAGGTGTCACTTGGGAGCCTCCGACAAGATTGTGGAGTTGAACCAAGGAGTTTGTAAGGGCAAGGAGATCGCCTACTTCGTGAAGATCTACCGCTAGTGAGGCAAGTCCTTCGTGGGCGATGGCCATGGTGGGATAGACAAGGTTGCTTCTTCGTGGACCCTTCGTGGGTGGAGCCCTCCGTGGACTCGCGCAACCGTTACCCTTCGTGGGTTGAAGTCTCCATCAACGTGGATGTAGGATAGCACCACCTATCCGAACCACGGGAAAAACATCCGTGTCTCCAATTGCGTTTGAATTCTCCAAACCCTTCCCTTTACATTCTTGCAAGTTGCATGCTTTACTTTCCGCTGCCTATATACTCTTTGCATGCTTGCTTGAATTATGTGTATGATTGCTTGACTTGTTCTAAAATAGCTAAAATCTGCCAAGAACTAAAATTGGGAAAAGGTTAAGTTTTTATTTGGTCAAGTAGTCTAACCCCCCCTCTAGACATACTTTCGATCCTACAAGTGGTATCAGAGCTTTGGTCTCCATTTGCTTTGATCTCCATAGCTTTTGGTGGTCATAGCCTTGGTTTCACAACCTAGGAGAGTATGGCGTCTAGCGAGGGAAATTATCACCGTAGAGGTCCTTACTTTGATGGTACTAATTTTGCTAGTTGGAAGCATAAAATGAAAATGCATATTCTTGGACATAACCCCGCCGTTTGGGCTATTGTGTGTGTTGGTTTGCAAGGTGACTTCTTTGATGGGAGAGAACCGAACCGTGAAGCTACCGCGGATGAGTTGAAGATGTTGCAATACAATGCTCAAGCTTGTGATATTCTCTTCAACGGATTGTGCCCCGAAGAATTCAACAAAATCAGCCGTCTTGAGAATGCAAAGGAAATTTGGGACACTTTGATTGATATGCACGAAGGTACCGACTCCGTCAAGGAATCCAAGTTGGATGTGCTTCAAAGTCAATTGACAAGTTCAAAATGAAGGATGGTGAAGGTGTCGCTGAAATGTACTCTAGGCTTGCTCTCATCACAAATGAGATTGCCGGCTTAGGAAGTGAAGAGATGACCGATAGATTCATCATCAAGAAGATTCTAAGAGCCTTGGATGGAAAATATGATACCGTGTGCACATTGATCCAAATGATGCCCAATTACAAAGATCTCAAGCCAACGGAGGTGATTGGAAGAATTGTTGCTCATGAGATGTCACTTAAGGATAAAGAGGAACTTCACAACAAATCAAGTGGTGCCTACAAAGCCTCATGTGAAGCCCCTACATCATCAAGTGAGAAACAAAACTTCAATGAAGAATTGAGCTTAATGGTGAAGAACTTCAACAAGTTCTACAAGAGTAGAAGCAAAGATAGAAGCTTCAAGTCAAGGTCCTACAATGACAAAAGATCTTCTAGTCGAGAGCGAAACTGCTACAATTGTGGAAGACCCGGACACTATTCCAATGAGTGTACGGCTCCCTACAAGAGAAGAGAAGATTCTCCAAAAAGAAGAAGCAGAATCACCACCAAGAGAGAGAAGGAGTAGGATGATCGTTATGAACGAAGATACTCACGGAGAAGCAAGGATTCGGAAAGGAAGGAAAATCATCAAGGAGCTACACAAACGAAGACATCAAGCTCATGTTGGTGAATGGGTATCCGGCTCCGACTCCGACAGCCACTCCGAGAGAAGTTATCACTCGACTCCGAATATACTCAAGATGAAGGTGTTGCCGGTCTAGCACTTGTGTCAACCAACTCCTGACATATTTGACTCACCAAATGAAGGAATTGGAAGATGCTTCATGGCCAAAGGTCCTAAGGTAACACCCGAGTATGTTGATTTCAATAGTGATGAAGATGACTTGTTAGGTGATGATTTTGCTTGTTGACAACTCTAGTGATGAATACTATGATGAAAGACCAATTAATCATGCTAATCAAGATAAAACGAATGACAATGATAAGGAGAAGATTGAGGCTCTAACTAAAGAACTAAAAACTCTTAAGTTAGCTCATGACACTATCTTCGAAGATCATCGAGAACTTTTAAGAGCTCATGAGAAATACGCTTTGAAAAGCTCAATCTTGAGCAAGAGCATGAGTTCTTAAAGGCAATCAATGATGATCTCCGCAAGAAAAGTTCTTCTTACATTGCCAAGCGTTTACTCTTATCCACTTACATGCCTCAAGTCAAGTCTAGTAACAAGAAAGATTCTTCCTCTAGTAGTAACAATGATCATGCTAAATCCAATATTGTTGCTTCTAGTAGTTCTCTTGATTCCACTAATGATTCTCTTAGCCAAGTTACACTTGAGCAAGAAAATAGCTTATTGAAGGGAATTATAGAGAAAGGAGTGTACAAAAGCCTTGCCGGGAGTAAGCAATTCGAGGAAATTGTGCGCAAGCAAGGAATGCACCGGAAGAATCAAGGTGTTGGTTTTGAACGAAAGTTCAATGCCAATGGAGTTGAGTGGGAAGAAGATCAATACCCCAAGACAAAGTTTGTTCCCAACAAAGAGAAGTATGATATCTTAGGGCAAGTAAGATGATCTTGACAAAGGGAATTGCATACGGGGTTGATTGAATCCTCGACATCGTGGTTCATCCGATGAGATCATCGTGGAGCATGTGGGAGCCAACATGGGTATCCAGATCCCGCTGTTGGTTATTGACCGGAGAGTCGTCTCGGTCATGTCTGCTTGTCTCCCGAACCCGTAGGGTCTACACACTTAAGGTTCGGTGACGCTAGGGTTGTGAAGATATGTATATGCAGTAACCCGAATGTTGTTCGGAGTCCCGGATGAGATCCCGGACGTCACGAGGAGTTCCGGAATGGTCCGGAGGTAAAGAATTATATATAGGAAGTGCTGTTTCGGCCATCGGGACAAGTTTCGGGGTCACCGGTATTGTACCGGGACCACCGGAAGGGTCCCGGGGGTCCACCGGGTGGGGCCACCTATCCCGGAGGGCCCCATGGGCTGAAGTGGGAGGGAACCCAGCCCATAGTGGGCTGGGGCGCCCCCAAGGGCCCATGCGGCTAGGGTTGGGGGAAACCCTAGGGGGGCGCCCCCTTGCTTGGGGGGCAAGCCCCCCACCCTAGGCCGCCGCCCCTAGTAGATCCATCTACTAGGGCCGGCGCCCCCCCCCATGGCACCCCTATATATAGTGGGGGAGAGGAGGGACTTCATACCTGCCCCTGGCGCCTCCCTCTCTCCCCGTTACGTCTCTCCCTCGTAGTATAGGCGAAGCCCTGCTACTGTGACGCCCTGCATCCACCACCACGCCGTCGTGCTGCTGGATCTTCATCAACCTCTCCTTCCCCCTTGCTGGATCAAGAAGGAGGAGACGTCTCCCGTCCCGTACGTGTGTTGAACGCGGAGGTGCCGTCCGTTCGGCGCTTGGTCATCGGTGATTTGGATCACGTCGTGTTCGACTACATCATCACCGTTCTTTGAACGCTTCCGCACGCGATCTACAAAGGTATGTAGATGCATCCGATGACTCGTTGCTAGATGAACTCCTAGATGGATCTTGGTGAAACGAGTAGGAAAATTTTTGTTTTCTGCAACGTTCCCCAACAGTGGCATATGAGCTAGGTCTATGCGTAGTTCTTCTTGCGCGAGTAGAACACAATTTGTTGTGGGCGTAGTGTTGTCAACTTTCTTGCCGCTACTAGTCTTATCTTGCTTCAACGGTATTGTGGGATGAAGCGGCCCGGACCAACCTTACACGTACGCTTACGTGAGACCGGTTCCACCGACTAACATGCACTAGTTGCATAAGGTGGCTGGCGGGTGTCTGTCTCTCCCACTTTAGTCGGATGCGGATTCGATGAACAGGGTCCTTATGAAGGGTAAATAGTTGACAATCACGTTGTGGCTTTAACGTAGGTAAGAAGACGTTCTTGCTAGAACCTAATTCAGCCACGTAAAACTTGCAACAACAATTAGAGGACGTCTAACTTGTTTTTGCAGCAAGTGGTTCGTGATATGATATGGCCAAAGTTGTGATGAATGATGAATGATCTATCTGTGATGTATGAGATGTTCATGCTATTGTAATAGGAATCACGACTTGCATGTCGATGAGTATGACAACCGGCAGGAGCCATAGGAGTTGTCCTTATTCTTTTATATGACCTGCGTGTCATTGAGAAACGCCATGTAAATTACTTTACTTTATTGCTAAACGCGTTAGCCATAGTAGTAGAAGTAATAGTTGGCGAGCAACTTCATGGAGACACGATGATGGAGATCATGATGATGGAGATCATGGTGTCAAGCCGGTGACAAGATGATCATGGAGCCCCAAGATGGAGATCAAAGGAGCTATGTGATATTGGCCATATCATGTCACGTTTATTATATGATTGCATGTGATGTTTATCATGTTTTGCATCTTGTTTACTTAGAACGACGGTAGTAAATAAGATGATCCCTCATAATAATTTTAAGAAGTGTTCCCCCTAACTGTGCACCGTTGCGACAGTTTGCTGTTTCGAAACACCACGTGTTGATCGGGTGTTTTATTCAGACGTTCACATACAACGGGTGTAAGACAGATTTACACATGCAAACACTTAGGTTGACTTGACGAGCCTAGCATGTACAGACATGGCCTCGGAACACAGGAGACCGAAAGGTCGAGCATGAGTCGTATAGAAGATACGATCAACATGAAGATGTTCACCGATGTTGACTAGTCCGTCTCACGTGATGATCGGACACGGCCTAGTTAACTCGGATCATGTAATACTTAGATGACTAGAGGGATGTCTAATCTAAGTGGGAGTTCACTAATAATTTGATTGGATGAACTTAATTATCATGAACTTAGTCTAAAATATTTTACAATATGTCTTGTAGATCAAATGGCCAACGTAGTCCTCAACTTCAACGCGTTCCTAGAGAAAACCAAGCTGAAAGACGATGGCAGCAACTATACGGACTGGGTCCGGAACCTGAGGATCATCCTCATAGCTGCCAAGAAAGATTATGTCCTACAAGCACCGCTAGGTGATCCTCCCGTCCCACAGAACCAAGACGTTATGAACGCTTGGCAGACACGTGTTGACGACTACTCCCTCGTTCAGTGCGGCATGCTTTACAGCTTAGAGCCGGGGCTCCAAAAGCGTTTTGAGAGACATGGAGCATATGAGATGTTCGAAGAGCTGAAAATGGTTTTTCAAGCTCATGCCCGGATCGAGAGATATGAAGTCTCCGATAAGTTCTTCAGCTGTAAGATGGAGGAAAACAGTTCTGTCAGTGAGCATATACTCACTATGTCTGGGTTGCATAACCGCTTGTCTCAGCTGGGAGTTAATCTCCCGGATGATGCGGTCATTGACAGAATCCTCCAGTCGCTTCCACCAAGCTACAAGAGCTTTGTGATGAACTTCAACATGCAGGGGATGCAAAAGACCATTCCTGAGTTGTTCTCAATGCTGAAATCAGCGGAGGTAGAAGTCAAGAAGGAACATCAAGTGTTGATGGTCAATAAAACCACTAAGTTCAAGAAAGGCAAGGGTAAAAAGAACTTCAAGAAGGACGACAAGGAGGTTGCCGCGCCCGGCAAGCAAGCTGCCGGGAAGAAGCCAAAGAATGGACCCAAGCCCGAGACTGAGTGCTTTTATTGCAAGGGAAGCGGTCACTGGAAGCAGAACTGCCCTAAACACTTCGCGGACAAGAAGGCCGGCAAAACAAAAGGTATATGTGATATACATGTAATTGATGTGTACCTTACTAGTGCCCGTAGTGGCTCCTGGGTATTTGATACCGGTGCAGTTGCTCACATTTGTAACTCAAAGCAGGGGCTGCGGAATAAGCGGAAACTGGCAAAGGACGAGGTGACGATGCGCGTCGGGAATGGTTCCAAGGTCAACGTGATCGCCGTCGGCACGCTACCTCTATATCTACCTTCGGGATTAGTTTTAAACCTTAATAATTGTTATTTAGTGCCAGCTTTGAGCATGAACATTGTATCGGGATCTCGTTTAATTCAAGATGGCTACTCATTTAAATCTGAGAATAATGGTTGTTCCATTTATATGAGAGATATGTTTTATGGTCATGCTCCTATGGTGAATGGTTTATTCTTTATGAATCTCGAACGTGATGCTACACATGTTCATAATGTGAGTACCAAAAGATGTAAAGTTGATAATGATAGTCCCACATACTTGTGGCACTGCCGCCTTGGTCACATAGGTGTCAAACGCATGAAGAAGCTCCATGCTGATGGACTTTTAGAGTCTCTTGATTATGAATCATTTGACACGTGCGAACCATGCCTCATGGGTAAAATGACCAAGACTCCGTTCTCAGGAACAATGGAGCGAGCAACCAACTTATTGGAAATCATACATACTGATGTGTGCGGTCCAATGAGTGTTGAGGCTCGCGGTGGCTATCGTTATGTTCTCACCCTCACTGATGATTTGAGTAGATATGGGTATATATACTTAATGAAACACAAGTCTGAAACCTTTGAAAAGTTCAAGGAATTTCAGAGTGAGGTTGAAAATCAACGTGACAGGAAAATCAAGTTTCTACGATCAGATCGTGGAGGAGAATACTTGAGTCACGAGTTTGGCACACACTTAAGAAAATGTGGAATAGTTTCACAACTCACGCCGCCTGGAACACCTCAGCGTAACGGTGTGTCCGAACGTCGTAATCGCACTCTATTAGATATGGTGCGATCTATGATGTCTCTTACTGATTTACCGCTATCTTTTTGGGGCTATGCTTTAGAGACTGCCCCATTCACTTTAAATAGGGCTCCGTCGAAATCCGTTGAGACGACACCGTATGAATTATGGTTTGGGAAGAAACCTAAGCTGTCGTTTCTAAAAGTTTGGGGATGCGATGCTTATGTCAAGAAACTTCAACCTGAAAAGCTCGAACCCAAGTCGGAAAAATGCGTCTTCATAGGATACCCTAAAGAAACTGTTGGGTATACCTTCTACCTCAGATCCGAAGGCAAGATCTTTGTTGCCAGAAATGGATCCTTTCTAGAGAAGGAGTTTCTCTCGAAAGAAGTAAGCGGGAGGAAAGTAGAGCTTGATGAAGTATTGCCTCTTGAACCGGAAAATGGCGCGACTCAAGAAAATGTTCCTGAGGTGCCTACACCGACTAGAGAGGAAGTTAATGATAATGATCAAGATACTTCTGATCAAGCTCCTACTGAAATTCGAAGGTCCACAAGGACACGTTCCGCACCAGAGTGGTACGGCAACCCTGTCTTGGAAATCATGTTGTTAGACAACGGTGAACCTTCGAACTATGAAGAAGCGATGGCGGGCCCGGATTCCGACAAATGGCTGGAAGCCATGAAATCCGAGATAGGATCCATGTATGAAAATGAAGTATGGACTTTGACTGACTTGCCCGTTGAATGGCGAGCCATAGAAAATAAATGGATCTTTAAGAAGAAGACAGACGCGGATGGTAATGTGACCATCTATAAAGCTCGACTTGTCGCTAAGGGTTATCGACAAGTTCAAGGGGTTGACTACGATGAGACTTTCTCACCGGTAGCGAAGCTAAAGTCCGTCCGAATCATGTTAGCAATTGCCGCATTCTACGATTATGAGATATGGCAAATGGACGTCAAAACGGCATTCCTTAATGGTTTCCTTAAGGAAGAATTGTATATGATGCAGCCGGAAGGTTTTGTCGATCCTAAGAACGCTGACAAGGTGTGCAAGCTCCAACGCTCGATTTATGGGCTGGTGCAAGCATCTCGGAGTTGGAACATTCGCTTTGATGAGATGATCAAAGCGTTTGGGTATACGCAGACTTATGGAGAAGCCTGCGTTTACAAGAAAGTGAGTGGGAGCTCTGTAGCATTTCTCATATTATATGTAGATGACATACTTTTGATGGGAAATGATATAGAACTCTTGGACAGCATCAAGGCCTACTTGAATAAGAGTTTTTCAATGAAGGACCTTGGAGAAGCTGCTTATATATTAGGCATCAAAATCTATAGGGATAGATCGAGACGCCTCATAGGTCTTTCACAAAGCACATACCTTGATAAGATATTGAAGAAGTTCAATATGGATCAGTCTAAGAAGGGGTTCTTGCCTGTGTTACAAGGTATGAAATTGAGCTCAGCTCAATGTCCGACCACGGCAGAAGATATAGAAGAGATGAGCGTCATCCCCTATGCATCAGCCATAGGTTCTATTATGTATGCCATGCTGTGCACCAGACCTGATGTAAACCTTGCCGTAAGTTTGGTAGGAAGGTACCAAAGTAATCCCGGCAAGGAACACTGGACAGCGGTCAAGAATATCCTGAAGTACCTGAAAAGGACTAAGGAAATGTTTCTCGTTTATGGAGGTGACGAAGAGCTCGTCGTAAAGGGTTACGTCGACGCTAGCTTCGACACAGATCTGGATGACTCTAAGTCACAAACCGGATACGTGTATATTTTGAATGGTGGGGCAGTAAGCTGGTGCAGTTGCAAGCAGAGCGTCGTGGCGGGATCTACATGTGAAGCGGAGTACATGGCAGCCTCGGAGGCAGCACATGAAGAAATATGGGTGAAGGAGTTCATCACCGACCTAGGAGTCATACCCAGTGCGTCGGGGCCGATCAAGCTCTTCTGTGACAACACTGGAGCTATTGCACTTGCCAAGGAGCCCAGGTTTCACAAGAAGACAAGGCACATCAAGCGTCGCTTCAACTCCATTCGTGAAAATGTTCAAGATGGAGACATAGAGATTTGTAAAGTACATACGGACCTGAATGTAGCAGATCCGTTGACTAAACCTCTCCCTAGAGCAAAACATGATCAACACCAGAATTCCATGGGTGTTCGATTCATCACAATGTAACTAGATTATTGACTCTAGTGCAAGTGGGAGACTGTTGGAAATATGCCCTAGAGGCAATAATAAAAGCATTATTATTATATTTCCTTGTTCATGATAATTGTCTTTATTCATGCTATAATTGTGTTATCCGGAAATCGTAATACATGTGTGAATAACAGACACCAACATGTCCCTAGTAAGCCTCTAGTTGACTAGCTCGTTGATCAACAGATAGTCATGGTTTCCTGACTATGGACATTGGATGTCATTGATAACGAGATCACATCATTAGGAGAATGATGTGATGGACAAGACCCAATCCTAAACATAGCACAAGATCGTATAGTTCGTTTGCTAGAGTTTTCCAATGTCAAGTATCTTTTCCTTAGACCATGAGATCATGTAACTCCCGGATACCGTAGCAGTGCTTTGGGTATGCCAAACGTCACAACGTAACTGGGTGACTATAAAGGTAGACTACGGGTATCTCCAAAAGTGTCTGTTGGGTTGACATGGATCAAGACTGGGATTTGTCACTCCGTATGACGGAGAGGTATCACTGGGCCCACTCGGTAATGCATCATCATAATGAGCTCAAAGTGACCAAGTGTCTGGTCACGGGATCATGCATTACGGTACGAGTAAAGTGACTTGCCGGTAACGAGATTGAACGAGGTATTGGGATACCGACGATCGAATCTCGGGCAAGTAACATATCGATTGACAAAGGGAATTGCATAACGGGGTTGATTGAATCCTCGACATCGTGGTTCATCCGATGAGATCATCGTGGAGCATGTGGGAGCCAACATGGGTATCCAGATCCCGCTGTTGGTTATTGACCGGAGAGTCGTCTCGGTCATGTCTGCTTGTCTCCCGAACCCGTAGGGTCTACACACTTAAGGTTCGGTGACGCTAGGGTTGTGAAGATATGTATATGCAGTAACCCGAATGTTGTTCGGAGTCCCGGATGAGATCCCGGACGTCACGAGGAGTTCCGGAATGGTCCGGAGGTAAAGAATTATATATAGGAAGTGCTGTTTCGGCCATCGGGACAAGTTTCGGGGTCACCGGTATTGTACCGGGACCACCGGAAGGGTCCGGGGGTCCACCGGGTGGGGCCACCTATCCCGGAGGGCCCCATGGGCTGAAGTGGAGGGAACCCAGCCCAATAGTGGGCTGGGGCGCCACCCCTAGGGCCCATGCGGCTAGGGTTGAGGGGAAACCCTAGAGGGGGCGCCCCCTTGCTTGGGGGGCAAGCCCCCCACCCTAGGCCGCCGCCCCTAGTAGATCCATCTACTAGGGCCGGCGCCCCCCCTTGGCACCCCTATATATAGTGGGGGAGAGGAGGGACTTCATACCCCAGCCCCTGGCGCCTCCCTCTCTCCCCGTTACGTCTCTCCTCTCGTAGTATAGGCGAAGCCCTGCTACTGTGACGCCCTGCATCCACCACCACGCCGTCGTGCTGCTGGATCTTCATCAACCTCTCCTTCCCCCTTGCTGGATCAAGAAGGAGGAGACGTCTCCCGTCCCGTACGTGTGTTGAACACGGAGGTGCCGTCCGTTCGGCGCTTGGTCATCGGTGATTTGGATCACGTCGTGTTCGACTACACTACATCATCACCGTTCTTTGAACGCTTCCGCACGCGATCTACAAGGTATGTAGATGCATCTGATGACTCGTTGCTAGATGAACTCCTAGATAGATCTTGGTGAAACGAGTAGAGGAAATTTTTTGTTTTCTGCAACGTTCCCCAACAGTGGTATCAGAGCTAGGTCTATGCGTAGTTCTTCTTGCGCGAGTAGAACACAATTTGTTGTGGGCGTAGATTTGTCAACTTTCTTGCCGCTACTAGTCTTTTCTTGCTTCAGCGGTATTGTGGGATGAAGCGGCCCGGACCAACCTTACACGTACGCTTACGTGAGACCGGTTCCACCGACTAACATGCACTAGTTGCATAAGGTGGCTGGCGGGTGTCTGTCTCTCCCACTTTAGTTGGAGCGGATTCGATGAACAGGGTCCTTATGAAGGGTAAATAGAAGTTGACAAATCACGTTGTGGCTTTAACGTAGGTAAGAAGACGTTCTTGCTAGAACCCTAATTCAGCCACGTAAAACTTGCAAACAACAATTAGAGGACGTCTAACTTGTTTTTGCAGCAAGTGGTTCGTGATATGATATGGCCAAAGTTGTGATGAATGATGAATGATCTATATGTGATGTATGAGATGTTCATGCTATTGTAATAGGAATCACGACTTGCATGTCGATGAGTATGACAACCGGCAGGAGCCATAGGAGTTGTCCTTATTCTTTTATATGACCTGCGTGTCATTGAGAAACGCCATGTAAATTACTTTACTTTATTGCTAAACGCGTTAGCCATAGTAGTAGAAGTAATAGTTGGCGAGCAACTTCATGGAGATCATGATGATGGAGATCATGATGATGGAGATCATGGTGTCAAGCCGGTGACAAGATGATCATGGAGCCCCAAGATGGAGATCAAAGGAGCTATGTGATATTGGCCATATAATGTCACGTTTATTATATGATTGCACGTGATGTTTATCATGTTTTGCATCTTGTTTATATAGTGGGGGAGAGGAGGGACTTCATACCCCAGCCCCTGGCGCCTCCCTCCCCCCCGTTACGTCTCTCCCTCTTGTAGCATAGGCGAAGCCCTGCTACTGTGACGCCCTGCATCCACCACCACGCCGTCGTGCTGCTGGATCTTCATCAACCTCTCCTCCCCCTTGCTGGATCAAGAAGGAGGAGACGTCTCCCGTCCCATACGTGTGTTGAACGCGGAGGTGCCGTCCGTTCGGCGCTTGGTCATCGGTGATTTGGATCACGTCGAGTACGACTACATCATCACCGTTCTTTTGAACGCTTCCGTGCGCGATCTACAAAGGTATGTAGATGCATCCAATGACTCGTTGCTAGATGAACTCCTAGATGATCTTGGTGAAACGAGTAGGAAATTTTTTGTTTTCTGCAACGTTCCCCAACAAGTAGCGTTAAATCTATTGTTCTGAAAGATTCCTTTGTTAATCTATCAACATCAAAGTGTAAGGCTGCCAAAAATTTAGTGTTAGAGAAACTACTAACGAGGATGAAAGACGAGTACATCAAGGTCTTTGGTTACGAGGTAGAACTAGTAAGAAGCAATCCCGGGAGTACAATTCTTGTTGGCTTGAACCCTGAGAACAGAGGGCAAAGTGTTTTCCAAAGGTTACATGTGTGTTCAACGCTATGAAACATGGGGAAAAATATTTCATCATGTAATAAAAATATTCTAAAATATCCATTCAGAATTTTTGGGTTTTCCTTTTACTTTTTTCATTTCAATTTTTTAAAAGTGAACATATCTTAATTCCCTCTCTATTTTAAATACATGTTCATTTACTAAATGCAAGAACATTGTTTAAATTCGTGAATATTATACCAAATACATTAACAAATTTTGAAATTCATTATGTTTTAAAACAATCATCAAGTTCTTTCAAATGCATGAACATTTTTCATATTCATGAATATTTTTAGCTATTTTGTTTTTTCAAAACAAATCATGCACATTTTTGTAAATTGCCAACATGTCTTTGGAAATCGAAAATATTATAAACTTTCGGAATTTTTTATTTCGAGAATATATTTTAAGTAAAATAATTATCTAAATAAAAGAAACAAAAAACAACGATTTATTAGACCGCTTGTTGTAGGCTTTCTACTCGCCACTGAGCGAGGGAAACAGTAGACCTTTCAACCGGGTGAGCGAAGCCTTACTGGGCCTAGCCTGAGCTAGTGTCATCAGGAGCGGTAGCTCCTTTTTTCCCTCATATTTTATTTATTTAAAAATGTTCTAAAGAATCTTGTTTCATCTCGTATGTGTCCGAAA
This sequence comes from Triticum urartu, assembly GCF_003073215.2. Lineage (NCBI taxonomy): Eukaryota > Viridiplantae > Streptophyta > Magnoliopsida > Poales > Poaceae > Triticum > Triticum urartu. The sequence goes on from NC_053026.1 coordinate 622,356,334, forward strand.
CTATTATTATTTTACTTATTCTAATACAATTACATTATTTAAATGTTCTAAAATATCTATTGGTTTTTATCGGTTAGTCTTTTTTGTTTTTTCATTTACTTTTTTGTATCAATTTCTTAAATTTATGTATATGTCTTCATTTTTTATCTGCATTTAATTTTAAAATTCATATTTTTTTAAAAATTTGTGATCGTTTTTTCTAATACATGAACGATTTTTAAATTTTTATTTTAAAATTTGTGACTTTCTTTCAAATGCGTTAACATTTTCAAATTCATGAATATTTTTTCCCAATTCGTGATTTTTTTTCGGGTTTAGAATATATTCTGAAACTGCCGACATTTTTTTGGATTTACAAAATTTTCAAAATGTTATGAATTTCCTTCTTTCATGAACATTTTTGAAATATAATGATTTTCTAAATCTGTTAAAAAATATTAAACTGGTAATTACTGGCTTTTAAATAGCTAGTGATCCAGATGATTGAGGGAAGCGCTAGACCTTCGAAGTGACTGAGCGAAGCGTTAGTGGGTTGCTGCCGAGCTAGTGTGAGCACGAGCGCCATCTCTGATTTCTTGTGCCTGGACCAAGCCTGGCCAAATGGGCCGGCCCGGCCCGGCACGGCACGGCCTGGGTTAAACGGGCCAGGCACGGCTCTGTGCTTTTTACCCCCGAACCCCTCTTGCCCTCGCCCGCCTCCGTCTCTCCCCCGCACTCCATCGCCTCGCCGCCGTTACCCGCAACCTGTCTATCGACCCAATCAGCATCACCCGACGCCTCGTCCTCTCCAGATCTTACGCCCGCCCGCCCGCACTTGTACATCCCGATCAGCTTGGAGTTCCGATTGGTTGGTAGGCGCGGCGCTGGTTCGTAGGTCTCGGATCCAGCCAGCGTGGTCTCCCTCCGGAGTTGCTCGTTCCGATTGTGGTTGGTAGGCGCTTAGGGTTCATAGGTCTCGGATCCAGCGCCGTCTTGTATCCTTTCCTGCCTGGCTTTGAGTATTCATTCGTATGAGGAACCCTACCTCGACTAGGATAGTAGGATTTAATTAGTTAGGGTTTGTTTGTTTGGTAACACCACCTAGCTAGGGTTCGATTATCCGTAATAAGGAATCAATCTGACGTTTTAGTTAGGGTTTGCTTGGTTGGCTGTGGTCAGATTTTGGTTTCTCAAATGGTGTATGAATTCTTCAACTGTGCCTGTCGCGATTTTGGGCGGAAATTGATGATTTCGGGGGCGAAATCCGAGGGATTTTGTGGATGAAAGATGGGGAAACTTGGGGAAATGCTAGATCCACTCGAAACCAAGCAAATCCATGGATCAAAATCAACAAAACTTCATCATGCCAACAAATCACAAAAAAAAATTGGGGCTATTTTTGGTGGGGAAGTTTCAAATTAGGACGAAAAACAACAAAATCAAGCTAGAAAACGAATATTAATTTGGATGGAATTCATGCTATGTTGTTCGATTTCAGTTTATGCCAGAATGTTAATTTTTTTGTTTTATCAACTGTGTTTGAGCGTAGTAGATTTGTTGCATATTCATGTTCTAGCTCTGTTTGGATAGGTAACAATATTTTTTGGGATCCTAAAATATTTATGCACAGGCAGCACTTAACCTGTAGTCATATGCGCTGCTTTCCAGCTCTGTTGTTTGGAAGTTTATTTATTTTATGTGATACTAATATTTGCCAATGATGATGTATCTTTTGCCAACCAACCAATCTCTAGTCTTCTTCTTGAGGAGTTCTGTAAATGCTGGTTTGGTTTTCTGTCCTCACTATGCCCTTGCACATGGGATGCAATTTTTTATTTCCCAGCTGTTTAGTTTTTGTTTCCTTTGATGGTGAGGCATTAATTCTGGAGATGCAATTTTCTTGCTCACAATAATACAATGAATGATGGCATCTCTATGGTACTTTGAACCAAATTATATATATTCCCTCTGTTAATTATTTTTCTGTTTTGGGTGATTGAGTGTATTCATTCATTTTGTTTAGTTGCCTATCAGTATAGTACATGGTTGAATTGCTGCTTTCACTTCATATTAATAACTATTCTGTCGCACAATGCAAATATATACATGCTGTCCTAACTAATTAAGTAGAAGCTTGGATTGGTGCTGTATGGTCTCTTCCTGGCATTAAATTCTCCTCTGTTTCTGCTGTCTGTACCAGGTAGCAGCAACCCTTCTGCTGCAGCCTTCTTCGCCGCCAAAAGGAAATGATGCTCTACGAAATCCACTCCCATGCCCAAATCCAAGACCTGCAGGCCCGCTCCGATGAGCTGGGCCACCCCGAAGACATAATGCATGTGAAGCTTGTCTCTCTGGAGTCGGTGCGCATAGCTTGCGAGTCGTATGAACTCCTCTGCCCGCTGATCAAGGGGTTTGTGTTCTGGGCATGCCCGGAGCTGGAAAACCTCTCGGTCGTGGCACGCCTGTCGCTGGAAATCAAAATGCTCGAGCATGATGCGTTACCCCAGCTCAAGGTTCAGGAAGCCAAGCTGGAACAGGGCGCCCTGGAAGCCCTCCTACTCATGAAGAACTCAGCAATTATGCTCTTAGATCTGAGGAAGCGCTTTATGTTAGCCTTGGGCGTATTGCTTGCCGAGGACGATCTGGTCTTAGCCCAAGTCAAAAAGCTGAGCATAATGCTAAAGGATACTGCTGATCATGTACTCAAAGGTAATGGTAACATTGCCTGGCTTGAGGAGCGTGTCCTGTCGCTGGTCCAGCTGGTCACCGCTGTGTTGGAGACCCCGGTTCGTTTCTGTGATCTTGATGAGTACTGATGAGTAGACTTATCAGCCAGCTCGAGGCTGTTGTGATGAGTATTTCTTAGGGGCGTGGCAAACAGTTTAGAATCAAATGTTGCGATGTATTTCTTGGACCCTCCTTTATGTTTGGGTGTGTTATTAATGGATTTTAAATGATATGTATCTTGGGTAGTGTTTTCTCATTCTGTGCTAGTAGGGTACAACTTGCAATTACTTTCAGTTTTTTTTTGAGAAACATCCATTCTGTGTTTTATTGTACAGTCACATGGAGGTATTCGCTAAAAGAAATATATGCCAGAAGAATATAGTATGTTAAGAAAAGAAATCCCAAATAGAAGTCTTTTAAGAGGTTTCACTAAAAGACTACATACGGATGAATATAGACATACTTTTGAACGTGGATGGATTCATTCATTTTGCTCCGTATGTAGTTTTCTATAAATCTCTTAAAAGACATATTTAAGAACGGGGGGATCTGTGAGTGTCCATGATTAAAGCTTTGCAAATACCATAAACAAAACGTTACCTTGTACTTGAAGCTGAATTGAATTGAAATGTGATTAGCCCCCACCGTGCGCCATCATTCCATCCTCCATATCTCCATTTCCTCTTGTGGCGCCACAGTCCTCAACTAAACTAGGCTGCTCCACGTTGCCATCACCAGCCCCTTCTTTGCCTACCTCCCCCCCTCTCTTGACACGCAGATCTAGTTGCGTCGGTCGTCGCGCAACAATCCTAGCCACGACGAGCTCCACCACCGTGCGGTCCGGGAGCCGCGCCACAGTCCTCAACTAAACTAGGCTGCTCCACCTTGCCGTCACCAGCCCCTTCTCCGCCCACCTTCCCCTTCTTCTGACACGCAGATCTAGTTGAGGACTGCGGCAGATCTAGTTGCGCTGGTCGCCGCGCAACAACCCTAGGCACGACGAGCTCCACCATCGTGTGGTCCGGGAGCCACGCCGCAGCAGCGCACCCTCCAGCCACAGCCCTATGCGCAGACGTACATCGCCTCCCTCTGGCCCAGAACGCAATCTGACGCCGCAGTCCGCGCCCAGCGAGAGGCGGCAGCAAACCTCGCCTTCTCCGTGCGATGCTGCTGCTGCTGTAGGCGTCCCCACCCCCGTCCACTGCTCTCCCCCATCTGGTGTGCAACACCAACGTTTCCTCTCCTCTGACTCATTTTTTTGCAGCAGTGATTTCTCAATGTGTCCTCTGACTCGGTTCTTATTGCAGCAGTGATTTTGTTGGCGAAGGTGTCTAGAGATTTGTTGGTGAAGCTGGCACACAGGCAAGTGATTTCTCCAGTATCTACTTAGCTTCGCTGTGTTCTCAGTTGCTGATGCTTTGCTGTATCAACTCTGGGTGGCTAGTGATGGAAGCATGCAAATGATATCTACTTCTCCCATCTCGCTTGGTCCATTGGAGTACACAAGTATGGTTGAGATTCTCCTCAAAGTGCAGCTTCACATCTTGAATGCATATGATGTTAGATTGTTACAAGTATTGGGACTGAGTGTTTTTCTACGCTATTAATACTAAACCTAGCTATCGTGCAAATGATTCAAATCATCCTGAAATGAGTACAACCGATTCTGCTATAGTCTAACAGAGGTTATTGGCTTTTTCTTTTTGGTGTTGGACACACATAATTGCTACCAAATTACTAATAACTTGACTGACTAAAGATATTAAATTACTTAATTAGTGATATTAAATTTCTTAACTAGTGACATTAAACTTGCCTGACTAAAGGTATCAAATTTGGCCGGTTTCCTAGTGAATTAAGGCTATCATTTCAGATAGCGTACCAAACCTTTTGGCACTTTTTGGGACAACTTCATTGGTAAACCAGATTCACATCATCATATTTTTCTCATATTGACAGTTTCTTTGTAAAGTGAATTTGCTTGTCTTCTTTTCCAATCACCCTCGCTGCTTGTTTTTGCTTGTGGGATTCCCCTGTTAAGGTATTTGTTTTCCAAAGCTAATATTTATTTATGCTTCCAATTCCTAAGGTTAATTCCTTTGTTCCCAGTTTTTAAATGTGTGCAGCGTGAAACCAATGTTGATGACCTCATGGAAAACACTAGGAGATTATATTTATTTATTTATTTTTGCAAAACTGCATATGCCTACTTTGATGTTGATATCAGAAAATTTCAAACTATATTGCAATTTTTGTTTGCACATCCCATTGCCAATGATGCATTTATTCCTATCTGTATCCCACAGCTCTGAACCCCATGCCGATAGCTGCCCGTTTCATTTATTTTGGCATATCCATGGTTTGTTGCTTAATTCTTAACACTATTTTGCCTAGCTTATTCACTTGTTTTGCCTAATTTATAATATATAATTATTTTTGTAGTGCATCGTTGGTTATGACTCCAGCTCGCGCGCCCTCCGTGGATCAGGCATCAACGGTCGCAGTTCTGAGGACGCCACCTCCTCTGGTGCTCTGCATCCATCTTCCCCACTAAGGTGAGCATTGCGCCGTCGTTCTTCCTTTGTCTCCCCCGCGACAACTCAACTATTTTTGCGCATAATTGGGAGTGGATTGGACCTGTTAATTCTTTTGCTCCGTCATTGTTTCGGTAGGCAGATGCATTTTTTGTACAAAAATAATCCAGAGGTGTGGTTTTGGTCCTCTGGAGGCTTACAGTTCTTCCGACGCTGGACTATTGCTTTCAGATTAGCTTGTTACTTTAGCTGGGAATCAGAGATTTTACGGAAGTAATGGTGTTACTTCAATTGTAATACTGTGGAAGCATTTATATAGCTTTTTGTGCTTTTTGCATGTGTTGTGTCTGAGCCGGTGATTGCGAACTGTTTGTATTAGTTTTCTAGCTAGGTAGCACAGCCAAGGCGTCTTTTATGCAAATAAACTGTGTTTATTGCTTCATGTGTTTGTTAGGCAATTTAGTGTCATTTTTGTTAGGCAACATTGTGCTCCTAAATAGGCAGTTTAGCCTTTCGTTACAAATCTGGGTGTGCCTCATGTACTGCATTAGCCAAAAAAACTGCATGGTTATGCAAATATGGAGCATGCTGCATTATCCCAGATTAAATTATGGCATGCTATTCCATATTGTTTCATGTTTTCACAATAAAACTAGAACTAAGAACTAGTTAGCATTATGAAATGATATTGATACACATTAGGCATTAGTATAATTTTTCATTAGGCAAAATTACTTTTATGTCAGGTTAAGAGACATTTATGCATTAGGCAATGATATTGGTATATTCCTTATTCCATAACATAGTTCTATGTTATGGAAAAAAAATACTATTCTGCATAAGAAAAACCAATTTCTCCATCATGGATAGTACTTCACATAATCAGGTGAATAATACAGTTTTGCCTAATATGGACCTAGCAATTTTTTAGACAATATTCTAATAACCACCTGACATCAAGTAGAGTATTTCAATCCTTCATTAAGCAATTATAAGCTCCAAAATACAGTTCCACCATTAAGCAACGAATCTGTATAGTGTTGCATCAGGAAATAGTTAGATTTAGCATTTTAAGTTACATTACCTAGTAACTTAGAAATATATTATCAAGCATCTTATAGTTAGCTTTAGCATTTTTTATATTCATTATTATTGCTTAATCAAGAATACTATTTTTCCTAATCTAGAACCTACTATTGTCTAACACTTAGCACTATTATTGCCTATAATATGAAAAAGTAGCATTCGTAACTTTGATTTGTGTTTCAATGGACCCAACACTCCGCCTCATCCTTCATGCTTGGCTCTTCGGTTTTGTGGCGCAGGTGTGCGTGGTGAGCTGGGCGCTAGTCATGGATGGGGATGTTGCTATCGCTAGGGGCCGCACCGTGGGGTCTCGTCTTTGGTATATCGAGCACCAGCTCCGATAGCTGCACGTTCCACAGGCTACAACAGCTCGGCATGATGTTGTGCGGCGCTTAGCTTCCCATCACAGCCTCCCTCCCTGAGCATCTCTATCCTTTGCACTTCTCTCTTCGAGCACTTCATACACCCGTAAGCCCTATTCCATCTCCATCTAACTACCTCATTGCAAGATGCAATAGCTAGCTAGCTCATTCATGAACTATACTTGCATATTCAGAATTTATAAACTGCTTACATTACGAAGATAATATTGCCTAATTGCCTGAAAAAAATACATTCCACTATAACATTACCATATTTGCTTCATTTGAGCTTCTGATTTCTAAGCATACATGGAAACACTCGGTTGTCCAATTTGTACTCTGATTTTGGCATAACTTGCTTTTATTTCACTTGCAGGCTTCACCTTGACCAAATTCCGTCCTTTGCAGCCCCCCTATCGCACACCTTGGAATGGTGCTTCTGCCTTTTACAGCCCCTAAGACTGCAGATTTTAGGTGAGTCCTCAGCTGGACCTACATGTTTATGCATGGGAGGGGGCAGTAGGGGAGGTGTTGATTTGTTGGCAGCAACAAGGCATTCTAACCAGGCCAGTTCCTCACTATTACTCATTAAGATTAGTATTGCTATTTTTTGACACTGCAGTCTATACTCTTAATTTAGTGTGATTGCTCAATTCAAACTGAAATTATATAACTGAAATACTCACTGGCTGCAATTTCTACATGGTGGAAAGTTTGTTATGATGTCTTTTTATTGCTTTATTAAATCAGTTGCATGGCAACATGTACTTTTTCCTGATAGGCTCAATTGCGTCACATTTGACATGGTTATATACTAGATTTTCAACCATTAGGGATGATCTTGTTTGTAAGGGTCATTTGTTAGGCAATTTAAATGCCACTTATTAGGCAATAATGTTATTTTAAAATGGCAAATTAGCCTTTTTGTTGTAAATCTGGAAGTAGCTCATTAAGATGGTCCCTTGCATGCAACATGTGCTTCTATATCTTGACATGTAGGCAACAAACTTATGACAAATGTTTTTTTTTAACATGCAGGATGCCAAGATGCAGACTATGTACAGTCGAACAGAGAAACAAGATATGTGCCATGTATAGAGAAGAATGTGCAAACCTATGTTTTTCCTAGGGACTAGATGTACATGTTGTGCTTTTTAAAAAAAAAACTGCGGATGCAAATTTGCTTTTGCTAAATGCATTGTCTTTTTTATGAACATATACATGCAGTACCTAAAAGCATTTTTCTGAGACAGATTTGCCTTTTGTTCCTATAATTCGTGCTCGTATCTGGGCCTGGGCTCGCAAGCCGCGAGGGCGGGAAAATTTCTTGCTGCAAGCGCCAACATACAGCCTTAAATAGCATCTTGCCAAAAAAAGAGAATACAATAATGGTATTCTTACCTAAAACGGCAAGGCCGTACCGTAAGACTATAATACGGCCGGCCGTAAGTTAGCCAAGTCCCTAATGCCCTTGTTTTCTGTTTCGCTCTTTATTCCATCCGCAAAAACTTCTCCAAGTTACTTATGCATTTCACTAGTGGCGTATTGACAATCTTAAACTGCATCCTGGTATATGAAACAGTTAATTGAAATGCTTTACAATCTGTTTGTACTTGTAGCATATGGAATTTAATCGTGGTACATCCAAAGGCTCGTGTATCTTATGTATCGAAAGACTTGTGTATCATATGCAATTTAATCATGGTATATGCAAAAATCGCGAGTGTTGATGACCGACACCTAAACGCACCCCGGTGATCGTCAACCGTGGAAATCGCTCTGGGACCCCAAAACGGTGAGTAATAGTCCACGAAACGGCCAGAATCGGCCAAAACTGTGATTGTTGCTGACCGACACGTAAGCGCACCTTAGGGTTCAACAACCATGAAAATCGTTTCAGGACCCCAAAACGATGAGTAATAGTCCACGAAACGGGTCAGAATTGGCCAAAACTGTGAATGTTGACGACGGACACGTAAACGCATCCCAGGGATCGTCAATCGTGGAAATCGCTCTGGGACCCCAGAACGGTAAGTAATAGTGCACGAAACGGACCAGAATCGACAAAAATTGCGAGTGTTGATGACCTACAGGTAAACGCACCCCGGGGTTCGTTAATCGTGGAAATCCCTCCCGGCCCCCAAAAAAGTGAGTAATAGTCCATGAAACGGGCCAGAATCGGCCAAAACTGCGAGTGTTGATGACCGACACCTAAGCACACCTTAGGGTTCAAAAACTATGGAAATCGTTTCGGGACACCAAAACGGTGAGTAACGGTCCACGAAAGGGCTCAGAATTGGCCAAAACTGTGGGTGTTGACGACGGACACATAAACGCACCCCGGGGATCGCCAATCGTGGAAATCGCTCTGGGACCCCAAAACGGTGAGTAATAGTGCACGAAACAGACCAGAATAAAAAAACCGCTAGTGTGATGACCTACACATAAACGCATCCCGGGGTTCGTTAATCGTGGAAATTACTCCGGGACCCCAAAACAGTGAGTAATAGTCCAAGAATCGGGCCAGAATCGGCTAAAACTATGATTGTTGCTGGCCGACACGTAAGCGCACCTTGGGGTTCAACAACCATGGAAATCGTTTCGGGACCCAAAAACAGTGAGTAATAGTCCACAAACAGCTCAGAATTGGCCAAAACTGTGAGTGTTGACGACGGTCACGTAAACGCATCCCAGGGATCGTCAATCGTGGAAATCGCTCTGGGACCCCAGAACGGTAAGTAATAGTGCACGAAACGGACCAGAATCGACAAAAACTACAAGTGTTGATGACCGACAGGTAAACGCACCCCGGGGTTCGTTAATCGTGGAAATCCCTCCGGGACCCCCAAAAAGTGAGTAATAATCCATTAAACGGACCAGAATCTACAAAAATTGCGAGTGTTGATGACCGACAGGTAAACGCACCCCGGGGTTCGTTAATCGTGGAAATCCCTCTCGGCCCCCCAAAAAGGAGTAATAGTCCACGAAACGGGCCAGAATCGGCCAAAACTGCGAGTGTTGATGACCGACACCTAAGCACACCTTAGGGTTCAAAAACTATGGAAATCGTTTCGGGACACCAAAACGGTGAGTAACAGTCCACGAACGGCTCAGAATTGGCCAAAACTGTGGGTGTTGACGACGGACACGTAAACACACCCCGGGGATCGTCAATCGTGGAAATCGCTCTGGGACCCCAAAACGGTGAGTAATAGTGCACGAAACGGACCAGAATCGAAAAAACCGCTAGTGTTGATGACCTACACGTAAATGCACCCCGGGGTTCGTTAATCGTGGAAATCACTCCGGGACCCCAAAACAGTGAGTCCAAGAATCGGGCCAGAATCGGCCAAAACTGTGATTGTTGCTGACCGACACGTAAGCGCACCTTGGGGTTCAACAACTATGGAAATCGCTTTGGGACCCCAAAACGGTGAGTAATAGTCCACAAAACGGACCAGAATCGGCCAAAATTGTGAGTGTTGATGACCGACACGTAAATGCACCCCGGTGATCGTCAACCGTGGAAATCGCTCTGGACCCCCAAAAGGTGAGTAATAGTCCACGAAACGGACCAGAATCGGCCAAAATGTGAGTGTTGGTGACCGACACGTAAACGCACCCCGGGGATCGTCAGCCGTGGAAATCGCTCCGAAACCCCAAAACAGTGATTAATAGTCCACGAAACGGGCCAGAATCGGCCAAAACTGTGATTGTTGCTGACCGACACGTAAGCGCACCTTGGGGTTCAACAACCATGGAAATCGTTTCGGGACCCCAAAACGGTGAGTAATAGTCCACGAAACGGGTCAGAATTGGCCAAAACTGTGAGTGTTGACGACGGACACGTAAACGCATCCCAGGGATCGTCAATCGTGGAAATCGCTCTGGGACCCCAGAACGGTAAGTAATAGTGCACGAAACGGACCAGAATCGACAAAAATTGCGAGTGTTGATGACCGACAGGTAAACGCACCCCGGGGTTCGTTAATCGTGGAAATCCCTCCCGACCCCCAAAAAAGTGAGTAATAGTCCACGAAACGGGCCAGAATCGGCCAAAACTGCGAGTGTTGATGACCGACACCTAAGCACACCTTAGGGTTCAAAAACTATGGAAATCGTTTCGGGACACCAAAACGGTGAGTAACAGTCCACGAAACGGCTCAGAATAGGCCAAAACTGTGGGTGTTGACGACGGACACGTAAACGCACCCCGGGGATCGTCAATCGTGGAAATCGCTCTGGGACCCCAAAACGGTGAGTAATAGTGCATGAAACGGACCAGAATTGGCCAAAACTGTGAGTGTTGATGACCTACACGTAAACGCACCCCGGGGTTTGTTAATCGTGGAAATCACTCCGGGACCCCAAAACAGTGAGTAATAGTCCAAGAATCGGGCCAGAATCGGCCCAAACTGTGATTGTTGCTGACCGACACGTAAGCGCACCTTGGGGTTCAACAACCATGGAAATCGCTTTGGGACCCCAAAACGGTGAGTAATAGCCCACGAAACGGACCAGAATCGGCCAAAATTGTGAGTGTTGATGACCGACACGTAAACGCACCCCGGTGATCGTCAACCGTGGAAATCGCTTTGGGACCCCAAAACGGTGAGTAATGGTCCACGAAACGGACCAGAATCGGCCAAACTTGTGAGTGTTGATGACCGACACGTAAACGCACCCTGGGGATCGCCAGCCGTGGAAATCGCTCCGAGACCCCAAAACAGTGAGTAAGTCCACAAAACGGGCCAGAATCGGCCAAAACTGTGATTGTTGCTGACCGACACGTAAGCGCACCTTGGGGTTCAACAACCATGGAAATCGTTTCGGTACCCCAAAACGGTGAGTAAGTCCACGAAACGGGTCAGAATTGGCCAAAACTGTGAGTGTTGACAACGGACACGTAAACGCATCCCAGGGATCGTCAATCGTGGAAATCGCTCTGGGACCCCAGAACGGTAAGTAATAGTGCACGAAACGGACCAGAATCGACAAAAATTGCGAGTGTTGATGACCAACAAGTAAACGCACCCCTGGGTTCGTTAATCATGGAAATCCCTCCCGCCCCCCAAAAAGTGAGTAATAGTCTACGAAACGGGCTAGAATCGGCCAAAACTGCGAGTGTTGATGACCGACACCTAAGCACACCTTAGGGTTCAAAATTTTTGGAAATCGTTTCGGGACACCAAAACGGTGAGTAACAGTCCATGAAACGGCTCAGAATTGGCCAAAACTGTGGGTGTTGACTACGGACACGTAAACGCACCCCGGGGATCGTCAATCGTGGAAATCGCTCAGGGACCCCAATATGGTGAGTAATAGTGCACGAAACGGACCAGAATCGAAAAAAACCGCTAGTGTTGATGACCTACACGTAAACGCACCCCGGGGTTCGTTAATCGTGGAAATCACTCCGGGACCCCAAAACAGTGAGTAATAGTCCAAGAATCGGGCCAGAATCGGCCAAAACTGTGATTGTTGCCGACCGACACGTAAGCGCACCTTGGGGTTCTTCAAAAACCATGGAAATCGTTTCGGGACCCCAAAACGGTGAGTAATAGTCCACGAAACAGGTCAGAATTGGCCAAAACAGTTAGTGTTGACGACGGACACGTAAACGCATCGGCACAACTCTCGTGTGATCGCGGCTGTGCGCGGCTAGGCCAAACTGAGTGAAGGCGGCCATTTTTGTATGACGGAAAGTTGAGTGAAAATTTGATATGGATTCACATCAGAACTCATGTAACGCAAGTGATTTCTTCTAATTATTTTGTGCAAATATCTTATGATCTTCTTTTTTCTGTGTTATCATTGGCTAGTTTACAACGATCAAAGTCCCTTCCCCTGTCGTGCTTCCACTATCTTCTGTAAGAACCTTGAATTACTTTATTTCATGGTTTGGGATCACAAAGTAGTCTTTAATTTAGTTTGTCCATTTATAGTGTTGATGCATCTAGCTACTTGTTCCTTTCTTGTGTTGTAAAATGAAATAGCATTCTTCTTATCATTGAATTCTTCAAGATATTTAATAATGTGATCTAAAACTTATAGTTTTGTTCTGTTATGAAGAGTTGGGAGTTTTAGGGATAAAATCAGTCACACTACTCCAAACAGGCGAAAAGAGAAATCAATTAGCATGTAACATCTCATCATGCTCCTCTCAATGAAATAAGTAGCATGTATAGAATATCTCCTCATACTCTTCTCAGTGAATTAACTTTAGATTTGACAGTAGTTTCTGTTGAACATTTGTTCAACTTCTTTGTTTCTTTTTAGTGCAAACTGTAATAGAGGAGTATATCACACAAATTCTATGTGGGAAGAGGTATTTACAATTGAAAATATCAAGGCAATTTACTAACAGCATCATTACTTGCCTTATTATGACTGTACAATTTCACACACATATCTTCTATATTGAATCACAACCGATTGAAAAAAAAGGAATGTCAACTCAGCAACACCTCACACAACATGACAAATTTCATTAGCAACATCGAACCAATTTCAAGGCAATGAATAAACAGGGCATGCCGTGTCACCGCGCGGCATAGCTAGTACTTAGCCAGAGCACAAAGCACGGCTCGTCCCGTCACTCGCTAGAACTGCTATACTCTTTTTTTACCGCCCACAAGCAACGTAGTAGGTAGCACCCCTAGAGAAACAAGCAACGTAGTAGGTACGCTTCACTTAGACCCCCCCTTTTTTCTCTCTTTTTATTTATTTCTATACTTACTATGAAAATATCTATTCATTTTTTTTAGTTTTTGCTTTTATTTATTTCATTTCACTGTTTTTAAAACATAACATTTTTTCATTTCACTATCTTTTTTTAATCTATGTACAATTGTTTTCAAATTTATGGATATTTGAATTCTTGAATCTTTTTTAAAATCCATCCACTGTTTTGTAAAATTTTGAAATTCTTCAACATTGATTCCTAATTCGGGATTTTTTCAAATTCGTCAACACTTTTTTGAATTCACGACCATATTTATTATCATTTTTATTTCATGAACATTTTTTAAATTTAAGAATTTTTTAAATATATAAAAGAGATTAAATTCTTATTTTTATTAAATGAGTAGTTGTGGACTTTTCACTGGCTACCCAGCAGGGAGTGAGAGAAGCGCTAGATAGATCGAGTGACTAAGCAAAGTCTTACTGAGCCAGGCCTAACCAGCGCGAGCACAAGGACCAGCTCCAATTTGCTGCCGCCTGACACACTGAAGAGGAGGTCTCATATGCTAATCCAGAAACAAGAATCACGGGAGAACCCGGCCTCCTCAGAGTTTAGCAACATCCGGTCGTCCGTTACGTTTGCTTGATGCGATTGCGACCGTCAGATCTTGCGCGTGGACGATCTGGGTCGTCGGATCAAAGAAGGCGCTGTAGCAATGAATAGTTACCTCTCGTTCGTGCCATCGCTTGTAATTCCAGTCGAGGGCATTTTCATCATTTCATCAGTTGGCGTATAAAAGGAAGCGGCTCCAGCGGAGACCTAGCTGCCTGCCTCCTCCCGCACTCGTGCCCCCTCTACTCTTCCCAGCCGCGCCTCCCCATCCCCTTCCTCCTGCCCCCACTCCCCCGCCGCCGCCATCTCTGCCTCCTCCCCTCCGGCCGCCACCTCTGGCTCATCCCCTCTCACCCACTCATCCTTGTTCTCCCGCTTCCCATCCCCATCGTGCCTCCCTACTCCTCCTCATGGAATCGAAAGCGGCCCTCCCTTGTGCTAGCCACTCACGGCCATGAAGGGCAGCGAAGCCAGGAGCGACTGCGGTGGGTTTATGCGGATGCGACTATGGCTCCCCTGGTGCTCCTCTCGTGCTCCCTCTTCTCATTGACGGCTTCTTGGATCCGTCCTCTTCACCCAGGTAACATGGCCAGCGGCGGCGGAGGTGGATGTGGGGATCATGAACACCACCCTGTAGAGAGGATCGACAATGGCATGGGGTGGTTGCTCCGGCTGTTGCCGTTGCTTGGGGCTCAGGGTCGGTGTCCGCATGCTGATCTTGGCACCCCTGGCCGTCCTGTGCAAACCCTAGGCTCCTAGCGTGGATTGGTGGCGGCGGCGCAGGGAGGAGGTGCGGATTGGGACGGGATGGGGGTGAAGGGGAGGCTGCACATGGTGAGGCATGGCAAAGACCTCATCCTCTCCATACTCCAGCTTCCATTGCACACTGGTAGCCTCTTCTTTATTCCTCTTATCTCTATTTTACTTTGCGCTTACTCTGTTGTGCTTGATAGCGTGATACTTGCATTGAACATCAATGAATAGCACTATGGCAGCAAGGAGTAGCAGCAGTAGGTTTGCTCGATCACAATTGCAAATTTCTTTGTTATTTTGTAATGTTAAGCAATGAATCTTTTGGATGACCTTAGTAATTTCAGAATCTGCAGTGCCATATTTAGTTTTACTTTGTTTACAGTCCGTGTGTGTGTGAGTGTGATGCCATGGTTTCCTTTTGTTACCAGATTGGAATTGGCCTCAAGAATGATGTAGAATTAATAGTTGGCTGTTCTAGTTGTTGTTAATGCCAGTTCCAAATATATATGTCGTTGGTCTAGCTATTTGCGTTATGGTGGCATACTTTTGTATTTATTTTTATTTGCAATGCTGCCCATTGGATGGTAGTGATGCATTATCCAATTTTGGTATATTTAATGTCAACATATTTTTATTTATAATGCCATTTTTCTAGAATCTTCGCTGAACATAGAAATAAGACACCGGTAGAATTTCATCATATTTCCAATTTTGAATGCATATATAAAGAAGACTTATTTGTTCACATAACTCTCAAATGTTTGGGTTATTCAATCGGTTTCAAGTAAGTATGTGCAGTAATTGTGTTTCTTGCACTGTGCTTGGCGTTCAGATATTTTGTTGTTATGCCCTTCCAGAGTTATTTATCCATGTCGTTGACCGCCTCTGTTATGATTGTTCTTTAACAAAGTGGTCACATTCCACAGGAAGAAGAAACCTTAGTACTACGAAGTTCCCGCCAAGAGCAACTACGACTTTAAGAAGCCCTTCCTTTACCTTGAATGGAAGATGGTTCGGTAATTGTCTCCCTCCCACATTGCTATCTTTTTCCTGACCTCACATCGTATATGCCTCATAGGCTTTTATATTGATTATTGCTTAATGTCTTCAGCAGTGACAATGATGCCAACATTCATTTCATTGAACCAGAGGCCCTTAATCACACATCTCACACCAGCTGGTTCAAGGTGGTGGTTAGGGTTTGGTGCTAGGGTCATTGCCGGGTGCATGGCTGTTGTTCCTTTGGAATTGGACAACCTACCTCGTGGGTATCCATCTCAGGTGCTCTTCTTCGCCGTCCACTCGATGTACTTCATGCCCTGCAGTTAGCAATCTTTCTATCTTTTTAGGAGTCTTGATGTGTTATTTTCTTCGAAATGGATGATTTGTTTATGCGTGTTTGACAATCTTCTTTGAAATGTATGACTGGCTGCTTATTAGATTGGATTATACATAGTTTATTCTCTGCTTTGAGCTGTATTAGTGCCTCGCTAAAATAAAGGAGATGGACCTATTGTGGTCTTGAGTGATTATTGTTGGGTTAAGAGTGTGTGTTATGTTTTTTCTCCCGTTGCAATGCACGGGCTTTTTTAGCTATATTGCTAAAATAGTAATTAAGTGCAAATATACAAAGGCTGTTCAAGCTGCTCTTATCACACCTCCACCATCACGTTTTGGATCTAGTTCAGAACACAAGAGAAGGAACTATGGTCTGATGATGATGAGGGCAAGACACAACCAGAGGTCGGGGTAGCATTATCTTTGCCCAAGAGAAGGAGATGGTGATTGGCTCACGGATAAACCTTAATTGACTACAGCAAATCATTGTTTTGAGCAAAACGTTGCAATTAATGGGAGAGGGTAAGAAAACGCATCCATAGGAGCTTCTCGCACTCTACAGCCTGCATATGCAAGAAGATTCTATGTGAGAAAAAAGATGCGCACTGACCGACCCTTGTGCCAAAAGATGCTATGTTAGTAGTGTTGGAAATATGCCCTAGAGGCAATAATAAAAGCATTATTATTATATTTCCTTGTTCATGATAATTGTCTTTATTCATGCTATAATTGTGTTATCCGGAAATCGTAATACATGTGTGAATAACAGACACCAACATGTCCCTAGTAAGCCTCTAGTTGACTAGCTCGTTGATCAACAGATAGTCATGGTTTCCTGACTATGGACATTGGATGTCATTGATAACGAGATCACATCATTAGGAGAATGATGTGATGGACAAGACCCAATCCTAAACATAGCACAAGATCGTATAGTTCGTTTGCTAGAGTTTTCCAATGTCAAAGTATCTTTTCCTTAGACCATGAGATCGTGTAACTCCTGGATACCGTAGGAGTGCTTTGGGTATGCCAAACGTCACAACGTAACTGGGTGACTATAAAGGTAGACTACGGGTATCTCCGAAAGTGTCTGTTGGGTTGACATGGATCAAGACTGGGATTTGTCACTCCGTATGACGGAGAGGTATCACTGGGCCCACTCGGTAATG